>NC_081849.1:86010116-86310116 GCF_963259705.1 Myotis daubentonii | reverse complement strand
TTCATGTCTGGGCTTCTTTGGCCAGGGGCAATTGACTAGCAGTAATTGTAAGTGGTAATAAGTGGTTCGTGTAAGTAGTGGGGTGGATAGAGAATCTAAAAATGCTGGGGTCCAACCCCAGCAGGTCCAGGGGTCCCCAAAGGTGTGGACGGAGTCGGCGAAGAAGGAATGACACGGAGACAACGTTCAGTTGATCAGCAGCCTAGCCAGGATCTCCAGCGAAGTTCTGGTTAGGATCTCCAGCCAGGTTCTGTGTCCATGTTCTCTTGCTAGGTTCTCCAGCCAGGTTTTCCAGGTTCTCCAGCCAGGTTCAGTCACCAGGTTCTAGTCAGGTTCTCTTGCCATGTTCTATCCAGGTTCTGTAGCCAGTTTCTGTCCAGGATCTTTTGCCATGTTCTCTCCAGCGAAGTTCTTCTGTCTCTAGGTTCTGTGTCTAGGTTCTGTGTAGGTTCTGTGTCTAGGTTCTGTGTCTAGGTTCTTCCAGAACCCAGTCCCGGAAGCAAGTTGCTGGACCACCCCGTGTCCAGCCCGGTAGACAGGAGCCACGCACTGGTATGTGCCCCTGCGGCCTTGCAAGCCCGGCAGCACCAGCTCGTGCGGAAAGTGGCATCTGAAATGACACCGAGCGGCCAGCAGGGGGTGCTCTTGGCCCTCGTGGCTCTCCGAGCCCTCAGAGACCAGTCCATCACAGTTTCCTCCCCATTGTCTGGCCATTGGGCTCCATGTTCTCTGTTGTTCCTGAATAAACCGATTTTGCTGGAGAAATATTTGTTTAGGTCAACAGTGGGATCAGGCACCACCACCTCACATCTGGTCCGTCACCAAACCTGGTGGGGGGGGATCCTTGTCCCACTCCCCACACACTCCCTCCTGGGGCCCGTCAGTCACCCCCAAGTCCATGCTGCCCAGTGCGTGCCCAGCTGTCCACGGAGCAGGCCCCACGCTAGCCTCCCCTCCCTCCCCTGTCACGGTTCCTCCCAGGCCCCTCAGCTCCCACCTTCCAGCTCCCAACCAGTGGCTCTGCTGGCTCCTCCCTCCACATCTACGGGCCAGGATCGAGGGCCCTGCCCAGCCTCGTCCCTAGGCCAACACCCTGCACCCACAGCCCCTGCACCCACAGCCCCTGCACCACAGGCCCTGGCCTCTCTGTCTACACTCAGCTGCAGGCAGCCCCATGGCCCACAGGACAGAACTCAACCAAGTGCAGGGTTCCCAGAGAAACGGAACCTAAAGGATATAGAGAGAGATTTATTATGAAGGATTGGCCACATGATTATGGAGCGGTCTGCTGTCTGTAAGCCGGGGGCCCAGGAAATCTGGTGGTCCAAACCCAGAAGCCTGAGATCCAGGGACTGACATCTCCCCCCACCCCCCACCCCCCCCCCCACACACACACTGGCATCTGCTTTCTCAGCTCACGGATTCAGATTTCAGATGAGGGCCTCTCCCCCACAGCTGCCCGGGGTCCCTGACCGCCCAGTGGGTGCACTTTAGCTGCCACAGTGGGTTTCTACTCTTTGCAGCCCAGTGGTCCTGCATGAGAGCAGTTCCCAGCCCCGCCCACACTGGGACGTCGTTTCATCTTTGATCTAGGAAAGTAGTGGTCAGCATATTTTAATTTGCATTTTCATGCCTTTTAGTAGGTCAACATGTTTGCATGGTTACTGTTCACTGATGCTTCTCCTTCTGTGAATGGCCTAAATGGGTCTCATAGCTCACTTTTAAAAAGTAGGAACAATGCCGAAACCGGTTTGGCTCAGTGGATAGAGCGTCAGCCTGCGGACTGAAAGGTCCCAGGTTTGATTCCGGTCAAGGGCATGTACCTGGGTTGCGGGCATATCCCCAGTAGGAGATGTGCAGGAGGCAGCTGATCGATGTTCCGCTCTCATCGATGTTTCTAACTCTCTATCTCTCTCCCTTCCTCTCTGTAAAAAATCAATAAAATATATTTTAAAAAAAATAGGAACAAAATCAAATTGGCTGGAAAGGTGTAAAGAACTTTATTTAACATTTTTCCTTTACCAAGACTTTCTATTTTTCAGGCATAACTTCTCAGGTTTATCACAGGGAATCCTGGTGCCGTTTCACAAGGCAGAGGTGGTGCCGTTGTTACCCACTATCCAGAGGAGAGAAACCGAGGCTCAGGCCTTGGCCAGCTCCTAAAATGCTCACCTCTGACCTAGAGGTTGCAATTCCTTTCCTGTGGTTTTGTTTGCCTTTTAATTTCATTTTCAGTATATTTTAAACAGAAAGCTACAGTTGTATGCAAGCAAAATTCTTCATCTTTTTTTTTCCTTCTACAGCCTCTGCTTAGAATATAAACACAGAGTCCTGTTTTCTTTTAATACATTGATGTTCTCTTTAACTCCTGCATCTAACCTTCGGGAGTGCATGGAGATGACGGGGTGATCTTTGGTTCAGGAGACCCCGTCTGGAGCTGAAAACCCTCCTTTATCCACCCATGGACTCACACAGGTCTCCTCACGCTTCCTCCCACACCCCTGTCTTCCGGCTGCTGAATTACTCACGGCCCTGGAAGCCAGCCTCCCGCCCCCTCAGCCAGGCGGCCCCCCTCCCCACGGCTGCGGTGACCCCCCACTCTCCCCAGGGGCTGGGTCCTGTGGTGAGTGGAAGGAATTTGGGTGAACTCTGCTCGCTCAGCAGTCTGGGCCTGGGGAGCCGGGCGGGGGCACTGACAGTGGAAAATCACAAGTGGTTTTCAAGTTGTCAGAAACCAAGGAAATTGTTCTGCCGGTTGTGCACATGGCAAGACATCGTCCCGTCCGTCCGGAGACCCCAGGGCCCCTGGCTCAGGAACCACCTCCTTGTGGGCCCCAATAGCCAGGCTGCAGACAAGGGTTGCTTCTAGCCCCTCCCACCAGAGGGAGGGGCAGAGGGCAGGGCAGGCCTGGGTCCTCCCGAGTTCTGGAGACAGACCCAGGACTTTAGGAGGCTGGGATGGGCTGGGGCTTGACCCTGGAGCCTGCTGTCCAGAGCCGCGGATCCTGGGTCTCCACCCCCGAGTCACGCTGGGGAGCGGGGCCACGGAGGAAGGCACTTCGCGGGACCCACTTGCCGTCTCAGTATCATGGCTTCCCTCCCGCTGGGGCCTGGCCTCCAGTGACTGAGCTGCTGCCTCCAAGGCCCGAGCACCCAGGACAGTCTCCTCCAGGCCTCCCAGACCCTGTTCCTCTCAGTCCCTCAGAACTCGGCACACTGGCCCTGCTAGCTGGTGAGGTCCCACCTCTGCCCAGGCTGAGGCACCAGCAGGAGGGGCTGGTGCCCCGTGGCCCGATGGCCCGAGTCTAGGGACCCTGAATGCAGAGAGCGTTCGGTCTGGCCTCAGAGGCCTCACCTAACTCCTTCCGTCACTGAGGTGCTATGAGCTGGACAGGTCACTTCTCGCTGGGCCTCGGTTTCCTCACTGAGCCATGGGGAGGAGGTGCCCGCACTCAGGAGCATCAATCGCTGCCCATGTGCTGCCCACGTGCCGGGGCCTGCGCTGGAGACTGACGTGGGGACTCAGCCTGGGGCAGAGACCCCAAGGCAGGACTCCATTCCGGGGCCAGTGCCCCCCTGAATCCTCTGTCCCAGGGCCCCTCGCTGACTCCTGTGCCCTCCTCCTGACCCTCCAGGGGGAGGCTGCATCTCTGGGCACCTTGCTGACTGCTCTGGAGAGACCGGCCCCATGACAAACGAGCCACCAGGGACTCGTGCCAATGGCCTGGGACCCAGGTGAGGAGGCTGCTGCCACTGGAGAGGGCGTGGGCGGGGGTAGGGGGTGGAGGGTGCTGATTCTTCTCACTTTCCAGCCACAATGGCGTGAAATGGGTGGCAGCTCCTGGCAGGGTGGCCTGGGACTCTGGAAGCTGAGGTATGGCATCCGGCTTGCAGAGATTTCTGGGAAACCTCTCACATGGGGGCAGGGATGACTTCCCTGCGGGGGTCAGTAGAGGATCTTCATGGAGAGGCCCCTGGGCTCGGGACCTGTCCTCCAGCCTCTGCATTCCCTGGGTGCCGGGAGATGGAGGCTCCAGGAGCAGGCCCAGCCCCTCCCAGCTTCCTGGAGCTCACAGCTGGGATGGGACTGACCCTCAGGCCTCCCGGTCCCAGCTGGGCCTGCTTGATGAGGAGCGTGCAGGTGGGGCAGAGGGTCCACCAGGGTCACACCCGGAGCCCCTGGCCCCTCACAGGTGAGGGAGGAGCTGCTCACTCATTACGGCTTCTGAGAGGGGGAGGAAGCAGGAAGCCTGTGGTGGGGATGGGTAGCTGTTCTGTCTGCAGTGTGAGCAAGTCAGTCTGTCTCAGCAGCCCCTCCCTGTCTGTGGGCCTGGCCCCGCATAGCGGGAAGAGGGTGGGTTCCATTCCTGCTCACTCCAGTGCGGGAGCTTCAGGCTCTGCCGGGGTGGGGGGAGGGGCATGAGGTAAGGCAGCCCTGGTGCCCGTGTGCCAGCTTTGCCTAGGTGCCCCCTTTGCCCCGCTCTGCAGCCTGCGGGGCCTCGGACTGCACAGCCTCTGAGATGACTCTGTCCCCATCCCTGGGTCGGGGAACCCCCCCTGGCTCCCCAATGAGTCTCCTTCCCCCTCGGGGAGCAGCAAGGGTAGATCTGCCTGAGTGGCCTGTTACCTTCCCTCCCTGACAAGCCAGTTCTGCTTCGGTCCCTCAGGCAGACCCTCCCTAGGAGGGAGGAAGCTGGAGGGGGGTTCCTAGGGTGCCCAGCAGACCCCCAGACTGGCCCACAGAGTCCTTAGACAAGGACACAGATGCTCTGCCTAGGGGTGGGCACTGGGCCCTGGAAGGGTGAGCAGCAGCCACGGGGGCAGGAGCCTCCCACCCCCACCTGCCTCTCCCCGGGGAGTTGGTTTCGCTGCTGCCTTCCTGCACCCAGACACAGCCTGGGTCTGAGGGGCTGTGGTGTGGTCCTAAAGCTAAGGGGGTCTCAGTCCCCCCCACGTACCTGGCATGGAGAGCAGTCACCCCTCCTCTCCACCTGCCCAGACCCTCAGGGTGAAGGACCCCCCCACTCCCTGGCCCCCACCAGGATCCAGGGCACCCAGGAGGCCGTTGCTCATGTTCCTGTTGGTGAGTCACTGTGGCTGAGAAAAAGGCTCTTTCTATTCCTTCCTAATGCTTTCATGGCTTCTATTTTCCCTGGCAGAGCTTGCGGGCCCAAATCTGATCCATGTGGGAGCCAGCTGAGCCGGCCTGGAGGAGTGACGCTCCCCAGCCTCGGCCTCCCTGCCTCCCACTCCGCAGGGGCCAGAGAGCAGATTCCATGAGAGCCTGAGCAGTGTGATTCGAGGCTCACAGAGGACATGCATGGTTAGAGCTGGCTTCATCCGCCTGCTGCCAGGCCAGCCTGGGACACATGGCAGAGCGGGCACAGCCAGGAGTAAGTAAGGCCTGATGGGGGCTGCGAGCCCAGCACACTTGTCTCCCAGGGAGATGGTCCTGAAGTTGTACGAGGCGTAGCTAAGCAGGACCTGTCCAACCTGCACTCAAGGACACAGGTGAGGAGCAGCAGGTGACACGGCCGTCAGAGGGCCCAGCTCTGACACAGTCCCACTGCCTTGTTAAGTCAGTACAAGGCTGCCCGGCCAGCGTGGCTCAGTGGTTGAGCATCAATCTATGAACCAGGAGGTCAGGGTTTGATTTCCCGTCAGGGCACATGCCCAGGTTTTGGACTCGATCCCCAATAGGGGGCGTGCAGAAGGCAGCCGATCCATGATTCTCTCTCATCATTGATGTTTCTATCTCTCTCTCCCTCTCCCTTCCTCTCTGAAATCAATAAAAATATTTATTTTTTAAAATGCAAGTACCTGGCTGAGCCAGTGGGAAGCGAAGGAAGGGCCTGGCAAGGAGGAGGTGAGCGATGGCAAAGCCCTCCTGGTCCTGCTCCAAGTCCCAGGCACAGCCAGCAGCCCGTCCCACAGCTGCTGCTGGCTCTAGCTGCCCAGGGCCCTGCGGGGCCCAGGTACGGCCGGGCCTGTGTTCTGGGTTCTAGTAAAAGGAGAGGAAGGAGAGAATGGCTGTCTGGCACGTCACCTGGCAGAGAGCAGTGGGTCCATAGAGGTGAGGCTATGTCCACTGTGGGAAATAGTGAGAGAAATGGGGTGGGGGAGCCTATGTCCCATTTGGGTGGCACCTAACGGGCACATCCCATGGAGCCTCCCGGGTAAAGGCACACTCTCCCCAGCTGGTCGCCTCCTCTGGGCACAGTCTGCCTCTGCCCTTGAGGCCCCATGTCTTCCACAGGGAGCTGGGCTCACAGGTGTGGCCCCTAACACCCGCCCTTGATCTGACCTGGCGTCACCGGAGGCTGTGCCATCCGCTCAAGAGAGGCCCCAGCCTGCCACCTCCTGGCCAGGTTCTTCACTGGGGTCCAGGCACCCTTCCCGGCTGCTGGGAGTGCCGGGGTGGGCAAGAACCCTTTGCACCTGTATGGAGATCGCTGTGTGAGTGTCACGTTTTTACACACACACACACACACACACACACACACACACACACACACACACACACACCGAGACAGTCTATTCCTGTGATTTATACAGACAACCTCATAAAAAGGCTCTTCCCCAACATGCTCCGTCTCTGCCCTTCTCCAAGCGTGACCTGCTGGGCCAGGACCTGAGACGGAGCGGGACCCTCACCTGGGGCTCCCACCCCAGCAGAGCAGCTCTCCTGCGTTCAGGAGAGCAGGGCGCCCCTGGGAGGCGCAGGGCCGGCTGCCATGGGCCTGGGAGATCAGCTGAGGCCCGAACGACAGAGCTGCCAGCCCCGGGCTCCAGAGAGTTGGAAACACGGGTGGCCAGGCGCCCACAGGACCCTCCGGTAGCTGAGATGGGAGGGTCCCGGAGGCCAGAGTTCGCGCTTGGCTCTGCTACTCGCGTTGCCGGTTCCCTCCAGTGGGCGCGGTGGTACCTGGCGTCCTGATCCCGCGGGACCTCCCATCCTCTCCAACCGCCCTTCCCGCAGGCCCTGCGGCCGAGGTGCAGGCCTCCAGCCCGGGACGCCGCCCCCACCCCGCTCGGGGAAGCGCCAAGCGCGCTGCGCCCGGACCGCTAGCGCCCCCCCACCCCCCGCCCGCCCGCCCGCCCCGCAGCCCCTCCATCCAGGCCCGGCTCCTCCTCCTACCCCAGGGGTTGGGGAGCCGGTTCCGGAAGCCCCGACGCCTCCGCCCAGGCCGCCGCCGGAGCTTTGGAGAGGGCGGTCCGCGCCAGAGCGCGCCACGCGGGCCGAGCTTTCCGCCGGACCAGCGCCTCGGAGTCCCCCGCCTCGTCCGCGTCCCCACCGGTCCACGGGCCACTGCCGGCCGGAGCCCCCGCGCCGCACCCCGGATTCCTCGCGCACCTCACCCCGGATTCCTCCTGCGCCCCACCCCGGAGCCCCCGCGCCCCACCCCGGAGACCCCGAGCCCCACCCCGGAGACCCCGCGCTCCACCCCGGATTCCTCCCGCGCTCCACCCGGGAGCCCCCACGCCCCCTCCCCATCCACGCCCCACCCAGCCCCCGCCCCCGGTCCCCCCGGCGTGCGCGCCATGGCGGCGGGGCGCGGGGCGCCCCTGCTGGCGCTGCTGGCGCTGCTGGCGCTGTTGCCCGGGGGGCGCCCGCAGACGGTGCTGACGGACGACGAGATCGAGGAGTTCCTCGAGGGCTTCCTGTCGGAGCTGGAGCCCGGGCCGCGGGAGGACGAGGGCGGCCTGGAGCCACCGCCCCCTGAGCCCACCCTGCGCCTCCGCAAAGCCCAGGCTGGGGGCAAGGGGGCGCGCCCGAGGGTGGACGGAGAGGGTAAGTGCCTGCGCAGGGGTGCCCCTGGCGGGATGGGGCCCTGGCACCGCGCGCCTCAGGTGGGACTGGCGGCCTCCTCAGGGCTGGCCGCTGTCCAGCCGCCTGGCGTGAGGAACGGTTCTGAAAAGCACGGGACTGCCCAGATGTCTGGGGACTCCGTGCCAGGCCGCGGCCAGCGCTGGCCGGTAGCCCTTTGGGCACCAGACGCATGCGGCAGGTCTGCTGCCCAGAACTCTGATGGGCCCAGCACCTCGTCCCCAGCTCCCAACCACCCAGGGGCCAGGCCTGAGCCACAGGGGACTTGGCTGCCCCTCCCCAGTCTGCACTGTGAAACCCCTGCTGTCCCAGTGGGTCCCCTCAGCCTCTAAGGCACACGCTGCTCCTCTCACCACCAGCGTCCCAGGCTCAGCCGACCCTAGAGGGTGCCTGCACCCTCCTGCATGCACCTTCCCTCCCCCCCAGCTCAGCGGCGGGGAAGACCCTCCCACAGGGCTCCCTGGGGGAACTCAGTCAGATGATGCATCCCCAAGGCATTCCTTTGGCCTCTTACGCAATCAGTGGTCGATAAATCTTAGCTGCTTGTGTGCCTTTGGGGGGGTGGCAAGGTCTTCCTTCCTGAGCTCAGCAGCCTCCGCCCGGACTCTAGCTCCTTCTTGGCGCCTACCCTTGGGGGGGGGGGGCAGTCCCGGGACCCTCTGTGCCTCCCCCACCTCCAGTTCACATTCCAGGCTTGGATATTGCTGGGGGCAGCCCTGTTTCTCCCCAAGGTCTGCACTCTGCATTTTCCTGTGTTTCCGCCCCTTGGCCCCCAACCCCCTTTGAATTCTCAGCAGCATACAGGCCCCTGCCCTGCCCCACTTCAGCTGCTGCCTCGAGGGTCCCTGTCCTCTGTGTGGCCCAGACCCCCTGTTGGTTATGGTTCCAACCACCCCTGGCCCGGACTTCTCATAGGGCGTTGCCATAGGTGCCCCTGAGAGCACACCTGAGGCCCAGCAGTGCCCCCCACACCCACCGTGCCCTTTGTTTTGGCGGCAGTTGGCAGGGAGGAGACTGCCTCCCCCTTGAGACTGGGGTGCCCCCCAGGCCCGGAGGGCTTAGTCACCTGGCACTCTCTATGTCCAGCACAGAACACCACTCCCTGACTGGCCGAGGGGACATATTGGGAAGGTGGATTGTGACTGGTGGGAGGACGAGGGCCTGCTCATGTGGGTGGGTGTGTGTGCCCTGAGCCAAGATGTGCTGACAGCAGTCTTGCAGACAGAACCCTGGGTTCCAAGGCCAGCTCTGTCATGGGGCAGGTGACGTCATCTCTCAGTTTCCTGACCTGGGAAATGTGGGGTAAACAGGAGCGTTAGGGTTGTGGGGGGCCCAGGGGCCCAGAGCGGCTTCTCCTGTTGATGGGCCCTACATCTGCATCTTGGTCAGCGCCTCCGGAAAAGCCCAAAGACAAAGGGAAGAAAGGAAAGAAGGACAAAGGCCCCAAGGCGGCCAGGAAGCTGCTGGAGGGATCCCCCAGGCCACCCAAGGCCACCAAGAAACCCAAGGAGAAGCCACCCAAAGCCACCAAGAGGCCCAAGGAGAAGCCACCCAAGGCCACCAAGAGGCCCAAGGAGAAGCCACCCAAGGCCACCAAGAGGCCCAAGGAGAAGCCACCCAAAGCCACCAAGAGGCCCCTGGCTGGGAAGAGGCCCCCGACCCCGACCCCCTCAGAAGCCCCATGGTGGCCACTGCCCCCGCCCCTCAGCCCCAGCCCCAAGGAGCTGCCGCAGGAGGAAGGTGTGTGTCAGCTCTTCTGGGTGGTGGGCTCTGCCCTGCTGGGCTGCAGGGAGCGAGGGGTGAGGGGGTCCCTCAGGGCCCCCGCAGTTGGGGTGGAGCTCCCTCAGGTGGTGGGTGGGGGCTTGGTGGCCTCGCTGGGGGTTTGCTCTCCACTGTCCTGGGATCTGTCCCCTGGATCCCACTCAGAGCCTCCCCTTGTGTGCTGCTGGGCTCCCCAGGTTACCACCAGCAATCGCCCTGGGAGTGCCAGCAGGGTGCTGAGGCCTCCGGGGAGGGAGTGAGGCCTCCGGGTGTCAGCAGGGCCCAGGAGCGACCCCTGGCCCCGCAGGCCTCTGTCTACTGCGCTGGGTTTGTGTTGCAGGTGGGGCCCTCCCAGGTCCCTGGCCGGGTCCCGGAGGAGAGACCCCTTTGGAGCACCACCCTGGTGAGTGGGAGACCGGCCACCTGGGCTGGTTGGGCTTCCAGGGGCCGGTAGGGGCTGCCCGTGTGCTTGTGTCTCCCCCCAGAGCCGGAGGAGGAGCTGGAGCAGGAGCAGCCCACCCTGGACTACAACGACCAGATAGAGAGGGAGGACTACGAGGACTGTGAGTAGGACCCCAGTTGTCCAGCCACCACTGGCCCCACCGCCCCATCCAGATCCAGACCCTGCCCTGGGGGCCCCTCCCTGCCCTGCTGCCTCCCCCCGCCCAGCCCACCCTCTCCCCCAGTCGAGTACATCCGGCGCCAGAAGCAGCCCAGACCGCCCCCCAGCAGAAGGAGGCCCGAGAGGCCCTGGCTCGAGCACCCCGAGGAGAAGGCGGAGCCCCCGGGGCAGGGGGTCGAGGCCCCAGAGGAGAAGGAGAGGATCGGTAGGATGGGGCAGGGGGGCGGGGGCAGTCCTTCCAGGGGCTCTGTGCCCACTGCCTCCCCTCTCCACAGAGCCGCCTGCGAAGCCCCTTCTGCCCCCCGACTATGGGGACGGCTACGTGATCCCTGACTATGACGACAGTGAGTGCCCGGGGCCAGCTCGGAGGCAGTGCCCCGACGTCCCCACGTGCCACCGGCCTTGCTGCCCTCATTCCTCTCCTTGCTCAGGCTGGGCCTCCCCTTGACACCTTCCTGGTTCCTGACTCTGCTCTGCCTTCTGCTCCCGCCTCTCCTCCCCGCTCTGCAACCCCCCCCTCCAGCTCCCTGTCCCCTGGGATGACTCCCCCCTCCCTGGCTGCAGGCCTCGCAGGTCCTTGTCCTTTTCCTGTCCCGTTAACCCTCCAAGCCTTGGCCCGGCTCAGCCCTCGTGACTCACCCCTCCTGGTCACTGGTGCCACTGTCACTCAAGGCTCCCACTCCCTGCCCAGCCTTTCCCCAGGCCGAGCCCTGCTGGGTGGGGCTGCTGACTTCCTGGGGTCTGCCGGCCCCACTTGAGCCCAGGTGGCCTCTCGGTCCAAGAGGACCTCCCCCTCCTCTGGGCCTGTGTGGATTCTTCAAGGCCCACTGACCCCACTTCCTCATCGTCGCGGGCACCCTGGGTGTAGCTGGGGGGCCCTGGGAGCAGCCGGGGGGCCTTGGGAGCAGCAGCTGGCCATCTCACCAGGGCTCTCCCTCCCCCAGTGGACTATTACTTCCGGCCTCCCAGCCTGCCGAAGCCTGCCTCTGAGCTGGAGACTGACGAAGAGAAGGAGGAGCTGAGTGAGTGGAATCAGGCTGCCCCTGCCCACCTCCCCCTGCCTCCCCCTACCTGCCCAGCTCAGCCTGCTGCCCCCACAAGCCCCGGGAAGCCTGGGGCTGAGGGACAGGTCCTCCCACCCTCCACCTTCCAGAGAAACCCAAAAAGGAGGGCAGCAGCCCCAAGCGGGAGGAGACCGATGACAAGTGGACGCTGGAGAAAGGCAAGGACCACAAAGGTGTGTCTGGGGCTGGGGTTGGGCCGCTCGGCCAGGTCCTGGTGGCAGAACTCTGGGCTCCTGGACCCCAGGACCCTCGGCACCAAGTCCTCTCTTGTTGTCCTCAGGGCCCCGGAAGGGCGAGGAGGAAGAGTGGGCTCCAGCAGAGAAAATCAGTAAGGGGCCTGGGAGTGTGGGCACAGGGTGTGCAGGGCGGGCCTGGGGCACGCGACCCACCCGAGGGCACACGTAGGTCCCCAACCTGGATTTCCTACCGGCCTTCCAGGCCTCTAGAACCGTTTCCTGCTCGTAAGCTCTTGGGGCCTGGAGTGGCTCTGCCCCGGGCCCAACCCCAGGGCACAGAGCTCATGGCACAGGCTGGTGTGCAGACGCCCGTGTGGATGAGGCCTGGGGTGGCTGGGCCCTGGGATGGCTGTCCTGGGATGTCCTGTGCACCACGGCCCTGGAGCAGGGCATCATCAGCCTGTTCTCTGGGGAAGGCTGAGGCCAGGGAGGGGAGCACAGCCTGGGTGGAGCTGCCCTGACTGGCTCCCCGACATGAGGAGAGAGGGCTCTGGGGTCCTCAGTTCTGAGGTGGGTGGAGGGAGGAATGGAGCCACGGGCCACCAGCCTGGGGTCTGTCTTCAGAGTGCCCCCCCATCGGGATGGAGTCGCACCGCATCGAGGACAACCAGATTCGAGCCTCCTCCATGCTGCGCCATGGCCTGGGCGCCCAGCGGGGCCGGCTCAACATGCAGGTGGGTGCTGGGAGGGGCCCCTCTCCTGGCCGGCCGGGCTCCTCCACCCGCTCAGCCTCCCGCTGCCCAGCAGGCGGGTGCTGTCGAGGACGACTACTACGACGGGGCGTGGTGTGCCGAGGACGATGCGCAGAACCAGTGGATCGAGGTGGACACCAGGAGGACCACCAGGTTCACAGGCGTCATCACTCAAGGCCGCGACTCCAGCGTCCAGTACGTGGCTCACAGGCACTTGGGGGGGGGGAGCCCCAGGCCCGCCTCAGTTCCACTCCAGACACTCCTGTGGGCCCCCCGGGCCTCAGCCCCCTCCTTGGCCATGCAGCGGGCACGGGAGCCACTCCTGATGCCAGGCAGCGCTACACACCCCTGCCAACTCTTAAGTGCTTGGGCCCAGGAGAGGGGCATCAGCCATCTGACGGCCTAGCACCCAGGCCGGAGACCAGCCTCGCCCTGACCGCTGACCACTGTCGCTCTCCAGTGACGACTTTGTGACCTCCTTCTTCGTGGGCTTCAGCAATGACAGCCAGACATGGGCGATGTACACCAACGGCTACGAGGAAATGGTGGGTACTTGAGCCCTCAGCTCGCTGCCGGCACTTGGGCCCCAGCATGGGGTGCTGCTCTGAGGCCTGCCTCTCCCCAGACCTTCCATGGGAATGTGGACAAGGACACGCCCGTTCTGAGCGAGCTCCCGGAGCCAGTGGTAGCCCGTTTCATCCGTGTGTACCCCCTCACCTGGAATGGCAGCCTGTGCATGCGCCTAGAGGTGCTGGGCTGCCCCGTGTCCCGTGAGTGCTGGCGGGGCCAGGGGCTTGGAGGGGCGGCTAGGGGACTGGGGCTGGGCTGGCAGCTGACCAGCTCAGGGCCCTGCCTGTCCACCCTCTGCAGCTGTCTACAGCTACTATGCACAGAATGAGGTGGTCACCACCGACGACCTGGACTTCCGGCACCACAGCTACAAGGACATGCGCCAGGTGGGTGCTTGTCCCAGGGCGGGGGGTCCTGTCCAGAGCTCAGGTTCCTGGCTCGCAGGGTCTTGTGTGGGAGCTCCATTCTGCTCCCCTCCCCAACACGGCCCCCGCGGGAGGTGGGCTGGCCCTCGCTTCGGGAAGGAGGAACCCTCCACCCCACACCAGCATCGAGGGCCAGGCTCCTGGGCAGGGGCTATGCCTATCATGAGGCCTTCTCAGGGAGCAGACGGGCAATGCAGGGGCCATGGTCCCTGGGGAGGTGGGTGCTGGGCTGTGTGACGGGGTCCTCTCCCATGCCCAGCTGATGAAGGTGGTGAATGAGGAGTGCCCCACAATCACCCGTACATACAGCCTGGGAAAAAGCTCACGCGGGCTCAAGATCTACGCCATGGAGATCTCCGACAACCCTGGGGACCATGAGCTGGGTGAGGCCTCCATAGCCCCCTGAGGCCTGGCCCTCCCCACAGAGTAGAGGCACGGCCCTGGCACTACAGCTCACCTCTGCCTGCCCTCGGAACCCCTCTTGCTGGCCCTACAAGCCTCAGCTGCCCAGCCCTCGGCATGAGGCCAGCTTGGTTCCTTCCTCAGCTGCCCACGCCCCCCTCGGTAGCTGAGTGGTTGCTGAGGTCCTGCCCTTGCAGGGGAGCCGGAGTTCCGCTACACAGCCGGCATCCACGGCAACGAGGTCCTAGGCCGCGAGCTGCTGCTGTTGCTCATGCAGTACCTGTGCCGCGAGTACCGTGACGGGAACCCCCGCGTGCGCAACCTGGTCCACGACACGCGCATCCACCTGGTGCCCTCGCTGAACCCCGATGGCTATGAGGTGGCAGCGCAGATGGTGGGTGCAGGGGAGAGGGATTCGGGTGGTGACCTGTGCAGGGGGCAGGCAGGGGGTGGGGGCTGGGGGCAGGCTGGGTGGGCGGGGATGGCTTGGGGCAAGTCTGGACCACCCAATTGCTGACCCCCCCACCCCACCTCCCCACCCCACCCCCCCTCCCCACCCCACCCCCCCACGCCCCGTAGGGTTCAGAGTTCGGGAACTGGGCACTGGGGCTGTGGACCGAGGAGGGCTTCGACATCTACGAGGACTTCCCGGATCTCAACTCTGTGCTCTGGGGAGCGGAGGAGAGGAAATGGGTCCCTTACCGGGTTCCCAACAACAACCTGCCCATCCCCGAACGCTACCTCTCCCCGGATGCCACGGTGAGGCCGCCGCCTGGCCAGTAGGGTCAGGGGAGCAGCCAGGGCCCTGGAGCTCCGGGCACTGACTGCAGAGCTTTGGGAGGACAGGGGTGGGAGGGTTGGTACGGGTCTCCATGGAGGGCGGTGGAAGCCGTGGCCCAGACCTCACTTGGAGCCGCCCCCAGGTGTCCACGGAGGTCCGTGCCATCATCGCCTGGATGGAGAAGAACCCGTTCGTGCTGGGGGCAAACCTGAATGGTGGCGAGCGGCTCGTGTCCTACCCCTATGACATGGCGCGCACACCCAGCCAGGAGCAGCTGAGGGCCGCGGCCCTGGCGGCCGCCCGCGGAGAGGACCAGGACGAAGTGTCTGAGGCCCAGGAGACCCCAGACCA
This sequence comes from Myotis daubentonii, assembly GCF_963259705.1. NCBI lineage: Eukaryota > Metazoa > Chordata > Mammalia > Chiroptera > Vespertilionidae > Myotis > Myotis daubentonii. Next base: position 86,295,384 of record NC_081849.1, on the reverse strand, counting down.
CGCCATCTTCCGCTGGCTGGCCATCTCCTTCGCCTCCACCCACCTCACCATGACCGAGCCCTACCGGGGAGGGTGCCAAGCACAGGACCACACCGGGGGCATGGGCATCGTCAACGGGGCCAAGTGGAACCCCAGATCCGGGAGTGAGTCGACTGGGGCGGGGCCGCGGTGGGGCGTGTGAGATGGGGTGAGGGTGACTGCGGTTCTGAATGCTCCCACCAGCCATCAATGACTTCAGTTACCTGCACACCAACTGCTTGGAGCTCTCCATCTACCTGGGCTGTGACAAGTTCCCCCATGAGAGCGAGCTGCCCCGAGAGTGGGAGAACAACAAGGAAGCCCTGCTCACCTTCATGGAGCAGGTGGGGCTCGGGGGACGGGGCAGCATCGGGGAGGCGGGGAAGGGCTGTGAGAGGGGCCTGGACAGGGCAGGGGCGCAGGCCGCAGGGTCAGCATGTGGACACCCGGCCGCACCCCTTCCTGCAGGTTCACCGCGGCATCAAGGGGGTGGTGACGGACGAACAGGGCATCCCTATTGCCAATGCCACCATCTCCGTGAGCGGCGTTAACCACGGCGTGAAGACAGGTACCTGCTGGCACTCCTCTACCCCACTTCCCAGGGTGGGGGCCCGATCTGTGTTGGTCCCGGCAGGTGAGCCTGGGCCTGCCCACGCCCCGCTCCTCGGGGTGCCTCCAGACGCTGGGGTCTGCCCAGCAGAGGGGCCTGGGGCCTGGGTGGGGTGCCCTCCAGCGGCTGAACCCACCTTCCCCCTGCAGCCCCTGGCGGCGATTATTGGCGCATCCTGAACCCCGGGGAGTACCGCGTGACGGCCCAGGCGGAGGGCTACACGCCCGGCGCCAAGACCTGCAACGTGGACTACGACGTCGGGGCCACCCAGTGCAACTTCGTCCTGGCGCGCTCCAACTGGAAGCGCATCCGGGAGATCCTGGCCATGAACGGGAACCGGCCCATCCCGCGCATCGACCCCTCGCGCCCTATGACCCCCCAGCAGCGCCGCCTGCAGCAGCGCCGCCTGCAGCACCGGCTGCGCATGCGTGAACGGATGCGGCTTCGCCGCCTCAACGCCACCGCGGGCCCCGCCACCACCCCGACGCTGCCCGCCATGCTGCCCCCCACCCCCTCCCTGGCCCCCTCCTCCGTCCCCAACTCCACCCTGGGGCCCTGGGGCCCTCCACCTGAGCCCACGGCCTCCTGGGGGGAGTCCGAGACCGAGACCTACACGGAGGTGGTGACGGAACTGGGGACGGAGGAGTTTGGGGCCGAGCTGGGGCCGGAGGAGGAGGAGTGGGACGAGGGGGAGGGGGACGCCGGCCCGGGGCTCCCCTTCACCACGGCGGAGACCTACACGGTGAACTTCGGGGACTTCTGAGGGCAGGTCCCATCGCCGGGCCCGCTTGGCAGCCGTCAGCACACCAGGGCCCCCTGGTGTGGCGCACACGTGCCCACCACCTCAGAGCCAGCTCTGCCAGGCTCCTGGACTGCCCCCGGCCTCAGAGAGGTCGGACCCTGCAGGCGGAGCTGGGGACGCACCCAGGGCAGCCTTCTTAACTGCTGCCCAGGCCACACTAATAAACAAGCTCATGGCACAGGTGTCCTTGACCACGGGCCTGACCGGCTGGGGAGAGGGCAGGAGCCCCATTGTGTGGGCTCCCCCACAGGAGGGCGCGGGCGCAGCTCAGGTCCACCTAGATCACCAGTTAGCCGTCAGGTTTATTTACAGACAAGCTGCTCGTGCTGACCCAGCAGGGGCAGAGGCCGCCTCCACGACTCAGGGGCTCAGACCCAGGCCTCCCAGGGCGTCGTCCTCGGCGCCGAAGCCCGAGAAGCTGATGGGCTGGCAGACCAGGCTGCGCAGGTTCACCAGGCAGGCCGTCTGCGTGGCACTGAAGTCCGGCACAGCCACCAGCAGCACCGTCTGGTCCTCAGGGCCTGCAAACCAGACCCGTGGGGACCGCCTTAGGTTCTGGGTGAGCCCGCCTCAGAGGGAAGCCACCACAAGACACGGGAGCCCCCCCAGCACGTGGGAGTGCTGGCCGCAAGGCTCCTCTGGGCAGAAATGGAAAGGGCCGAGGACACCCAGAAGCCAAAGGCTAACGTGCCGCCGACCAGAGGAGCCCTGGCCCGGCCATGGGCGCGGACAGGCCCAGCGTGGGTCGGCACGCAGTCAGCCAGCGCCAGGTGGGCCCGGGCCCCGAAGAGAGCGAGTCCTCGTCCGAAGAGAAAGCTTACCTCGGATGATTTTGGAGCCGAAGCTGGGGGTGTTGCCACAAAAGTAGACGTGCGGGCACTCCAGAAAGATGAACGGGTCGCTTTTGTAGAAAGGGTAGCAACCTAGAGAAGGGGGCCGACAGCTGAGTGCGGGGCAATTCTAGGGCAGCTCCCAGAACAGCATCGCACCCTGGGGGAAGGCCGCTGAGTGCAAATCCACGCGGGAACCCGCCGGGCATCAAGGGGCCACCAGGCCTTCCCTGGTCTCTGGTCCCACCCCACATAGCTGAGCCCCGTGCATTACCCAGGGTGTCAGGGGCTGTGGGGCTGATGTGGCGGACACGCAGGGTCCACTCCAGGATCTCCAGGTGGTCCTCCATGCTGCTGTACCGGAAAATGTCACTCACGTTCTGTCCCGCTGTGCCCAGGAACCTGCAGGGCAAGGGGGTCTGACACCTGCACTCCTCCCACAGGCAGCCTGAGCTCACCAGGCGCACGTGGGGGTGTCCCCAGGCACCCTAGGAAAGGGGCCAATCGAGGTGGGCTCTCTGCAGTCCTGCACCCAACCCTCCCCTCCTGGTGCCACTGAGTCCAAAGGCCATGGGTCAGGCTGCAGTTGGGTTGTGCTGGCTACCTGACTCCATCGATGGTGGCCTGGTAGGGGTTGGTGACCAGCTGCAGCGTAGAGTAGGCGGTGGCCAGTGGGAACATGCAGGGGTGCAGGGGCTGCTGGGGGAGTGTGTAGTTTGTTGGGTCAAACTCGCCTGGCATCACGTCCACGGGTACCGAGGCCTGGAGGGCACAGGGCAGGGGAGCTTCAGGGCCGGCACCCACCATGCAGCCTGGAGCCCATCCGATGCCCTTCGCCACCTGCCTCCTGGTGCCCGGCCGCAGCCTCAGTGTCCAATCCCGTCCCTGCCAGCCCCGGGTGCTCACACTCAGCTGCAGGAGGATCTCGTCCAGCATCTTGACGGCCTCCACGCTGGCAGCCTGCGTTTTCTTGGTCAGGTACTTGGCCTGGGAGTAGAGCCATAGGCTGTGAGGCCCTGGGGAGTCTTAGATCAGAGGGTCACCTAGCTACCGCCTGGGGCACTGGGCTGGGAGCAGGGCAAAGCCCTCCCGCAGGGGGCAGAAGGCAGGGGCTGAGCCAGGGCGGTCCCTGGGCAAAGGTGGCCCCGACATCGCTGTTGGGCACTGCCCACCAGAACTGCAAGACCCTGAGCCCAACGCAGGGAAGGAGGGGCTGCTGCGGGCAGGTGGCGCCCTACCTTGTTGATGGAATCCCTGCTCTGGGTGCTGTGGCTGAGGAGGTTCCCAGCGAGGATGACGCGGGACACGTGGGCGGCACTGCACTGCTCCCCCTCGTCCCCCAGCTGCCCCGTCACCACGTCCACCAGCAGCTGGGTGCCCAGCAGGCTCTCACCCCCGCCTCCACCCAGGCCCAGACCGGACACCAGCAGCACAAACCTGCAGCAGAAGTCGGGGTCCTCTGGGTGCCGTGGAAATAGGTGCCCCCGCCCCCATCACCTTCACGGGTGAGCAGGAAGATGGAGTCCAGGGACCGTGACTCCCCTGGACCACTGCCCGGGACCCCAAGCACCTGCTCACCTGTCCAGGTCAAGGGGTGGTGCAGGCGTCTGAGGAGCCAGCCCTGCGAAGCAGTGGTCCTCCACCAAGAACTTGCCGTCGTCTCTCACAGAGCCCAGCACGGCCAGCACTGTCCCTGAGAGCAGCAGCGTCAGGCCCAGGAGGGGGGCCGAGGGACCACCTCCTCCAGCACCCACACGGCAAAGCCAGCCCCTTCTCCACCGTGATGGCGAGTTCCACTCAGACCTGCGTCCTGGGACCACTGCCTTTGGGCAGAGGCGGGAACTGACCCCACCCGGGTCTCACCCACTGCCTGAGGCACAGGCCACCCCGCCCCCCGCCCCACCTGTGACCAGCCTGGACACGTCGATGGTGCCTTCCAGTCTGATCCGCTGCAATTCATCTTCCAGGACCAGCTCATCGTCTGGGTGGATGTACTTGCTCCGGGGGGGCTGGGGGAGCAGGTTGTGCTGGAAGGCAGAGGTGAGGGGTGGTCGGGCCAGAGTCCACCAGGGCTCACTGAGAGGCTCCCCCCCATCCCCCCGGCCCAGCCCCAAATCCTGGGGTCCCAGGCAGGTGGCCCGCTGTCTCCAGGGAAGTGCGCTCACCTCCTCGCTGACCTCCCGCAGGATGGAGGGCTGGAGCGGCATGGCCTTGAAGAGGGTCCCCACCACACAGCACTTCTCCTCGGGCTGCAGCTCACACAGCTTCTTCACTAGGACCCCACTGCCTGGGCACGAGACCTGAGCTCAGAGACCAGGCAGCCCTCCTGGCATCCCCCACAGGGCATGGAAACAGGCCTCCCAGAGCCCAGTCGCCCAGGGAGCCTGCCTCTGCCGGGAGAGTTCACTGAGGGCAAAGACCCCCTAGACCTAAAGGATTGCTTGGCCCCAGGGGGACAGGGGACTCGGGATGTGGACGGGTCCGTTTGAGAAGCAGACATGCAGAGAGGGCGACGTCTGTGGTGACAGGGCCACAGCCTGGAGCACCAGCAGTCACGGAGCTGGAGGAGGCGGGAAGGACTCTCCCTGGAGCCTCTGAGGGAGGGCGGCCCTGTGACACCTGCACCCCGGACTCCGGCCTCCAGACGGGAGAATGAATGTGCTTTAAGCTGCCCAGTTTCGGGCTCTGTTGTTACAGCAGCCACGGGCCCCTAACACAGGCTCTACCTCGTTTACACCGACATTAGAGCCCTGGTTCTTAGAAAGACAGGTGTGCCAAGTCTCCACACAGCCCTGTCTGAAAAATATAACAAGTTCCTTTACGAGTTTGGATTCTTCCGAGAGCTCCACGAATGCTGTATCCTCTGAAAACAGAGACACCATCAAATCAAACTACATCCCACGCGCCCCGTCAGCTCCCCGTGGAGTCAGGCGCCCGGGGTCCTGGGACACCACGGGGACCATCAGGATGCACAGTACAGGCTGGTCCTCAGGGGGCGCAGGGAGGAAGAACACAGGTTCCCGAAGGCCCTGGATCTGCCAGCCCCCAGGCCTGGGGAGAACGCCCACAGGAGGTGACGGGATCATGTGGCTGCGGGACCAGCCCCTTCCTCAGCCCGGGCGACGGCAGCATGAGCCCCTCCTGCCTGGAATAACCCAGAACATACACCAGGTCTCCCCGGGGGAGTGAAGAAGAGTCGTTCAGAGCAAGATGAGGAGGGCGCCAACAGGAAGCACAGACCCCCAGGCCCCAACATCGCAGCCGCATTCACCCCCAGGCGACGACACCGAGCACTGTGCATGGAGCCCCCAGCCCAACAGCCCTCGTGCGGCTGAGGAAACCGAGGCACAGAGGCTCAGCGACAGGTTCTGAGCACCAGGCAGAGCGCACAGCCGCTATGACAAGTGCCAACACGGCAGCTAAGACAGGCTATGGAGGAGGCCCTGGAGGCTGAGGTGGCCCCTTGAAGCACACGACATTCACACTGAGGTCCCGAGGGAATCTGGAGACGAAGCAAGCGGGAGAGGGGGGAGCCACAGGCAAGAAAGGGAGGCTTGTCAGGAAGCCGGGGAACGGAGAGGCGCTTCTCGGCACAGGCCGAGCTCCGGAGAGGACTCCCGGTCCCACTGGAAGCTGCATGAAGGGGTTCGGGGTGAAGCCAGTATGACAGCCAGGCCCGTGAGGAGCAACGCTGCCCCGCGAGGCCCTGCACTGTGGGCCACTGCCTGGGCTCCTGGCCCCAGTCTGTGAGCAGGATGAGGTGGTGGTTCCATCTCTGGGGAGTCCTGTTAGCGGCAGCAGGGACTGGAAGAGAAACCTGGTACCAGAGAGGGCGCTGCTGTAAGGAATCGAAAAGGCCAGCGACACTGGGCCTGAGGGTGGGCCCGGGGCTCCCAGGAAAGTGAGGAGAAGGCCCCTGGGAGCCAGTGGAAGGAGACCCTTACTATGTGGCAGGAGGTGAAAAACACTGCCTGCAGCAAAGAAGACAGAACGTCATTGGTGACTGTGGCCATCTAGCTGGGAGACGGGCAGTGTTCTCTAGCTGCGCCGATAAAACCAGAGTCGGTCCCACTGGCTTGCGGGGGGGGGGGGGGGGGGGGGCCTGGGCACCGTGCTTCCCAACGCCTTCCTGGGGGCCAGTGTGCAGCCTGCACTGCGACCCCGCGCCTGGTGCCGGGGCAGTAAGACAGGGTCTCACCGACACAATGCCAGCTTAGTAACATTAACAGCTTAATTGAAAACTACATGGAAAGCCACTCCTGCAGTGACAATGGATAATGCAGTGTCTCCCAAAATTGGAAGGGGGTCCTGGTTCACCACCAAGAATAACATAACTGCAGGAGAGGCCACCAAGGAAGAAACGGGTAAAAAAACAAAAAAAAAAAGCTTTGCACTGCCTGGCCACGTACCCAGGAGAGAGACAACAGGCACAGAGGCCGGAGGTCGGAGGTCAGTGAAAACAGGCCCCTCCAAGGGAGGTGGGTGCTCCCTGCATTGAGGACAAGGAAGACATGTCCCTACGCCAGTGCAAGACCAGTTACCATCCGACCAGGCCCTGCGGCCACTGGCCACAGACCACACCTCTCGTGACACCTGACTTAACCCCTTCGGCCCCCGAAGAAGACACTGAGCTGAAAGTGGGTGCTCCCCCCAGGCCGGGGGGTGGGGGTGGGGGGATACACGAAAGGCCCCAGTGCTGCCAGGTCTCAGGCCGGTGGGAGGAGGTGCCCCCCGCACCGGTCACTTACCCCACTGCTGCTGGGCCCGGCTCACCAGGAAGGGCCTCATCTGGAGGAGGCGGGTGGCATAGATGTGGGCATACTGCCGGCTGAAGCTGCGCTCCCCCAGCCGGAAGGGCTGGGAGCAGTTGGTGTAAGTCGCCACGGGCACTCGGGCAAAGGTGGCGTTGCTGGCTGACGGCGGGGACAGCAGAGTGTGGGCCCTCTGGGCAGCCTGCTCGGCAAACATGGTGTGTTCCAGGCCAAGGAGGTGGTCCCTGTGAGCACACAGACGCACTCCTGCAACCCCTGCCCCCACGGCGGCCGCTCTCCGGGTGTGTCTGCACCCAGCTGACCATCGGGGCTGACCACCGGCACCCACGGGCCTCGGGGATGGAGGGGAAGGCTGCAAGCCCACCAGAGGGCCGAGCTGCTGGGGAAACGCTTGTACTGGACACCAGTCTCCCCCTGCGCGCACCCGGAGGGAGAAAAGGAAGGCTGCGCATTCCTCTGCCTGGAGCTCCAAGCCGCCCGTGTCCCCTGCCCGCCCCCACCTCCGCCTGAGCAGCTACCAGGGCTCAGGTCCACAGGCCCCACCGGAATCCTGCTCGGCCCGGCCAGCGCCCAGCACCTGCTCCATCGGGGCCGAGGCCAGACAAGCCCGCCATGCGCCGATCACTGTCCGATCCAAGCCGGAGCTCTCACGGCTTCCCCATGGCACGGAGTGAACCCCAACCCCCACAAGGGCCTGTGAGAGCTGCCCCCGCCCTCGGCCCCCCACAGCCCGCACGAGGGGCTCCCGCACTCCCTCGTCGTGGCTCACACCCCGCCTCCTCCTGCCCCACGCTCCCCGCGCTTCAGCTGCTTCGTCTCCAGGCAGTTACCTCCTAACGCGGTGCATTCAGTTTCCTCTGCGTCCTGCTCGGGACTGCACGGTGCACGTCGGACCCTCCCGGCCGCAGCCCCGGCCCGACCGGCTGCAGGCGCCCGAGCCCCAGGGCGGCCCCGCAACCGCTCGAGGGGAACAGCGGAGACCCGCTCAGAGTCCGCGAGACGCCCCTCAGCCCCCGGCCCGGGCGCCCCACGCCGCCGGGACCACTCCGGACCCCTCTCACCTCGCCGCGCGCCCGGGCCCGCCCAGCGCCGCGCGCCGCCTCCGCCAATCTGAGTGCCCCGCCCTCCCAGCGCCGCATCCCGCCAATTGCCGGGCGCCTCGCTCTGTCCATCACCACGGGGCCCGCCCACCGCCGTGCGCCGTTACCCGCCAACCGCGCGCCCCGCCCGCCACCATCGCAACCCTCCAATCCGCGCACGCCCCGCCCCCCCCGTCGCCGAGCTCCCGGTCCCGGTGTCTGCGCGTGCGCGGAGTCGCGCTCCCGTTCCCCGGGCAACGCGGGGCGGGGCTTGCGTCTAGGAACCGGTGTGCGCGTGCGGGCGCCGCTCCATCCAGACGGGACCCTCCTAGGAGGCAGCTCCCCCGAGGTCTTGGTCCCTTCGGGGTAGTTGGCGCCCCTCGCGTGACCCCAGGACCTGCCAGTCGCCAGACTCTGCGGCGGCCGCCCGTGCTGACCACAGGGTAGGCGCACCGAGTCCGCAGGCTGCATACCCCGGGGGAGCGGGCCCAGGGAGCGGGCGATGGGAGGCCCTCCGCGCGGGCCACGGCCCTGCCAGCCTCCATGCAGCGCGGCTCAGTCCCGTCCACCGGCTTCCCACCCGCCAGCGCCCTCCCAGCCGCCCCATTGCGGGTGCCCTCCCGCATCTCACGCCCCGGGAAGCCTCACGCCGCTCCCACCGCGCCCCCTGCTCTTTCCCGGTCCTGTCCCCGCGACAGAGTGGACAGTGCTAAGGCGTGACACACAGAGCCCTCGCTGCAGACCTACCTGCCTTCTCCGTTCTTGGAACGTTAATCCGTCTAATCCCCAAATAAGCCTTTGACGGTGGGGCACAGAGAAGCCGCTCAGCTAGTGAGTAACAGCTGGACCCACCCCAAGGCAGCCTAGCGTAGGGGTGCTGGGCCTCCCCAGAACAGGGGCCCCCCAAGGTCAGCTGACCACCGCTCCCTCCGTGACACTTAGCAAGGCGTCTGCCAAGCTGCCCGGCAGACTGAATGAGCCTGCCCTTCGGGGGCATGTGGGAGAGTCCCAGGGGAGCTGGTATTTTTTTTTCCCCTTTTTTTTTAAATTAAATCTTTATTGTTCAGATTATTACATTTGTTCCTCTTTTTTTTTCCCCCCCATATCTCCCCTCCTCCCAGTTCCCGCCCCACCCTCCGCCCTCACTCCCCACCCACTGTCCTCATCCATAGGTGCACGATTTTTGTCCAGTCTCTTCCCACATCTCCCACACCCCTTTCCCCCCCAAGAATAGTCAGTCCATTCCCTTTCTATGTCCCTGATTCTATTATAATCAACAGTTCATTCTGTTCATCAGATTATTAATTCACTTGATTCTTAGATTCACTTGTTGATAGATGCATATTTGTTGTTCATAATGTGTATCTTTACCTTTTTCTTCCTCTTCCTCTTCTTAAAGGATACCTTTCAGCATTTCATATAATCCTGGTTTGGTGGTGATGAACTCCTTTAGCTTTTCCTTATCTGTGAAGCTCTTTATCTGACCTTCAATTCTGAATGATAGCTTTGCTGGATAAAGTAATCTTGGTTGTAGGTTCTTGGTATTCATCACTTTGAATATTTCTTGCCACTCCCTTCTGGCCTGCAAAGTTTCTGTTGAGAAATCAGCTGACAGTCGTATGGGTATTCCCTTGTAGGTAACTGAGTTTCTTTCTCTTGCTGTTTTTAAGATTCTCTCTTTATCTTTTGCTCTTGGCATTTTAATGATGATGTGTCTTGGTGTGGTCCTCTTTGGATTCCTTTTGTTTGGGGTTCTCCGCGCTTCTTGGACCTGTAAGTCCATTTCTTTCACCAGGTGGGGGAAGTTTTCTGTCATTATTTCTTCAAATAGGTTTTCAATATCTTGCTCTCTCTCATCTTCTGGCACCCCTATAATTCTGATGTTGGTACGCTTGAAGCTGTCCCAGAGGCTCCTTACACTATCCTCGCATTTTTGGATTCTTTTTTCATTTTGCTTTTCTGGTTGGATGTTTTTTGCTTCCTCGCATTTCAAATCATTGACTTGATTCTTGCGCTCCTCTGGTCTGCTGTCGGGCGTCTGTATAATATTCGTTATTTCAGTCCGTGTATGCTTAATTTCTCGTTGGTTCCCCAATATAAGATCGAGGGTCTTATTAGTTTTCGTGTAAATCTCATTAAGTTTATCGGCAGCTTCTAAACAGTTCTTGAGAGACCTTAAAAGTGTGGTTCTGAACTCTATTTCTTCCATTGACAATTTTGTCCTGTTTCTTTGTCTCCACATTTTGTTATGCTTCCTTGGTGTACCCCCTAGTGGTCTTTGTTCGAAGTCTTATAGTTAAATCTTGATTGTTGTAGCTAATTCCAGGGAGGGTTTGACCTCCAGGCCAAGTGGCTATGAGAATCAGCTGTGTCAGCAATGAGAGAACTTCTGTCCTCTAGGGAGGTGCTAATCTAGCCTTTGCCTGAGGCTATCCGGCAAATGCCTCTGTGCAGGGCTTGGGCGGGGCGGGTCGCACAGGATCAACAGGGTGGGCCAGAGAGAGCAGTTATGGCGGCTCTCAGTCCTGTCCCCAGGGGCTCTGCCTCTCTGAGTCCCAGCACCCGCTGCAAAGCTCGGAGAGAAAGCTGTACTCGCTCTGACCGAAGCCAGACAGTCCCACTTCTCCCGTTTGAGTCTGGGTCCCTAAAGACTCACCCGGATCTGGTGCTCAGAGTCTGCGACTCCCTCCCGATTGAAAACAACAACCGCACCCTCCGCTGCCAGCCCGCTCCGCACCTCAGAATTTGACTTCAGCACTGCGCCTCCTCTGAGTGTCCGTGTGCGTTTCTCTTTCCTCCTAGTTGTAGGACTTCCACTCAGCCAGCGTTCCTGTGGTTCTGGGTGATGTCCGTTCCGTGTTTTAGTTTCACTTTTGAAGTAGTTGTTCAAAGCAGCAAACTCCGGCGTTAACCTATGCCGCCATCTTGGTTCTCCAGCTATTTCGAGCTGGTATTTTTGAATGAATGAGTGAGCATTTTTAGGGGAGCAGGCAGTGTGCTAAGTGTCTTAAGAGCATTATGTCATTGGATCTTCCCGTGGCCCAGTGAGGCAGGTACTGCTACCGTTTCTGTTTTACAGAATGATTCATGGTGGCACGTGGCACAGCCAGGAAGCGGGCCGTGCTGACACGGAGCTGAGCAGCCCCTCCCGGAAACTGCACGTGGCCTGTGTTGGGCACACGCCACAGGAGGATGCTGGGGGTGGGGTGGGCAGGGACCAATGAGTGGTGCCCCCACTGCTGGGGACGAACACCACGCCTCCCCTCACCCCCTCTCCTTGCTGCCTTTCCCAGTCTCCTGGCCGCCATGTGTGGTGTGAGATCAGATCTGGCAGAGACTTCGGAGCATCTGGCAGGGCCGGGGTCTGGACTTCTGAGAAGTAGGCGTGTGTGGTCAAAGGGAGGGTGCAGCTGGCTGCCCCTCCACCGTCTCTCCGTCGTGTCCTGGAACATGGGATGCAGCCGGGACCGCTTAGCCACCAGACCAAGCCCAGCAACTGCTGACTTCTTATTTCATAGCAAAAAAGTGAACCCCATTTGCTCTCTCCTCGTTGGGCTTTCTGAACACGAGACCGACGATGTTCTTAAATGAAACATGTAGGCACGTACAGGGGGCAAGGCTCCCAGGAGGCTTCAGAGCAGTGCACCCCTCAAAATAAGTGCAAGGGCTGGTGGGTCTTCCGCGATGTTTTATTTTTTCAATGTTTTATTGTGGTAAAAGTACATATAGTGTAAGAGTTACCATTTTACAAAGATACAGCCCTGAAGGAACACGCCAGGAGGTCTGGCCCTCCCCAGTCTGGCCCTTGGTCTTGGGCCAGTGCCTCGTCCCCACAGACCTGCCGCCTGTGCTCTGTGTCCCTCTGGGAGCAGTGACCACCCCAGTGCAGTCAGTCACCTGTGGCCCCAGGCAGGGGCCCCACCTCTCAAGGCGGCCACTGCTTGACCCTGTAGGTGTCTTGGGGAGGGGGATCCAGACAGGGGGTTGGCTGTGACCGTTGAGAAGGGGGAAGCAGGATGCTTGGCAGGTCCTGGGAGAAGGAGAGTGGGTGTTGCTGATGCCAAAGTGGGCAGGCAGGGCTGATAAGGTTCTATTTTGGAGCCAAGTGGCTCTCGCGTCGTCAGCCTGTCCCTGTGGGGATGCTCCACAGACGGCAGGGGGGCCGGTGGGAGGTCAGGGCTGTTTCAGCTCCTGGGGTGCGGAGAGGCACTGAAAGACAAAGGTGGTGGAGAGGGAGGGGGCAGATGGGAGGGCAGCCGGCAGAGGGAGTCCTGTCCCCAAGGCTGCAGCCACCCCCTCCTGCCTTTGCCTCTTGTGCTGGCTCCTGGGGGGCAGGGCCCGTGGACAGACACCAGGAGTCTAGATTCCTCACACCCCTCCTCACTCACTAGGCTGCTCTGCACTACGGGACACAGCACCCTCCTGTGCCAAGGTTTCCCCTCCCCACTCCGGGCGGTGCACCACTGCTGTGGCTCCAGGGGCTTTGCCACCTCAGGGTGGGCGAAAGTCTTCCAGCTGCACCCCGTCTATCCGAAGGTCCCTCATCTGCACATTTAGTCAGAAAAAATGAAGCCAAGTGCTGTGGCAGCCCTGCCTGTGGCTGTGCCTGGTCCTGAGCTAAGTCAGTGTCCAGGGGGGACGCTGGGCAGGGTGGGGAGTACCTGTCAGATGGGCGACTCAACACCACACCTGGAGGCTCAGGGAGACCCAGCCGCTGTCAACATCCAGCCCACCCTGAGGGTCGCAGAAAGGAAGCTGGCATCCTTCACGCTCACTGATGGACAGTGCGTGGTCGGACCCCCAGGCAGCTCCACGGCTCTGAGGGCCTCCCCCAGCTCATGCCCTTCTGCATCTCCACAGCCCATCCTCTGACCAGAGCGACCAGAAGTGTCTGCAAGGCTCCCAGCAAAGGCAGGGGAGTGGGTTGACCTATTACTTACTAGTCTCTCCTGCATTGCTGCTGAGTGAAATCCAGCCAAGTGCCTGCCCTGCCATCTCTGGGGCCCTCCCACCCAAACTGGGGGATTTGGCCTCAGCCTGTGTGGGAGCCAGTCTGCACTCAGGGTGAGCTGTGTGGGGCGCGTGGGTGGGTGGGTGGGGTGGGGTGTGGGAACAGGACAGCCGCAGGGAGGCGGATGCAGCTAAGAGCCCGTCTTCACCTTTGTCAGTGGAGTTAACACGTCTAAAGAAGGTGCACCCTGCCAGAGGTGGGGTGGGGGCAGGGCAGGGACTGGGGCCCTGGCTGGGGGCTGAGGGATTTCAGGATAAAATCTGAAAAGACCACAAACGGGGGCTGGACAGTCACTGACCGTGAGGCCCCTGAGCCCCGTCCCCTGGGGTGCGGCTCGATCAGTGGGAGGGAGCTTCAGGCCTTGCTGGGAAGCTAATCGACACGGGAAAGAAAACATTTCTTGTTAATGAGCGTTCAGCTGGACGGTGCTCCTCAAAGCCGGGGAGGAGTCGGGCACCTCCATCACGTTCTCAGAAGAACCAACTGGGCCTGGTCCTGCAGAGACTCCCACAGACCTGCCTGCACCTGTCCTCTCCCCTGGGCTGGCTCCTCGCCTTAACCGAGAGGAAAACCTCTTCTCACACCTTTGCCCCTGGAAGCGGGCTCGGGCCCGAGTCAGGCTCCTGCCTCCCAAGAAACTGGGAGCTGGGAGTGACCTGTCAGAGCCATGGCCCGGCCCCGGGAGCTGTCTTGGCTGTAAAACTCGCAAGAGGCTCATTGAGCTTTTAGACAGTTTTACACAGAAAGAGGCGGGAAAGATCCTGGGATTACAAGTTTCCTGAAGGAAATGCCCCAGAAAAGGGCCTCCTTCCCTTTCTGCACCAGGAGTGCTAGCCTTTTCCTATTTCTGGGCACCTCCGGCGGCACAGCAGGCCTGCCCCGCTCTAGCGCCGGCCGAGGCCTGTTCCCTGGGCCTCGAGCTTCTGCGTGTCCAGCAGCCCGAGTGAGGCTGGCTGCCGCTGGGGACCCCAGCCTCCGCATCCCGGGTCTGCAGGGGGTGGGGTGGGCAGCAGGGTTTGGGTTGGAGCCTGGGACGGACGGTGGTCCTCTGCAAACCCTGGGACTGAATGTGAGCCCCCGCGGAGGAGGAGGCAGGGGCCAAGAGCCCACAGGAGCTGGGGTGGGCATCCTGGACACAGTCCCAGGGCGGGCCACAGGCTGGGACACCTGCTCAGGGGCCCTAAGGGAGTGGGGGGGAGGGGTCTCTGGACCAAGACTTTTATGATCACTGATGAGCAATAGTCAGATAACTTCCAAACTCAAGTGTCAGTGTAGTAACTAAAATGACCAAGTCCCAGACCAAGCTCTAAACTGAGCACCGCTCTGGGCAGCCACTTGAAAGATCCAACTACAACTTCCACCTGACGGGCAGGTCCTGCAGCTCCCTTCTCTAGGAGGCCAGGATCCGGCTCCACTGTTCATCCGACTCCCTCGTGCTCCCAGTCAAAGAGCCCCAACATTTAAACTGATGTGGAGAGGAAGGGGGTGGGGGTTGAGGGAAGAGATCATGTGCTCTGTCCAACCCGGTGTGAAAGGACGGTGGGTGTTTCCCTGCGTTGTCTCTTTTCTTACCGTTTCTTTAATAAATGGGATGAGAGGGGAAACCAGCAAAAACCGAGCACCGCTCCCCACAAAAATGCTTCCCTCCAGGACGGGGGTGAGGTCGGCCCCTGCGGGGGGAGGGGGTCTTGGGGGGGCAGGAGGCCGGCTCAGCTGTCCTTGTCCACACCAGGACTCGGCGCCCACTCTCCCCTCCCCCATGGGCACTCTGGAGGTCCCTGCTCTTCCAGCCCCAGTTGTGAGGTGAGGTGGGCCATGGGACACTGCCGGCCTCTGTGGAAAGCCCCTCCCCCCGCAGCCACCTGACCCTGAACCCTGAGCCTGCAGCCGGGCCCCAGCATTTCCCCTGCAGGTCCCCGAGCCCCTCCTCGGGTCACGGTGCCTCACCTGCACGTCCAAGTCAAGTCTGGTGTGTTTTCAAATGGGTTCCTCAGGGCCTTGCACGCGGCCCAGCACCCCCAGGCGTCTGCAGACAGTCCCGGGCTGTGCGCTCCGTGTCCCAGGAGGGCAGAGCGGGTGGAACGTCTGAGCGCCGGTGGGCTCGGGCCCAGGGCAGGGTGGGGAGCCCTCTCTCTGCCAAGGGCCGTGTGGGTGTTTATACCATCATTCGAGGGCCATCCAGAATTCCCCACTTACTTTTGGTCAAACATTTAATTAACTCGCCCCAATGCCTGGGCAGACCAGACCCGGTGATTCCGTGGGCCTTCCACAGCCTGCAGGCTGGACGCTCCCCACCCGTCCAGAGGTTGGCCTCTGGCCGGATGCCCTCCCTCTCAGGCCTCAGTGTCCCCATCTGTAAACTGGGCAGCGTGGGAAGAACTGAGGGGCTGGTGGTCCCTGCATCTGGCCCTCAGCTTCCCTCCCTCCCCCTCCCGCACGCACACACACACACACACACACACACACACACACACCCCTGTCGCAGAGAGGCCACCACACAGGGCTCCTGGGAAATGGCGTTTATTGAGGTGCCAGAGCATGGCCCTGAGTCTCGCCGCAGCCTTTGTCACTCCTCTTTCTCGTCCCCGTGGGTGATGATGTAGCACAGGGACTTGTAGTCGATGTCCCCAGCCAGGTCCACGGGCGTCAGGGCGAACATCTGCTCCACCTGGAGAGGCAGCCGGCGAGGGAGGAGGGTACGCCTCGGTCCTCCGCCTTTGCAGGCCCAAACCAAAACTCTGAGCTAACATTTCCTGTTGTCTGACTTTGGGCAGCCTGGGGAGAGGGTGGGCCCCTAAGGGGCCATGGGTCAAATAGCCCCCTCTGGCCCCAGACACCCCTCTCTGTGCCACCTTCACCCCCAGTGAGCCCTCCTCCAGACACTGCACGTGCCCCTGCACACCCTCTCCCTGTGGACTGCACAGTCTTCACCCTCGGGGTCTCCACAGGGATGGCATCTCCTCTGGAGAGCTGGGCTCCAAGGCCAGGAGCCAGGCCCCTGAGGCTCCCCAGGGCCCCTGGGGTGATCCCCACGAAGGAGCCGGCGTCCTCACCTCGGCCTGAGAGAACTTGTCTGCCTGGGTCAGAAGCAGCTGCTTGAACCTGGGGAGTGAGGAGCAGTGGGAGCCTGGGGGTGGCCGCACGGCTCAGGGATGACGGCCCCGTGGTCCAGAGAGCAGGGAGGGCTCCAAATAAGGGCGGTCCCCCTCCAGGGCCTCCCCACAGCCTGGCCAGCTCCCACTTACTCGTCCTTGCTCACCACGCCCTTGCCACTGGGGTCGAACATTCGGAAGGCACTCAGGATGGCTTCCTCGGGGTCTGTTCCTGGGAGGCCGAGGGGCCGGGTGAGCACCCGTGGCCCAGCCTCCAGGTTCACCCAGGAGGAACCCCGGTGCAGGGAACCCTCCACACCCCAGAAGAGGTGGAAAGGGGTCTCCGGTGAGAGGGCCCTGAGGCTCAGAGAGGCCAAGAGGGAAGTCCTAAGGTGGACAGGTCTGGAGGGAGATTGGGATTTGGGAGCAGAGACTGAAGACACATTGGGTCTGGGTGGGGTCCAGGCGGGATGCGGGGGGCGGGGGAGGGGGGGGCGTTCAAGCTCACTGCCCTCCGGGGGATCCCGACCTGCCCTGCTCACCATTGAGCTTCTCGCCGAAGAGCGTGAGGAAGACGGTGAAATTGATGGGGCCTTTCCCCTCCTGCAGCATGGCATCCAGCTCCTCGTCCGGGACACTCACCTTCCCTGGGGTGGGGGGCAGAGGTGGATACAGGGACCCAGGTGTCCCAGGCAGGGCTCAGGCTGCCCTCCCCTCCTTCCAGCCAGAGGTGGAGAGCCAGAGGCAGCTGTGGGTGGGGGAGGTGGGGAGTACAGGGAGGAGGCGGCTCCCAGAGTGAGCAGGGGGCTCATGGGTGGGAGGGGGTGCTCACCCAGCTGGGAATAGGTCTCCCGAAGGTCCGACTTGCAGATGACGCCGTCACGGTTCTGGTCAATGCAGCTGAAGGCCTGGGGTGGGGGCCACGGTCTCCAGTGAGGGAGGCAGGGAGGGAGGGCTGGGTGTGGGAAGAGCAGGGCCAGGGGCCAGGACCACCTCCAGGGAAGGGGTGCGGGGCAGGTGCTGGGGCGGGGCACTCACCTCCTTGAACTCCTGGATCTGGGCCTGCTCGAACATAGAAAAGACGTTGGAAGAGCCTCGTTGGGCCTGCTTGGTGGCCGCGGCCTTGCCCCGGGTCCCCGCCTTCCTGCTGGCCTGCAACATTGTGGGTGGGGAGGGGTCCTCTCCAGGGCTCCCCCAAGATGCCCCATGCACACCCCAGAGCCCTCCCAGGAGAGCTGGGGTCAGGGTCCTCTCCCCACCCCTGGAGGCACAGAAGTCGCTGCCCTGCTCTCCCACCCCAAGGACAGCCCCAGGGTGCCACTGCCCTTGCCCCACCCTGGCCCTCACCATCCTCTCTCAGTGAGCTGGGCAGCCTGGTGGCCGAGGGGCCTGCAGCCTCCCTTATGTCTCAGCCTTATCACCTGCAGCACCAAATAAGGAGAGGAGGAGAGGACAGACCCAAACTTGGCAGCCCTTGCCTGGGCTCGGGGAGGACAGGGCCCCAGATTCCAGCCACATTCCAGTGACCCTCAGGCCCCTGACATGTAACACCCGGGTGTCCACCATCCGGGAGGCGTGGGCTCAGGCCTCCTGAGAGCAGAGAGCAGAGCAGGCTCTTGGCTGTCACCACTCACGGTGCTGAGTGATGGGCCCCTGTCACCTCCATCTGACTGTCCCTCCTGCAGTCCAGCCCAGACCTGCCCAGTCCAAGAGGACAGTGGGGGGAGGGGGAGGGCTGCCTGGGGGCCTGGGCCTGGAGGGCAGTGGTGGTCTCTGGCCGGGACTCCCAGAGGCCTTGGTGCAGAAGCTTGGCCCGGCTTCCGGCCAACCCAGAGGCAGGAGGCGGCCCTGAGCTGGCTGTGACCCCAAACAGAAGCTGCATGTGAGGCTTTCGGAACAGGGCCTGGACCCCAAACAGTCACTTTCCTCGCCCCCACCCCCCCATGAAAGTGGGTCATGAGCCCCTGATGCGAGCTCAACTGCTGAGTGAGGGGTCAGGACAAAGACAGCATGGCAAGCAGACCTGGAGCAGGAGTGGCCCTGCTGCCCCCTGCTGGGTGGGGCGAGGCCTGCAGGCGGCCCGGCTGCGGAGCAGGGCCGGTCCGCACCGCTTTTGTAGAACAAGGAAATATTTTAGGGCCCCTTCTTCCCACCCCTGAAACGAAATTGACACAGAGCACTTGAAAAATCAATGCCATGCCCTGCACTGTAGCCTCAGAACAGCTAGGCAGTAATTCCTGTCGAAGGGGACCCGATGCGTGGCCTCGGCCTGGACGGGGGGAGTGCATCAGCACGGGGAGTGGAGTAACAGAGCTGCAAGAAGCTGGTGCATAATTCAGAGGCCAGAGAGCTAGCGACCGGAGCAGCGCACCTGAGACCCAGGGAGCGAGAGGACAGCTTGGCACGGCCTGCTCACAACCACACCGTTGAGTTAAGCTCTGAATGAAGCCAGTCATCCCAGATTCGCTGGGGACTTTCTCTCACTGGAAACCATACGAATGTGTTTCTGTGTAAGTGGGTTTAGGTGTGGGACGGAGGGACCTCCTGTTGAGGCAGACCTGGGGCAGGACCAGCCCCCAGAGACCAGCCCTGCTTCCTCCTGGGCACTTCCTGGGGCTCCCGGAGGTTTGACCAGGGCATCCACACCCCAAATCCCACAGGCAGGTGGGGCCTGGGCACATCTAGGACCTCTGACACCACCCAGGTGGCATCAGTCCTGCTCCCACAGCCTGGTCTCTTGCTCCGTGTTCTGTCCGCCGCCCCCCGGCCCCCCCCCCCCCCATTGCTGGCCGGAGGAAATAACAAAGCAGTGTCTGCACACAGGTGACCACGTCTGTACACTGTCCCAAGTCCTTATGCACAGAAGTTAAAGAACGCGGACCAGGCCATGCTCTAAACTTTTAAAACTTTTAATTAAAAAAACCACCCAGTCCCATGTTGGGCATGAAGAGGCTGGTGGTCCCCTGGAGGCTGTGCTGGGTGCTGCTGGCTGGTGTGTGGCAGCCCCATGGCGGGGGTCCTCCTCTTCCTGGGTCCTTGACGGGCTGTGGGGGCTGGTCTCCGGTACCTCCTGTGAGCGCCCGGCCCTCAGGAGAGGCGGGGTGGGCGGGAAGAGGCTGCCGTCCCAGGCCTCCTGGGGCCTCCTCTCCACGCGGAGCTGGTCCCTGCCCCCCTCTCTCCAGGCAGAGCCCACCAGGCCTGGGTGGTCAGCAGCCCTGTGCCGTGGAGCCAGGCGGAGATCTGGCCAGGTCCCTGGGCTGCCTCCCCATGTGGGCGGAGTCCCAGGGAAGCCAGGCCACAGCAGGGTCCACAGGGCACCCCTCCCCAGAGCGGGGCCCAGGCAAGGCTGAACCAAGCCGGAAGCTCCAACTAAGTCCTGAGCGAGCCACTCCCTCCGGGTGGGGGTCCCAGC
This sequence comes from Myotis daubentonii, assembly GCF_963259705.1. Taxonomy (NCBI): domain Eukaryota; kingdom Metazoa; phylum Chordata; class Mammalia; order Chiroptera; family Vespertilionidae; genus Myotis; species Myotis daubentonii. The sequence continues at coordinate 86,275,758 of NC_081849.1, read as the reverse complement.
AGAAAGACAGGAGGCTGGGCGTCTCCATTTCTGCTCCTTGAGCCCCCAACCCAGGCAGGGCCGGGAGGCTGTCCCTCCCACTGACTCGGGAAGCCTGGCGTCTCCTTTGTGCCTTCCCAGCACCAGGCGGAGGCGGCTCGGGAGGCAGGCCAGGCTGGGGCGCCTGTGGGGAGTCTGTCCCCTGGAGCCTCCTCCGTGCCTGGCCGCCGCTGTCACTGGCCCAGCATGTACGCCTTCTTACAGGCCACCGCGGAGACCAGGGCGGCGCCGCGGCCGCTGCCGTCCTCCGACTGGATGAAGGTGATCTCGCAGCTGGGGGTCAGCCGGCGCACGCTGGCGTGGAACCGCTCCTTGAAGCTGCGCGGGGGAGGCCGGCTGAGGGCCCGCCTCCTGAGCTCCCCCCACCCCCGCGGCCTGCCCTGCCCCCTCCAGGGACTTGCCCTGCGTGCGCCCAGGGGCCCCTCCCCTGCCTGGGACCTGCGGGGAGGATGAGGTAGGAACCCTGGGACCCATGAGCAGCAAGAGAGCTGGGACAGTGTCCGCCCCGCCTCGTGGTTCCTGGGTGGAGACGGGCTGGGCTCTGCGCGGAGGACGCGCACCACGCGGGGCGGGGCCGGGGGCCGCCGGCTCACCTGGGGTGCAGCTTGTACACGGAGCCGTCCACGCCCACGGTGATGCGCATCACGTCCTCGCTGCGGCTCTCGCGCATGCGGTTGATGACCGCGGCCAGCCCCGCGGAGCACATGTGCGCGGCGCGCGTGGACACGCTCTCGCAGGCGCGGCGCACGAGGTCGCAGTCGGCGGCCGAGGGCCGCAGCCCCAGGGTGCGCAGGATGTTGTAGATCTGCTTGCGGTCGCCCGAGTCGCTGCGGGGCGGGAGGGGCGGGGAGGGCGTCGCTGGAGGGCCCGAGGACCCAGCCAGCCTGTCACCCACCGGCGGCTCCCCCCGCCCTTTCCCCGCCCCGTCCAGGCAGAGCGCTTGGGGCGCGGGGCCAGGGCCAGGAAAGGCTCGGGTCCGCCGGCGACGGGCAGTGACCGGGTCGTGACTCGTCCTGAAGCCCAGGGCCTCCGCGCTGGCGTGGGCGGCACCGTCGCGCCTGCCGCTGTCGCGTGGATGGAGTGACAGGAGCCACGGAGAGGACACGCCTCGGTGCGGCCCTGGGGACCGAGGCCACCGCCCCGTGGACCCTCCCCCCCGCGCACCTCTCCACCTGCGACACGAAGCGCGTCTCGAAGGCGCCGCGCGTGCGCAGCTGCTCCGAGGCCTCCCCGCGGAAGAGCAGGTCCTCGTCCACCAGCCTCAGCAGCACGAGCCGCACCAGCTCGCCCATGTACTTGCCGCCGATCAGCTTCTCGTACCTGGCGGAGGGCGGGCGGCGGGCGGTGGGCGGGGGCCGGGCACCAGCGCCCCCTCGCGGCCACGCGCCGCCGCCACACCTTCTCCAAACCCGGCTCCTGCTCGTGCGCTCGGCTAACGGGGACCCGGGGCCAGCCCCTCCGAGAGCGGCCTGGAACGGACCCGCGCTGGGTCCACGCGGCCTCCCACGGGCGACGGGGTGCTCTCGCACCGCCCGGGCATAGTTGGGAAATGAAGGCCCGGGCGCTGGGACCGCTCTGGGGCGCGCCCAGGGCAGGCGCGGCGCCGGCACGGCGTCTCCGCCGTGAGCCTCCGTGTTTCCTCCGGAGGCGCCCTGACTATCAGCCGCAGCAGTGTCTGCGGTCAGAGACCACGCCAACGCGGGAACCAGCAGGGCCTGGCCGCAGCGGGGTCCTAAGGTACCAAGATTCAGGGCCAGCCGTGCCCTGCGCACCGGCAGCAAACGCCACAAAACGCTGCATCGTGAAGCCGCTAACGTGGCGGGGGCGTCTCAGACCTCCCTACGCCTGTCGGGACGGAGCGGGGCCCCGGCGTATCTGCCCACAGCCCCCCTTTCTCAGGTCTACACGCTCACGGCCGGTTCACAGCGCGGCCCGACAGCGTGCGCGCTGGAGGAGCTGTCAGTCTGCGCCTCCCAGACCCGCTTAGAAACCAGCCCGTGATCTGCGTGGCCCTCCCGCGCCCGCGGGCGGTCTCACAGCTGCTGGCCCGGGTTCAGCGAGCTCTCGTCCACCGCGCGGTCGTACTCCAGCAGGAACTCGTCCAGCTCGCCCGCGTCCCCGAAGGCGCCCCACTCGGTGTTGACGCACATGCGGCCCTCTTCCCCCTCCACCAGCTCCACGTTGTGCATCTCCTCCATGTAGCAGGCGTTGCAGCCCGTGCCTGGGGGTGGGGGGTGGGGGGGGCGGCAGCGTCGGACCCACGGGACCGGCAGGGGCTGCGCTTCCCCAGCCGCCTCTCCTACACGTCCCACCCCTCCCCTCACCCCTCCCCATGCTCACCCCACCCCCTCTCCTGGATGCCCCAGCCCGCAGGAAGCCCAGGGCAGCCTTCCCTGCCCCCACCGCTCCCAGGCACACAGCACCTGTCCGCTGTATGGCTGCAGGTGGAGGGACCCACCCCTCTGGGCTGTCCCTCTTCCCCACCAGGGAAGGGGAACACCTCCTCCTCCCCCCCTTATCTGGCTGGTTGGGAGGATTGAGAGAAAAGTGTCAAATGTGCACAGTAGAGATGGGTGCTGGATGTTACGGTTTTGTCTATGCTCCACCCTTGTTTCCTGGCTTCTTCCATTCATACAGTTAAGCCGCTCTGTCTTGGGCTCTGTTTGGGGTGGGGGTGGGGGGGCGCCCTGAGGTAAGACACAGTGTGGGACCGGCTAGGGCAGGCTGGCCCTGGGTACGGTCAGACCTTCCAGGAAGAGATGACACCACTTTGCTTATTCTCTTCCACTTGGACAAATCCGTCTCATTTGGTCAATTTACCAGATAAAGTTTTTAATTAAATCTGATGGGCCAGGTGCAGGTGTGGCAGGCGTGCCATCTGATGCAGTGATGCAGTGTGACTGCTTCCCATCAGGACAGAGCTTGCATGGGGGCACCCCTGCCCTCCCCAAGCCTGCCCTGGGTGCTCAGGCCCCGCGCTGACTGTGGCCCTCACTCCTCAGGGCCTGAGGCCGAGGCCCCTGGACAGGGCAGGGCACGAGTCCTTACCCACAATCATGCCAACCTCACACTGGCGGTCTTCGTAGTAGCAGGAGATCATTGTGGCCACAGTGTCGTTCACCATCGCCACCACGTCCATCTCAAAGTCCTGCCAAGAGCACAGAAGGTGTGGGGCTGGGGCTGGGGGTCTCCGTTTAACCTGTCCTGGGCTGGCCCACCAAGGAGGGAGCGGAGACTCTCCCCGAGGGGACCCAGAAGGCCCTCCCTGACATGCTCGCCTGAGGGGGGAGGGGCCAGGGAACAGGTGCCTCCTCACCCCTCTCCGCTTGATGGCGTCTCGCAGGAGCCCCACAATGTTGTTCCCTTCTGCTCCGGAGGCCTTGAAGCCCTTGGTCCAGTTGAGCAGGATGCCCTGTGGGAGGAGGAGGACCTCGGTGGCCGCTGAGGAGGGCCGGGGCAGGTGTGAAGCGGGGAGCTCCCTTGGTCCCCAGACCCCACTTAGCGGGTGAGCAGACTGAGGCTCCCATAGTTTTGAGAGGTTTGATGACTACACAACTGCTCATGGTTCTGCAGAGCGGGTCCCAGCAATTTGAGGATGTTTGTGTAGTAAAGCCCAGAGATGTCCCCCCAGAGTGAGGGTGTGGGTCTGGAGTGGAGCAGCCTGTGTGTGAGCAGGGTTCCTCCCTCCTGTGGTGCACCCACTGCGCTCAGTGCACCCTGGGGGCTGGAAAACCTGCGCATGATGTCGCTCCTGCTGCTGCTGTGTGTGAGGTTTCATGTCACAGACGTGTGTGCTTGATGCATGCAGATACATGTAAAGGTAAGGTGTGCACACAACGGATGTGCTTGTGTTTGCACGTGTAATTGGCGTGTGTGTCATTGCCAAGCCTAAGGCAGGGTTCGGCCTCCGCCCGCACACCTCAGCCCCAGCACAGGGTCACCAGTGATGACACCGGCCTCCGGGGCGCCCAGCGCTGCCACTTCCCACCGGGCTGGCCACCGACCTCGGTTCCCTGCCCGGTCGTGGGGGTGTGAACTGGGTGATGTTATGGGGAGATCAAGGCAGACAGTGAAACCAGCCAGCGTTCGTTCCCACGGGGCCATGGATGCGGGCGACAGGCAGTTTCCCAACAGGGAGCTGTGTCTGAAGGCTGCACGGATGCCTTTCTCCCGGGTGCATGTCCGTCCCTCCCTCGTCTGTCCGTCTGTCTGGTGCCCCTTGCCCAGCCCCTGGGCCCCACCTTGTCGATGTCTTCGTGCCTCACGGGGAAGGAGAAGGTGAAGCCCAACGGCAGCTTCCTGTGCTTCATCTGGTGCTTGTCCAGGAAGTCGGAGATGCACTCGGAGACGTAGTCGAAGAGCTGGGAGCGCGTGGCCACAGCGGTGGGCGGCCACAGCCCCGTCCCCCCACCCAGAGCCTGCTCCGTGCCCCCAGCCCCCGGGGAGCCCCCAGCCCCCGGGGAAGCCAGCTCCACTGTGCGCAGTCCCTCCACTTATTGGGCCCTGAGCCTCCCCGAGAGCCCTGCCCGCGGCCACCCCAGGACAGGGTGGCTCAGTCATAGAAGACTATGACTTCTGTTTCCTCCAGGTGTCCTGGCCACCCCCTGAAGCTGTGGAGGACTGGCCCCCGCAGGTGGACAGGTGGGCCCTCACCCAGGTGGGGAGGTGCCCCTCCAGGACTAGAGCCTGAGGCCCCTCTCACCATCTCCGCGGTGCCCGTCATGGCGTCCTCGGGGATGCAGTACATCTGGTGCTTGGTCTTCACGCTCCAGTGGCCGGCCTCCCCCTCCCCCACCTTCACCAGCATCACCCGGAAGTTGGTGCCACCCAGGTCCAGCGAGAGGAAGTCCCCAACTTCTGCAGCCACAGGGAGAGGAGGAGGGAAGGCAGGAGGCCCAGGAGTACTGGACAAGGGGCTGCAATGCCAGACGTCTGGGGACACCACTTTCAACAGGGGGGAGGGGGGCAAAGGTGAACTGGGAAGTCCATGAGAACCCCCAGCTTTGAACTGAAGTCACCCCCAGTCTAGAGCTCAACTGAAAAACTAGTGAAATGGCCCAGACTCAGGACTGGGGGCGGGGAGGGGGGCAAGTGACCACAGGGAGTACTTCCCCAGTGAGATGGGAAGAGCCAGGTCCCGAGGCCACGGTGAGCCTGCAAACCCAGGTGAGGGTCGTCCTGTCGGGGGCCCAGCCTCTGGGGGCCTGATTCCAGGCTGCCTGGGCCAGAGCTCTTGGAGGGGCCTGGGACAGCTGCCCACGGGGTGGCCCCACCCTCGCCCTGCAGTACCTGAGCCTTCGGGGGTGGAGCGTACGTAGGTGGGCAGCATCTTCACGCTGGCCTCCTGGTGAGTCTCCAGCCTCAGGCCTCGGTCCATCTCCTTCTGCATCCGCCTCATCACCTTCTTCAGGTCCTCCTCCTGCAGTCGGAACTCCGCCAGGATCTGCTCTGCCTGCACCGGGGAGGGGAAGGCTGGGTACTGGGCACTCCCCACTCACACGAGCATCTCCTTTGCTCTGGCCCTGGTCCGGGGTGATGACTCAAATCACCACAGTTAAAAACAGCTCAGCAATTAGAGCCTCACGGATGGGCTGGGGTCCAGGGTGAGGGCAGAGGGCAGATGCGGGAGGTGAGGCGGGGAGAGGCGCTAAGCAGGAGGGCGGGTGAGGCCAGGGCAGCCTGTCTGAAGGGCGAGGGGCGGCGGCATTACTGGGTGAGGGACGCAGTCACTCCCGCTCCAGGGCTGACACTAAGGGCGTGAAGGGACGGTGTGCACACTGGCCAGAAGGACAGTCAGGGCAGCTGAGAGCACTGCTGTCCAAAGCGTGGCAGGCTCTGTGGCCATGGGGGTCCCCGTGCACTGACAGGAGCGAGGCCTGTGCAGCCAGTGGCACCTTCCCTGCGAGTGCGATGGCCTGGCGGGGTCTCCTCCTGAACCTCCTGGGGTGTGGCCGGCCCCTCCTGAACCAGCTGCCCGTGCCCATGTGCCCCCAGTGACCGGACCTTGCTCTGCTCCGCGTGTGGGTGGTTGGCTCCCGCCCACCTTGCACAATAGTGCACCTTCCTGAGAGGAGGCCGCTTGGATTCGCTGGCTCTTTGGACCCAGAGGAAAGGAGATACTTGATAAGAGCTGTGGGTCTCCTCCATGCAGGCGCTGGGAATCCAGCCCAGGTAGGGAGTAGCATATGGAAGGCAGGCAGGCCCTCCCCAGGCCCAGGGACCAGCCTGTGATTGGGCTCAGACAGTGGCGGGTGAAGGAAGCCTGGTTTAGCAGGAGAAGGAAGGTCAGTGCCCCCTGAGGCTGTGAATGCAGCTGTCCCACAACCAGGAGGAGCCGCGGTGGAAGGGAAAGCTGCTAGCAAACCACAGATGGGGGAGAGGAGCAGACACCCCCCCCCCAGGTGTGGCTATGGGAGGGTCTCCGGTTTCCTGCGGCCTGGGCACTCCCAGTGGATGCATGTCCTGACGCAGGAGCCGTGCCGCCTATCAGGACCACAGGACTCACATGGAGACCCAGGGACAGTCACAGAGGGCGGGCTGACAAAGCACACGAGCACACATGCAGATTCGAGCACCAGTGTTTGCCGAGTGGGCGCAGCCCGCAGCTCCTGGCACTCAGGAGGCCAGTGTCCTCAGCCCAAGCCGACCACTCTGCCTCCTCTGTCTGTCTTTTTGTTGTGGTTGTTGATCCTCACCCGAGGATATTTTTTCCGTTGATTTTTAGAGAATGGAAGGGAGGGAGACAGACAAACATTGGTGTAAGAGAGACACATTGATTGGTTGCCTCCCACATGCACCCCAACCGGCGCTGGGGAGGTATATGCCCTTGACGGGAATTGAACCCTTGACCCTTCAGTCCACATGCCGACACTCTAACCACGGAGCACCGGCCAGGGCTCCTCTGTCTGTCATGCTCTCATAGGGACAATACCCCAGACCCTGAGCTGGGTGCTCCATACAAACTCATGCCTGCCTGTGGCCCAGCATGTGGGAGGCCCGGGCCTCTGCCCGCCTCCTAAATCGGGAAAGGCTCAAGAAGCCATGCACCTGCTGAAACCGGTTTGGCTCAGTGGATAGAGCGTCGGCCTGCGGACTGAAAGGTCCCAGGTTCGATTCCGGTCAAGGGCATGTACCTGGGTTGCGGGCATATCCCCAGTAGGAGATGTGCAGGAGGCAGCTGATCGATGTTTCTCTCTCATCGATGTTTCTAACTCTCTATCTCTCTCCCTTCCTCTCTGTAAAAAATCAATAAAATATATTAAAAAAAAAGAAGCAAAAAAACCTTTAAAAAAAAAAAAAGAAGCCATGCACCTGCCCCAGGACAGAACTATTCCCAGGGACCAACTATAAGCCACTCACAGGCTCTACGCCATGTGACCCAGGTCCTGGGAGGCCCTGCCCACGGGCCCCTCTGACCTGAAGCCTGCCCTGACTCAAGGCTCCACTTTCTCCCAGCTCACGCACACCTGCTGGGCCACCAGGTGAGGAGGAAGTAGTTGCACTTTGCAGACCCGCCTCCCATGCCCCTGAATTGGTGCAGCCCTTAAGTGCATCCGGATTAACCGTGGAAGGATGCCAACAGTGACTAATGGAGAGGGTGGTAGGCTAGTTCGGGGTGTGGGTCACTCATTGACTTCATGTCTGAGTCCCTGAGTTGTGCTCCATCTGAGGGTACAAAAGTGACTGGGTTTTGGTCCCCAAGGAGCTTACAATCCTGGAGGAGAGAGCAGACAGCTGTACAGATGGACACCGGACGCTTGCATCCTTAGGGAGCTCAGAAGAGACCAGTGGGGTCACAGAGGCCGAGGACAGGGTCCTCAAGATCCTTCCTGCCGTCCTGGTGCCGAGGGGTGGCCCGGGAAGAGGGACCTTCCCAGAGGGACCGCAGGACAGTGCCAGAGCATTGGCAGAAGTGCAGGGGTTTAGAGTGGCCTGAACTGGATGCAGGCAGAGGGGCTGTGGTCAGCAGTGTTTGGGCTGAAGAGGGCATCTGGGTTTGAGTGCAGACCCTTCCAGATGAGTAACCATGACAACACCAAATACACGAAGTGTGGCTCCCAGCCAGAGCAGGGCTCCCAGGAGCATGCACCCCCTCAAAGGGGCGCAGCAAAATAAATGGGCGTTGGTGAGCAAAGCAGGCTCCCAAGAGGCCAAACCCAACAAAACAGAGATAGAGTGCACCCACAAAGACTAGAATAAAAGAATCCTATACAATAGAGGGAATATGCAAATTGACCATCACTCTGTCACAAAGATGGCTGCGCCCTCAGTGGAAGGTGGGGGGCGTTCCATAACACAAGATGGCTGCTCCCACAGCGGAGGCCAAGCCTTAATGAGCCTTAATGAGCAATTAGCAGGGACCTGAGGCCACACCCCCTGCCTGTCAGGCTTGACAAGGGTGGGACCGGCCGGGTCTGGATCTAGCCCAGCCGTGGGCAAACTACGGCCCGCGGGCCGGATCCGGCCCGTTTGAAATGAATAAAACTAAAAAAAAAAAAAAAAAAAAAGACCGTACCCTTTTATGTAATGATGTTTACTTTGAATTTATATTAGTTCACACAAACACTCCATCCATGCTTTTGTTCCGGCCCTTCGGTCCAGTTTAAGAACCCATTGTGGCCCTCGAGTCAAAAAGTTTTCCCACCCCTGATCTAGCCCAATGTTGGGGGGCTGGCTGGGTCTGGGCGCACGTGGGTGGGTGGGTACTTGACTCTGGGTGCCGTGGTGTGGTGTGCCCCAGACTCTGACAGGAGGAAGATTTTCATATGCATTTTACAAATTTTCTTTGATCTCTGACACTTCTATTATAGAGAAAGGGCAAATAGCAATATTAAAATATTTCCTCTAATTAATCCCCTTTTAATGTGCATGAATTTCATGCACCAGGCCTCTAGTCAAGAATGATAAAAGCAGAAACAAATCACACAGAAAACACAAGTGAAACAACAGTTAACTCAATGAACAAATCCCACACCCAATTCTTTAAAAGACCAATAAAAGAGCAAACATGTGGGCCGACCAAGGATGAAAGACAGCAACAAGCAAAAGGCACAGATATTCACAGATGAAGTGTGACCAGTCTGAGAGACCATTTCCTTTCCTCTGGCCCCCGCCCCAGCCTGCGCCCACTGAGAGCTGGAGAGGAAGACACGGCAGGGACACCAGGTAGGGCACCACCAACAGCCAAGGCCAAGAGGCTGGCAGAGGGCAGCTCAGGGCCCTGGCCTGGGGTAGCCAGAGTGGCAGCGGATGTCGTGTTTCCTGAGCCTCCAGCTACAGGCTGTTGGCACTCGGACTCCCCTGTGCCCAGGAGTTCGGAGACAGGATGGATGTGGAGGGGTAAGAAGCATTTACAACGCAAGTCCCAGGCGGTGGGGGCTGGGGTCTCGAGGGACCCCAGGGACGAGTCTCCCTGCCAATACCTTTCCATCCTGAGGCTCTAGTGGTGGCTCATGAGTGCCCTTCACTCTGCTGTGGGCCTGGCCTGGCCTTGGCAGGGAGCCGGGGTGGGGGTGGGGGCTGGGGCACAGGAGGGGCGGGGCCAGCACTTCACATGGCTGAGTGTACCATGAGCTTCCTTCCCTGTGGGCAGAAGCATGGGCTTGGTTACTGGAAAACTAGAGGTCTGCCCACAATATTCCTTCTCTCTGTTATAGTTTCTAAGTATTTAACGGGCGATACATTGGCCAGAAGTTGAGTACGACATTGTGTGTGTGTGTTTAGGAGACACCCACCACTGCATTGTAACCAACTGAAATCTCTGCCTGCCCATCAGTGGGTTTCTGGGGGCTGTCTTTTAATCCTCACCTATGGTCATGGTTATTGATGAGAGAGAGAGAGAGAGAGAGAGAGAGAGAGAGAGAAACATCCATCAGTTGCCTCCTGTACGTGCCCCAGCTGGGGATGGAACCCCAGCCTAAGTGTGTGTCCTGACTGGAATGAATCCCGAACCTTTTGCTGTACCAGGAAACGTTCCCAAGGGAGCCCCCGGCCAGGGCTGGGCTACCCTAACAGCCAGCTGTCACTGAGTCTCATGGCCTTGTTCTTTACCACTTTATGCATTCACGTTTCTCAGAGTTTGTTCAGGGAACACCACGCCTGCTGGTGAGCCTGGGGGGCTGCAGGGACGGGGAGCAGGGGGTGCTCCCCAGGCATGCCTGACCCGTGTGCCCAGAAAGGGGCCTGGGGTCCACCAGCTGGGACGGCGCTGCTCCAGGCTCTGCTCTGGCCAAATCCAGGAGCCCGTGGGCGGGGCCACAGGGCACACCTGATGCGTGCGACACCGTTTCCCGGAGCCTGCCTGTGGGTAAACATCATGGGCACGGAGGGGCCAGCCAAGGGGGGGTTCTCTGTGTTCTGGAAAGGAGTGTGTCACGGCGGCGTGAAATCCGCTCCCCAGTCTCTGCTGCAGGGCTTTCCAGCACTTCGTTCACCGGGCAGCCTTCTGAGCAGGAGCCCGTGCACCCTCTCCTCTTTCCCCGCCGCCGCCAGGCACACTGGGGGGTCTCACCCACACGACAGCCGGGGGCCTTTTCAGAGGGGACACTGAGGCCTGGAGGGACTTTGTTTCCAAAGGCTACTGCGCTGGGAACGGAAGAGCCGCCCCGCGTGGGTGCAGGTGCTAGATGTGGAGGCGGCCTTCGCTCCCCTGGGCCGGGTCAGTTCTGCTCTCTGGGGCGCGCTCAAAGGGGCTGCTTCACTTCTGCCACCCCTTCCCTCCCGGGGCAGGGGGTGGGGCAGCTGGACCCATCCAGGTCTGTCACCGCTGCCGGGTGGATGGTCAGAGGCTGCGGCCTCTGCAGGGGGGCCAGCTCAGCAGGGAGGGGGGGGTAGGTGGGCTTGTGCAGAGCTGGCTGACCTGCTCCTGCCCACGGGGAGCTTGTCCCCCACACAGGGTCTTCTCACACTCCCTCCGAGCTGGCCCGTCCCAGCACACCTGCTGGCCTTTCCTGCAGAGGCAGGAAGCAGGGCAAGCACAGGGCGTCACCCCCTTGCTGAGCCTCCTTCTTCCTGGGGGCAAAGTGCCGGGCAGCCTGAGGGCCAGAACGGAGGGTGGTCAGCTCCTTCCAGGCTACAGACCGAATTGTGTGCCCAAATCCACACCGAGGCCTTAACCGAAATGTGATGGTATTTGCAGGTGGGGCTTTGGGAGGGGATCAGGGTTAGAAGAGGTCATGAGGGTGGGGCCCCGAGAGGAGATTAGTGTCCTATGAGAAGACGGAGAGCTGGCGCCCCTCATTCCCCTCACTGCACCGCCCCCCACCCCCATGAGGACACAGTTGGGAGTTGGCATCTGCAAGCCCGGAAGAGGCCACACCAGGACTGGCCACTCTGGCCCTGACCTCGGACTCTAGTCTCCGGAGCTGTTACTTATGCTGCTGCGTCCACAGAATTTGTTATGGTGCCGGAGCCAACTAACACACGGCCAACTGGACATGCTTTGAGCCTCTGTGTCTCCCAGGCTCCAGGTACTCGTGGGGAGGGTTGGACCAGCAGGAGGGTCCAGTGAGGAGTGGGGGAGTCCAGACCAGGATCGCAACGGGTCCCCAGGGCCCAGTTTTAGGACAGCATCAGTGGGCGCAGACCTGCCCCCAAGGAGTTCTAGAAACTGTTCGGAGCTGACATCTATGTGGTCAAGCCCTGTGGCCACACAGCTCTGCAGGATATAGAAGGATGACCACAGGTAAGGCCTGGAGGTCAGTACAGGTAAGAAGGACCACAGAAGCGGACGAGAAACCAGCAGCACTTAGGTTCGCTCCAAAGCACAATTTTTTGCATTAAAATAGTATTGATCTTGATGATGGACGCTTTTGTTGCCTCACTGATGCACGTGCCTCACTCTGCTCAGCCGGGACCAGGGTGTCGGTGACCCTCGGCGGCTGCAGGCAGCCTGGCTCCTGGCTAGGACCTGCACCCCTCCCTCGGGAGCAGAGACGGTCTGCCCAGTGGAGCCCCGTGTCCCCTGGACACACAGGAAGGGACAGGGGCCAGCCCGCATCTGGGAATGGGTTCCCTATGGTAGCCACAGCCCCTCACACTCTTGCCACGCCATCTCCCTGCTCGTCACAAAGACACCCCCCACCCCGTCCTCCTCAGGTGGCCACTGGGCTGTCTCCAAATCCTGACGGCATGGGGACCCCGGGCAGGGCCTGCCCGCCTGGCTTCCTGCTGGGGCACCTGCCTGGGCTGGCGGTTTTCTCCTGACATCATCAGCTCTGCCAGCAGCAGAAGCAGTGCCGTTTGTGCTGACCTTGTTGTTTCAGAGGAGGAGGAGGCGTGTGAGGTGAGAATCATGTCGCAGGGAAGGACCAGGCCTCTCTGGGGCCCCCACTGCACCCCAGCCGGCCGCTCGCCCTGGGGCCTGCCCTTCTCCTTGCTCACTACTTGGGCTGGATTTCTCTCTGTTTTGGAAAAAGTAACTGATCTCTGCTCCTCCCAGGAGGGAACGGCCCTCGGGCTCCCCGCGAAGAGATTCCTTCGAGGACGAGGACGTGTGGGCTCCTGAGGCCTGTGTCGTGTCTGCTGAGCACTGTCTCAGGACAGGGCTGCTGGTCTTCCACTGAGACCCCAGGCTCTAAACTCCCCAGACCCCAAACCAGCATCAGCCGCTTCCCGGACCTCTGGCCGCCTACCTTCCAGGCCTCCGGCTGGAGTCTGGAGCAGGGAGGGGCCTGGTCTGCGGGGAGGAAGGGTCTTTCTGCCCAACACAGTGGGTGCCCAGGACTCCCTCCCAGCAGGGCTTCCCTGCGGAGCCTGAGCATCAGTCAGCTTCTGAGCGGCAGGCGCGTGTCCGAGCTAAACCCACCCCTGGGTGCGGGGACCTGGGACAGAGGCTTCCAGAGCCAGAGGAGGCGCAGCTACCTTTTCCTTCTTGGCGGTCTCCATCCCGGCACCGTCATCCGGCATCCGCACCGCAGCCCGCTCCTGGGGGCTGGGACCCCTCCGCCTTTCCAACAGGTTTCGGAGCAGGACTGCCCGAGGCTTCTCCCAACCAGGGGTTGGCTGGCCTGGGCGCCTGGGCCGCTATGGTCCCCCTCCGGCTGGGTTCTGGCTGGCGCTTCAGTCACAGAGTTTCCTCCTTTTCATCGTTCCCAGCAAGCCCACCAGCCTCGTCTTCAGGGCTGCACCCGGGACCCTTGCCCACAGAGGCCTGGTCAGGCCGGGTGTGGCCGGGGCAGGGCCATCGCTGGGCGCCGCTCAGCTCTCAGGCTGTGCTGAGCTGTGCTGCGGCTCGGCCTCCAACAGACTCAGCAGAAACGCTGCTGTCCCCTCGGTGCTGGGGACAGCATTTGAGCAATTAGGCTGAAGGTGACTGTTTCTCTCACACCCTAACCTGCTTCCCGGAGCTCAGCTGCCACCCAACACTTCCTGCGGAGACCAGGTGTGCGGTGAATTCTCCTGGGGGGGGGGGGGGCGTCCTGCTGGGGAAAAGGCAGCGCTGCCATGGCAACCAGGAGCAGGGCCTCCGCAGGGCTGGCGGCTGGTCATTAGAGCTGCCATGCAGAAAACGGGCTGAAGGCAAAAGGCCTCCATCCCCATCACCATAGCAACAGCCCAACGGCCTTGTCACCAGACTTGGCCACCTGTTCAGCTCCCCAGGCCGGGCCACACCCTAATGAGCAGGGGCCCTGAGAGTCGGGAACCAGAGGAGAGGGAGTGGGCAGCCCGGCCCCGCGCGGCCACCCGTGCTCAGAGGGCCCGCGAGCCCGCAGCTGCCTTCGTGGCTAGTCTTGTAGCCTCAGCCTCGCCCAGGGGGGACCTGAGCGGCTTGGAAGGTGGTGGAGCTCCGCTCGGTGCAGAGGAGCGTGTCCAGCCAGCGCACAGGAGCCGGACTCCCGGGGCCCAGCACGCAGACGTCGACGCCCCTTCCCCGCAGCCTGCGGCCCGGGACCTGCGGACTCGGGGACCAGGCGTGAAGCTACACGGAATTCCGGGTCCCCTCCGTCCCGACGCTTCCCCCCGGGGGTGGGCGTGTGTCCTGACTACGAGCGCCATTTGCCACCAAGGGCGCGAGGGGACTGCCGCCCGCCCTCCGCGGACCGAGCAGCATCTCCACCGCGCAGCCAGGAGGCGGCCTGGGACTGGACGATCCGGGGACTCGGGGCGGCTCGGGGGGGACCCGGGGGACGCGGGGGACGGGGGTGGGGGGACGCGGGACCGCCCTGCGGGGCGGGGCCGGGAACACGCGCATGCGCACGCGCGCACACCCCGCCCCGCGCCTGCGTGTTTCCGGCCAGACTCACGCCGCAGGCCTCGGGCGGCGGCCCTGACCGGAACCGGAAGTGGGCCCCGAGCCGGGAGGAGGAAGCGGCGTCGGACCCGTCAGCAGCCGGCGGTCTCGAGGGGCGGCGGCCGCGCTGCTCGCTGCTCGCCGGTCGGGCGGGCGGGCGCCCCGGCGGCGCCATGAAGCTGTTCAGCCTGAGCGTCCTCTACAAAGGCGACCCCAAGGCGGTGCTGCTCAGCGCCGCCTACGACGTGTCGTCCTTCAGCTTCTTCCAGAGGACCAGGTGGGCGGGCCGGGCCGGGCCGGGCCGACGGCGGGGCGGGCGGGGGGCGCGGGGCTGGGAGGCGGGCGTGGCCTGCCGGGCCGCGGGCCGAGGGGCCGTTCTGGAGACGCTCCCGGACTCTGCTTTTCACGCTTCCGCCCGAAAAGAACGACACGCGGCCTGGAAACGCAGACGCCCCGGTCACGGCTGGCCGTCTGGACCAGTCGGCCGGGGCGCGGAGCCGGCATTTTAGCCTCAGTGACTCTCAGGGTTCCGGCCCAGGCCCCGGGCTGCCGGCCCTCGGCCACGTCCCGGGAGCCCGTGCGTCCCCCCAGCGCAGCGGGAGCGGTGCTGGCGGACTCTCCCTCCGGGATGAGGTCGCTGAGGCCCCGCGAAGGCGGCCGGCGGGACTCGGCCCGGCACCAAGGGTTCTCCCCGGGACCCGGCAGGACGCAGGCGGCTGTGGGCCTTGAGGGCGTCCGGGCGCTTTATTGCAACAAAGTGGGTGTTGGAAGGAGGGCGGACTTCCCGCCCTTCCGTGGGAGGGAGGACCCCGGGCGGCCGGAGGGGGACCAGAGCCTGTGAGGTCGGCGCCAGGCCCGTGCGTCTGCCCGCGGGAGGCTGCCTGTGCTTCCAGGAGCGTGTGTTCCTGCCGAGAGCGGCTGGCGGGATCGGAAACAGTTTCTGTTACTTTGTTGACTTGTGTTTTCCTTGGGGTCCGCCTTGTGGTCGCGGCTCTGTGCCCCTGGCCCCCTCCTGTGCTCCCTGTGCCTGTGCCAGCCCGGCTCCCTCGATGCTTTTCCTCCCTCCCTGGGGGCGAACGCTGAAGGTGCCCGGGGCTCCCGTGGGACCGGCCCCTCAGGAGCTTCGGATGCCCGTACCCATCCCGGTGGCTGACCCACAGCAGGACTGTCCGCCGGGGCGTTTCCGGGCAGCACGCACTCCAGCTGGGCTCTTGGTCTTTCTCCTGAGGCCCCTCACGGCGTCCTTCCCATCTCACGGTGACCAGACCCCAAGCCTGAAACCTTCTAATAGTTTCCCAGCTTTTCTTAAAAATCCTCACCCGAGGACACTTTTCCATTGATCTCTAGAGACAGTGGAAGAGGGGTTAGGCAGTGGTTCTCAACCTTCTGGCCCTTTAAATACAGCTCCTCCTGTGACCCCGCCATAAGATTATTTTCGTTGCTACTTCGTAACTGTAATGTGGCTACTGTTATGAATCGTCATGTGAATATCTGATAGGCAGGATGGTCTTAGGCGACCCCTGTGAAAGGGTCATTCCACCGCCAAAGGGGTCGCGACCCACAGGTTGAGAACCGCTGGGTTAGAGAGAGAGACACATGGATTGGTTGCCTCCCACACGAGCCCCTACGGGGCTGGGGACCCTGCAGCTGAGGTATGCGTGCCCTTGACCAGGAATCAAACCTGAGACCCTTTGGTCTGCAGGCCGACGCTCTAACCCAGTGATGGTGAACCTTTCGAGCTCGGCGTATCAGCATTTTGAAAAACCCTAACTTAACTCCGGTGCCGTGTCACATACAGAAGTTTTTTGATATTTGCAACCATAGTAAAGCAAAGACTTATATTTTTGGTATTTATTTTATATATTTAAATGCCATTTAACAAAGAAAAATCAACCAAAAAAATGAATGAGTTTGCGTGTCATAGGTTCACCATCACTGCTCTAACCGCTGAGCACCAGCCAGGGCCATTTCCCAGCTTGTCTGGCCCTCGTATGCAAGCGTTCACAATGAATGCAGTTCTGCCTTATCTAAGTACAGTCTTGCTCTAAGCTCTGTCTGTGGTTTTGCCGCAAGGATTTCTTATTTGGAGACTCCGTCTGCGGGATTGCAGTCGTGTCACCTGACAACAGGGATAGGTTCTGAGAAACAGTCCTCACGTGGTGTTGTCGCGCGAACGTCCAGGGCGCGCTGACACCTGGGCGGTGCAGCCCACTGCTCACCGAGGCTGCATGGCACAGCCTGTCACTGTGCAGAGTACGCAGGCAATTGGAACAGTGGTGTTTGTGCACCTAAGCAGCTAACTATGAAAAGGGAAAACACAGTGTCAGGTAAAGCGCCCTGTGCAGGGCTCTCTCCAGGAGTGCAGCCGCAGGACTGGACGTTGCTCTGGGTGTGGTGGGAGCGAGTGGTGAGTGAGGTGAAGGCCAAGGACGTGACGGGCATGGCTGTGGACTTTATGCCCTGGACACCAAGGCTACATTAATTTATTTATTTTTCTTCAGTGATACATTAACCTTAGCTTGCTATTATGTTTTTACTTTATAAACTTAAATTTTTTTTTAAGTCTCAGCCGAGGATAGTTTTCCATTGATTTTCAGAGAGAGTGTGGAGAGGGAGAGACAGAGAGAACATCAGTGATGAGAGAGAATCATCTATCGGCTAACTCCTGCACACTCCCTACTGGGGATCAAGCCTGCAACCCCAGCATGTGTCCTGAGCGGGAATTGAACCATCACCTCCTGGTGGTCGACGCTCAGCTACCGAGCCACGCCAGCCAGGCTGTTTCCATACTTTTTAAGGAGCTTGTTGAGCCCAACAAATGCTTCTGCTAAGCCCTTCCCTGTGAATTTTCCTGGAGGTTCTTATGGGACCACTGTTGCATCTGCAGTCTGTCGTTGGCCAGAATCTCATTGTGTGGCCCCCAACAAGCTCCCCCTCCCTCTAAGCCTTTGTCCCAGCCATTGTCCATTTCCACGTCCCGGCCAAGCTGCTGTCCTCCATTCCTTCCAGGGCGCACGCCACGGCCGTAACTGGCTGTGCACCTGCCAAACAGTCCTGGCTGCTTGGGTTTTTCCAGAACAGGCTCTGTCTGTCCTCTTCTTGGAAGTGAGTGGGGCCTGGAGAGCAGGCGCTGGCTTCTGCTTAGCTCCCGCGTCCCAGATCAACTCTGACCAGGCTGTGAAATGGACAGCAGCCCACAAGTCTGGACGAGGGTTGTTGGGGTGAGCTGGGTAGTGAACAGAGGTGGTTTGAGTGGTTGAGACGATTTGTGACTCTCTGGACCTGTTCGTTTACAGAGAGTTTATCATTTGTCTGAGATTGGGGGGCAGGAAGGAAACCAAGCAGCAATGTCTCCTTGCGGATAAGCCCAGGTCGCTCTCCCTTGTGTTGGGACAGGTGACGGGAGGAGGTAATGTGTGTTGTTTCTTAGTGTTCAGGAGTTCATGACCTTCACCAGCCAGCTGATTGTGGAGCGCTCGGCCAAAGGCAACAGAGCTTCCGTCAAGGAACAAGGTAAGAGGACCCTCCCCGTGCGTGTGCGCTGGCCCGGCCGCCACGCCGCAGGCAGCCTGCGCTGAGCACGCCCTGTCACCTCAAGGAGACGAGGCTGCCAGGACCCACTCGCCAGCCTGGCCTCTCTTCCCTCCTCCTCCGCTTCCTTCTGCACACACTTCTGTGCCCTCTGTGGGCGACTAGCTGCTGGTTACAGTTAGCCCCAAAGCTTGGACCTGCTTCCGATTGGGGCCCATCTCTCGGAGCAGTAGCAACGCCTCCTCCAGAGTGTGGGCCTCTCAGAAAAGGGTTTCCCGCCTGCCCTGTCAGGGCTGCTGCCTCCTGTGTGCTTAGATGTGGACAGGAGGCGAGTGTTGTACAGGCACGTCCGGAGGGGTGAGCGAACTTCTGGCAGAAGCCAGGGCTGTTGCATGATGCTGGGACTGTGGGTCCCGGGTGTGGAGGTGCTATGTCCAGGGTGACGGTGCGGGCGGAGTCGGGGCTGTGTTCTGTGGGACCCTGTGTGCTCACCTCTGGGGGGGCAGTGGGATCCTGGACATTTGAATATTCTCAGTCCCCTCGGGGGGACTTGGCCTTCTCAGCTTGGTTCTCGGGACACTTCCTCAGACCTGACCCCGCTTCCCTGTGGTGTGTGCTTTGTCCCCATATTTGAGTGTCTTACTTGGGGATGACTGCCTGGAGCGTGTCGGTGGCGAGCTCCTGTCCCTCACATCCCTGCGGTCGTTCGTCTCTGCCTCTTTCTGATTTCAGGGCTCACGGCTTCCCTCGCTTCCTTAGTTTGTTTTCCTTGTTTAGTTCTGAGTCTCCTGGCTGAGAGTCTTAAAGACAAGAAGGTTCTTCCTTGTCAGCTGCAGTCCTTCCAAGTGACAGGAGTTAATTCTGTGGGTTGTGAATGTCCGGCAGAGCCCTGTCCAGGCTGGCCTGTTGCTCCTTGGACACTCAGTTCCCTGGAGACCCCAGCCTGTGTGGGCCCCTCTCCTCGCTCCGTTCCTCCCCTCCCCAGAATGGAGCTGGCCAGACAGGACCAGAGAGCTGATTTCCTGACTTGGGGCCACGCTTACAGGTTTTTAAAAAACGTGAGACTACGTTGCTTGCCCAGGGTTTCCTCAGTTCCAGAGCAGAGCCTTAGGGGGCTGACGCTCCCCGAGACACTGCCAGGCTGGGCCTGGAGCTCAAGGCTGGGCCTGGAAAGGTGCCCTCAGACCCTGGTTGAGCACGCTGGGCCTCGGGGCCGTGCTGATGGCCATGCTCCCGCTGTGTCTTGCGTGTGTCCTGTCCCGTGTGCATCTAGTCCTGTGTGTGACCCGTTAGGCTGGTCTGCAGAGCTTCGTTGATCCAAAAGGCTGGAGCCCAGCAGGTGACGGGTTGACTGCTTGGAGGTGGAGAGTCTAAGGCCCTCCTGCCGTCTGTGTGTCTCCTTAGAATATCTGTGCCACGTCTACGTGCGGAACGACAGTCTGGCGGGAGTGGTCATTGCTGACAGCGAGTACCCGTCCCGGGTGGCTTTCACCTTGCTGGAGAAGGTGGGTGTGGACTTGGCTGGACTGGATTCGGGTGGATGAGTGGGACTGGGGCCGGGGTGACGTCAGTGCCCGAAGCCTAGAGGGGAGTAGTGTGTCCACCGTCAGCCGTGGTCAGCTTTCCCCTCGTCCTCCCCAGGCTCCTCCATGGCACCGATTCCTGCCCTGTGTCCAGGCTCGTGCCCCAGGGCCACGGGACTCCCCCGTGTGCCCACAGTCTCCGCCTCTCTTCTCTGGGACAGAGCCCTTGGGCCAGCGGTGGCTGTGCTCTCGCCTTAGTTACCCAACTCCAGCCCTGCCCTGTCTGACCCGCCTCCCCTCCACTGAGCCACCCTGTGCCCCTTCCCTGGTGTGGTCCACACCGCGTGCTCTTCGGTTTCTTCACATGGGCTGATTACAGATGCCTCGAAGGCACTGCCATGTCTGGTCCCCAGAGGACTGATACACTTACGAGCACATGAAATTGGTGGTGGCTTAAATCTTTCCCTTTTGAAGAATTGGTTGGAAAATTAGAGGACTAATTTTCTCTGGTTCCTGGAAAATCATGACCTGGCAAAAATGGAATTTGTAGTTTAAATTCTAATACTTGTATCGCTCACCAGCTGAGGTGTGCCTCAGGCTGGACACACTTGGACTTGAGAAGGAGGAACTTGCACCTGGACTTTCCCTTCCCGTGGGCTGTTTGCCTCTGCCCTCCCGGGCCCCCGGGGGCCAGACAGCCTCTTGGGCCAAGTCCTGTTGCCGTGGGTGCGGCGAGCACAGGGGTGTCATTGAGCAACTTGGTCTTGCAGGTGCTGGATGATTTCTCCAAGCAGGTGGACAGGATCGACTGGCCTGTTGGATCCCCTGCTACCATCCACTACACAGCCCTGGATGGCTACCTTAGTACCTACCAGGTAGGGGCCCAGAGCCTCGGGAACCTCCCAGCCTGACAGCTGGGCGCGGGGACTTCCTGGCCGCCTTGATGTGGGCCCCGGGGGTCTCGGGGGCTACGCGAGGACCTGGAACCTGGGTGCCGAGCAGGCTGTTGCTGCTGTCGCAGCTTCAAGTAGCCTGTGAGAGTGTGTCCAGCTGGCTGGGGTTTGAGCTTTGATTCTAGGTGGTCACTCCAGTCCTGACGTCGTTTTTATTTTCGGCTCTTTCTTAGAATCCCCGGGAAGCTGACCCCATGAGTAAAGTGCAGGCTGAACTAGATGAGACCAAGATCATTCTGGTAAGGAAGCCAGAGATGAGGCTGCAGGGAACTGGGTAAAGGGCCACGCGGCCTTGCTTTCATCTGTACCTTAACCCAGTTAACTTTAAAATGCCTTTTTATCGTTTCAGAGAGGAAGGGAGAGGGAGAGAGAATCATTGACTGGCTGCCTCCTGCACGCCCCACACTGGGGATGGAGCCCACAACCTGGGCATATGCTCTGACCAGGAATTGAGCCGTGACCTCCGGGATCATAGGCCGACACTTAACCACTGAGCCACGCCAGTTGGGCAGTCCAGTTAACTTTGGTGATGCGAATCCGAGTGACTAGGCCCATGTAGAGATGGGGACTTTTTGCTCCTTTCTCACTCCATGCCTTTTCACATGTGTGAAATCGGGCTCAGTGGGCCTGGTGGCTGCTCTGGCAATGGCCATGGGGCAGTAGTGGGGGGAGGAGGAGGATGTGAGCAGGCAGTGGGGCTGTGGCCCTTTCCCCCCTTGGTGAGGGTCTGTGAACTTACAGGCCCCTTGAGGGAATCGGGACGTGCCCTGTCCGATGCACTGGCCACCTCTGCCTGCTTGGCTGCCCATGCCTGTGTCGTGCAGGACTGGGACACGCTCTCTGCGCTAGTAGACCCTTCTAGGTTCCATAGGAAGGTCACGGGTCCTGGTGCATGCCCACATCGGACATGTGCTGGGTGCTCATGTGGGGGAGGGCTCAGGGGACGTGCTTGCCCCTGATGGGTTGGATGAGGGCTGTGGCCACTCGTGGTGAACGGGCAGAGCCTCACTTCTATTCCTTCCTGCAGCACAACACCATGGAGTCCCTGTTAGAACGAGGCGAGAAGATAGACGACCTGGTGTCCAAATCCGAAGTGCTGGGAATTCACTCTAAAGCCTTCTACAAAACGGTGGGTACCTGGCGGTCCCAGGCCCCTTGCCGCGAGCAGGACCAGCACACCCTTGTCGCTTCGGTGCTGTAGCAGTGAGCGAGCTGGGGCCTGTCCCCGTCTTCGGGCTGCCCTGCAGGGGGCGCAGGCGGGTTCAGGCTCTGAGCCTAGGCTCACCCTTGTCTGCTGTTGGCTGAGTGGTGGGGTGCAGCATCCCCAGGTTCTGACGCGGCCTGTTCGCAGGTTCCTTGCACAGAATCTCACTGAGCAGTGGGGCGAGTTCGCTTGTTCTCCACACGCTGTTGCTCTCGTGTGTCCCTTGAGGGGAGCTGGCGGGGGGGTTGGGGTATCTGAACAGGAAGCAAGAGAGGAGGTCACAGAGGCCCAGGACCTAAGTGGGAGCCACTCTGTTGTCTGGAGAAACACCAGAGCTGCCAGCCTTGTTGGGTAGAGGGTGGGCAGGGGGTCCTCAGCCAGCCAGTGCCCATTTTTGTGTCGGGTGCCTTCCTGGTGGCAGGGCGGGCGAGGAGGACATGGTTGTCTGTGACCTGTTTCCAGCTGCTGGGAGGCGGCAAGGATGGGCATCACCAGTCCTTTCCCCTCAGTGCTCAGGGCTCTGTCTGTGTGCCCAGGCCACCTCCTCAGCCCCTCTTCTGCTCCTCTGTCTCTTTCTAGGCCCGGAAGCAAAACTCGTGCTGTGCAGTCATGTGACCGTAGCCCGCAGAGGCCCCCTTGCTGCATCCCCATCATTCCATCAGAACCGCGGCTTTGGGAGATGCCTCGGCCACAGCAAGACTAGAGCACCATCACCGTTCACTGGAGCTCCTGGAGGCGCCGAGGCAGCGGAAGGGACCTGGGGTGGGGAATGTTCAAATTCATGTTTCTGGTCATTTTTGAAAAGATAATTTGAGGTCCTCAGAGGTATTTTGGGGCCAAAGGAAACCGTAAACACTCCATGACTCCTGCAGATGCCGAAGGGCTCTTGTCTAACCTGTACATCAACTGTGTTAACGCTTCAGTGAGGGGGTTCTCAATCCACAGGGCGAGGGGTGACAGCACACACTGGGTTCTCCTGGGAAAGCCGCCAGGGTCACGGGGGTGGGACAAGCAGGGTCATGAGGAGACAGCCCCTGGGATTCACAAGTTCTGAGACACGGTTTGCATCTCTGCTGAGACTGACTCCCACTGACGCCTTGGAGGTGTTGGAGGGGGCGGGGCGCCTGCCTGACCTGCACTTGGCCTTGAACCTGGATCCCAGGCATGTGCCTCTGGCAGCAAAACTGTTTTGGCAACCACCTGGGCCTGCGTGTCTTAGCAAGTGGCCTTCCCGTGGCCACTGTTACTGGGCATCAAGAGCAGGTGCCAGCCAACCAAGGACCCAGCACCCCACTTGTCTGAGTGTGGCAGTCCCCGTCCGTGCTGACTCAGTCCCCCCTTCCCCCATCCTTCTTGACCCTCAGCAGCAGGAAACGAGGCCACAGCAGCCCAGGCGATGGCCCAGCAGGTCCCGGCCCCTTGGCCTGCCTGGTCCTGGGTCATCTGCCCTGTCCACACTGCCTCCTTGCTCTGCGTGCCACCTGCGGACAAGGTGCCCTTGCTGGGGTGGCGTCAACCTGTGTGGTCTCACCCAGGGGTCCTTCTTTGAGTGTGCTGGTTCTTGCCCAGCCGAAGGTCCCACTCACCCAGCAGGAAGTGCCAGCAGCCCCCAATCTCGCTTGGGCCAGAGATGGGATCTGTGGCTTCTGAGCACCTGCCCCAACAGGTTCACCTGCCGGCTGGCTGCCTTTTTCCTGGCACTGCTGGCCTCCCTAAGGATGCTCCCTGCCCGTGTGGCTCCTGCCGGACCCCGCCTGAGGGTGCAGGCCCATCCTACTCGTGGCGCCTGAGGTGGCTGTGGCTCCACTTGGGACAGTTGGGTCATGGATGATGGGGAGGACTTGGGCGAGGGTGGATTTGGAAGAGGGAGGGTGGCTGGTGGAGGCCCTGTGCCCATGTGCTCCCTGTTCATGTCATCCGGCTAAGAGTGTATTTTAATAATTGTTGCCTAACTTTTCTTGTGTTGTTGGAGAGGTTCCTATCTGGATAAAGTTGTCTTTTGAAATTCCCAAAATGGTCCTGTGCTTTGTTTGAGCCTGGGGGGGTTTTGGGGGGGACCCTTCCTCAGTGCCCTCTCTGTGCAGTGCACTCTCTGTTCTCTGCTGCGCAGGGGGAGGGCGGGGCCAGGGATGGGGGCCGGGTGTGTGAGGGGGGTGGGGGCGGGGAGGCGGCATCTGCCTTAGCCCCAGGCACGGGCTGTACCTTTCTCAGACCTGGCAGGAGCCAGGCGAGGGAGCAAGCAGAGCAGACCCTGCAGGTGTGCGAACATCCCTGTGGGTTGGGGAGCCCAGTTCAGGGAGTGGTCCCAGCAGCTGGTCCGGGAGACTTGGCAGCCTGGCCCGTCCTGGCCCAGGACCGTGCACTCAGCTCACCCAGCGTGACTGTCCAGACCCACAGCAGCCCTTCCCGTGGAGGCCCCGGGAGCTCTGCCCAAACAGGCGCTGTTTAGAAGCCACAGTGGGGCCTCCTGACCTCCCTCTGCCGTGGTGCCCGCCTGCCCACAGGCCTGCCTGCGTGCTGGGATGCGGTGTCCACCTCAGGCACAGGAACCGGGGGGCCGGGCAGGAGGCGCCTCTGATTACAGCTGATAGGCCTGGGTCTAGGAGACACCGCCCGACACCGCTCTGGCTCTGTCCTACATTCTCCACCCTCTCAGGTCCCTGCGTGCTGCCAGGGGGAGCCCACGGCACCAAGACACTGAAGCCAAGGGCCTCCTGGCCTGGGCCTGGCAAAGTGCCTGCCCCGGGGCGGAGCAGGAGGAGGTGGTCACGGTGGTCCCTGGGGTCCCTGCATTCTCAGTCTCGGGCTCACGGGGCACTGAGGTCTAGGGTGGTTTTGAAGTCCCTGTTTCTGTCCCAGGAAAGCACGTGGCACAGGCACAGGCAGGCAGCAGCAGGGCCTGGGGTCGGGGGTGAGGGAGGCCACTGCCTCCACGTGAGGGCATCAGGGAGGGAGGAGGGGAAAGGCCTGAGGGTGGGCCACGTGCTCTGATGGCCTTAGGAGCTGGTGGTCAGTCAGGTCAGCAGCCATGTGGTCAGTGCTAACAGCCTCAGAGGCCGGGGTGGTCATTCCCGAGGGAGGCCCAACAGACTTTGTGTCCTGGCTGCAAGGATGCACTGGGTGACATCCTCCCCCTGAGGGTCAGGTCCGGGCACAGAGGGTGGGCAGAGCCCAAGCACAGGAAAGGCCTGGGGGTGTCCCGGGGTGTCATGCTGGGGCCGCTGCGGAGGGAGCCTGCTGGGGAGCGCCGGGCCCTGCCACCCCAGTCCTTCCTCCCGCCCTCTGTCTGGGCACCTTAGGCTCAGCACCTGGCAGCCCTGTCCCCCGATCCTGCTGGGAGCTCTGGCCGCGTGGACCTTGAGAAGCCTGCCTGGTCCCTGCTGTCCTCGCCTGCTGTTTCATCTTTGCCTCCAGCAGCCATCACTGTGCATGGGTGACATGGGTGTCTGAACTGTGCAGGCCTGTGCGCTGTCCGCACAACCCAGGGCGTGGGCTCCCGTGAGCAGGCGGGTGGCCATGGACACCACATGCCCCAGCCCCTGTGGCCGGCAGTCAGCAAACCACGCAGGTGGGGTGGCTGATGGAGGGAATGACTCGGTAGGTCAGTGCAGCCCAGCCCTGCAGCTCCTCCCACCCCAGACACCACTGGGGTGACTAGAGAGGTTGGGGGTGTATGTGGGGGGTCAGGTATTGAAGCTGTGACTTGCGGCTGCACAGAGGGACCCCAGGCGGGTCGTCAACCCTGACAGGCTCAGGAAGGTCTGGACTCGGCCTCCACAGCCAGGCCCAGCGGGGGCCCCATGGAAGGGTCTGGGTGAGGGGTGGTGGGGTCCCAGCAGAAAGCACCGAGCTGCACATGAAGCAGTTTGTCCTGTTTGCCTTTTATTTGCAGTTTCCCGAGACAGAACAAAATAACTTTTTGTACACTTACAAGGCTCAGAAAGAAAAGACAACAAAACTCAGCAAAAAGAGAGGAGGGAAGCCGGCCAGCACCGCGGCCGCCGGCCCCTGCAGGGCGGGCCAGCGAGGCCACACCATGGACATCAAGCTGGGAGAGCGGGTGTGGCATGCAAAAGAACTATCCCCCAGAAAAAAATCCCCAAATTAACCCAGACAGGCAGTTCCACGGAGAGGAGGAGGGGTGGGAGGAGGCCCCAGGAGGCGAGAGTGGCCAGGCACGCGCTGCAGGAGGCAAGCCCTGCCCCTCACTGCCCATGCCCGTGGGGCAGGCGGATGTTTCCCATGTCCACGGGTGCGGACAGCTGTTCGAGCACAGCTGTGGGTGGGCAGATGAGTGTCCACTCTGAGTGGCATGGACAGTCTCCTTGGAGACCAGGCCCTGTGTCCTGTTTCCCATCCTATGCCCCTCCCTTGGGTTGATTTTGGGGGGAGATAAAAAAATCTTTGTTGAAAACAATGTGAATTGAAGAGTGCCTGGTACTGGGGCAGGAGGATCCCAGATCTCTGTGACCAGGCCGGTCGGACCTGCCCCCACCCCTGGCTGCTCTCGGCCGCCATCTGACCACGAGGCCATCCCTGAGCCTCCCCGAAGTGAGCCCAGCCCCTCCTCCCACTCAGGGTCCCCGTCACACTGCAGCCCCCCGAAGCCTGGCAAGTGGTTGGCTTGCCCGGCCCCCGGAGCACACTGCCTTGGGCGCGGACCCCCGCAGTGGCCTGGAGCCCAGGGAGCCCCCGCCCCTCTGGCCCCTCCTTCCTGCATCAGGACCACGCCCTGAGCCCTGGGCCCTCCAGCCCAACGTCCCCCTGTGTTGGAGGAACGCCCCATGGACAGGAGGGAGGCCAGCCCATGGGTCCCCTCCCCACAGGGCTGCTGCCAAGGGTAGCCGCCCCCCGAGTCTGAAGCTAGCTGCACCCATCTGCACTTCCTGCCCCTGGCAGGGGGGCAGAGCCGAGCCAGCCGGGGCCCTCAGAGCTTCTCACAGGCATCCTCCCCGGGATGGGCCTGGCTGCTGCACTGCCCGTCCACGCTGGGGCATCGGGGCGCTGGCACGGGAGGAGCCCACACCCACCTGGGGGGGGGGGTAGAGGAAGGGAAAAGAAGCAGAGGGAACAGCTGCGCTCAGGCCGTGGCCTGCAGCCCCCCAGACGACACCTGACACGACCCACCGCCAGCAGGGTGGGGGGGTGGGCCCCATCGAACAAACACGTGAGGGCGATCGGCCTGCCCGGTGGACAAGTGCCCGCCCGGCTGCAGGCCTGGAGCAGACAGACAAGTGGAGCTCAGTGCAGAGTGGCCGGCAGGCTCCAGCCCCGCCAGTGCAGTCATTTTACAGCGTTTTCCTTTGTTTAGGTTTTTTTCCCCATTTCATCCTTTTTTTTTCTTTTTTGTGGTGGTTGCTGTCATCTTGTTTTTAAAAAGAAACCACTCTGGTCTTGGTTTTCTGCAGACACAGGCACCAGGGGAGGAAGAGGCAGACACAAACATGCGACAGGCAGGCCGTGAGCCGAGGGCGGCTCAGCGCCAAACACGATCCGTCGGGCTCTGCAACGGTGAGGGCAGAGGGTCAGCTCCCGCGTGCGCCCGGTCTGCGCCCCAGGTCTGCAGCGTGGGGCTGCGTGGGCCCAGGTCTCAGGCTCCATCCAACCCCATCCAACCCCAGACCCCGCCCAGCGCCCGGGCCCGGGCCCCGCCCCCGCGGCTCACCCTCACTGCAGCGGGGCCACGGGCGCTCCTGAGCAGTGGAAGTGCACGTTCTGCCACTTGCCCTCGCGCCGGTGCCACACGCGCGTCTCCTCGGACTGGCTGGTGCGGGGCCGGCCTTGGCCGTCGATGTACTGCGTGAGGCGGATGTAGGCGATGCAGGCCGCGTCCTCCCCGATGACGTGCACGTGCGGGTTCAGGATGGTCGTGTGGATCGGCTTGCTGTTTTTGGCGAGCACTGTGGACAGGCTGGGAATCAGCGCTGCGGCCGCTCTCCCCGGCACTGCCCGCTCCCTCCTGGGCCGGGTCCCTGGCTGCGTGGCCTGGGCAGGGTGGGGGCGTCCCTGGGCCCCCGCGCCCCCCCCCGCGCCCCCCCCGCGCCCCCCCCCCCCCGCCGGCGCCCGCACTCACAGTTCTCGAAGTAGAACCTGTGGAAATCCCTCCCTTCGACCAGGTTGCCCAAAGCTTCAGGCTCAAACGAGGTCAGGCCTGGGTCGCAGATTTTCCTGGGGGCAGACCCAGGTGAGGAGGGCCCCTCTGCACCCACCCAGGGTGTCCAGCCCTCTCTTCAGGGGCACTCAGCCCCCCCACCCCCCAGGCTGCCCCAGGAGCCGCACAGGCCCCGACTCACGCGTAGGCCTCGAAGTCCCCGCTGTTGACAGCCTCGATGAGCTGCTCCGTGATCTTGATGATCTCCTGCTTCCGCGCTGCAGGGAGAGGCCCAGTGACCCACGGCCACCGCCCGCCCCGCCTCTCCCCTCCCCTCCAGGGGACGGAAGCCCCGTGCCCAAACTGTCCGCCCGGACCGTTCTCTCCAAGGCCAGCACGGCTCCCACAAGTCCAACAAGTTTCTACCGCGTCTGCCATCAATAAAACGTTTCTGAGTAACAGAATTCCACCCCCAGCACAAAATGTCTGGGAAACGCTGACAGGGGCCTGGGACCCACCACAACCACCACAGCCCTGGGCCCTCTGCAGCCCTGATCTGCCTTCCCGCTCCGCCCACAAGGTCCTTCCCAAATCCCAGGGCCGTGGTCGGCAAACTCATTAGTCAACAGAGCCAAATATCAACAGGACAACGACTGAAACTTCTTTTGAGAGCCATATTTTTTAAGCTTAAACTATACAGGTAGGTATGTTGTTATTCACTTAATGAGGGTCCTCCTGAGCTGGCCTTTGCCAAAAACGTCCTCAATCTGATTGCGGTACGTTCGCTGAGGTCGACCCCTTCCACCTCTCCCGTCCACACTCACCTTGTGTACTTGTTTCAGAGACGAGTGTGGATGGGAGAGTTGGAAGGGGTCGCCCTCAGCGGACGTACCTCAAAACCATGTACCTCCCCCGCGCCGCGTATCCCGTCACCCGACTGACACCCCCCACTTCTTCTAACGCCACTTCTTCAAAACAGACTCGCCCAGGCCGAAAACCGACTTCTGCGCTTGGGCCACGGAGTTTCAATCGCACTGTACGTGCGCGCCCGCACGTGGTATTTTGTGGAAGAGCCACACTCAAGGGGCCAAAGAGCCGCATGTGGCCCGCGAGCCACGGTTTGCCGACCACTGCTCCAGGGGACTAGGAAGGGCTGGCAAGCACAGCAGGGAGAAGACGGGGGGCTCAGGGAGGCCTCTGCCCAAAGGCCAGGCAGCTCAGAGAGCAGAGTGCATGAGCCGTGCCCCTCCCCCGGGAAGGCAGCCAACCAGGTGTTGGCCTGCGCCTCCTCTGGTCTCTACCTGCTTGCAGTCTTGGGCCCAGGTGCCAGCCAGCACACCACTCCCGCGCTCTCCACCACCCTCCAGGCTCCCGCCTACTTGGCCTCGGCCTCAGCAGGCCTGGCCCCAGGTGGTTGCCCGAGGCCCTCTGTCTCTAAGTACATTTGTTTTTGTGCAAAATATTTTCAACACACGGAAGAAGCAGAGAGGATAATCCAGCCACTCCGGGTGGACGCAAATCTGGACATTGTCCTATTGGCTCCAGATGCTTCTTAAAGAAATAAAATCTCACGTAGTTGCAGGTGCCTATGTCCCCTCAATCTTGTTCCGTACTCACTCTCCCTGGGTAGGTGCTGCACCACTTCTGTGCAGACACAGGCATGCCCGCACGCACAGGCATGCCCGCACGCACAGCGGTGATCGCTGAAAGCAATGACCAATGGCTTGAAAGAACTCGGGACCCCACAGCCTCTTCCCGGGCCCCAGGGGTCGAGGCTGCCCAGCCGCGTGTCTGCGTGAAGCCCTCCATTCCCGGCAGAGCGTGGGACCATGGCTCTGCAGGGCTGCCACGTGGCATGGGCTTCTGAGGCTGTCAGGGGCTCAGTTCCCCACGCACTTGGCGTTCAGAAGCAGGTGCCGGTGGTCCAGGCCGGCTGCCCCTGGGCTGTCTGGGCACTCCCTGTCCCGGGAACCCACCTGGAGGGGGACTGAGCCTGTGGCAGAAGATGCTGCCAGCTGCGTGTGAGCCCACGCGTCAGACACCTGAGGGTTGGGTGCACCCTGTGCGTGTCAGGTGGGAGTGTGTGCCTGTCTGCATGCATGTGCGCCGGCCTGCAAGCATGCGTAGGCTCCCGTCTTGAAAAGGCCCCTCTGGGCCACCGCACTTCTGCTTCTGTGCTGCTTTCCTTTCCTGCCCCTTGTCTGACCGGCAGGTTTGGCCCTGGAGGCTGGCCTTTAGGAGGGGCTGCGGCTCCAGCTCCCCAGGTCCCAGGTCTCCGTGCGGCTGTCCCGCCTCTCTGCCTTCTGCCTGGGCGAGTCCCAGTGCTGAGCATCACCTTCGTGGAGGCCGTTTCCAGCTTCAGGCTCCCCTGTCTGCACCCCATCGTCCCCCCAGACCCTCCCCATGAGGCCTGGCCACTTCCTTCCCACAGCTGCCAGCTCCTGCCTCATGCTGTCCGGGCCCCTTGCTCAGGGTGAGTCCAGCCCCTGCCCGGACCCTCCACCTCCCACCGACCTGGTCATCTCCCTTCTCAGACAGCGGAGCTGCCCCGCCCACGAGCCCTGGCCACAGTCCCTCAGGGGAGCCGAGGGACATTTTCCTGCTGGTTCCCCTGCACTTTGAGGTCACAGTCACCGGCCATTGTAAGTGACCCTAGCCGTCCACTAGGGGCGAAGTACTGAGTGTTTTTAAACATATTGTAATTTAAAACGGGAGTTGGTGTAGAGAAAGTATTAAGTTAGACAGGACATTCCTGAGCGTACAGCATAAATCTGTGGACACAAACCAGCTCGGGGGGGCCACTGCTCCCACCCTGGCCAGGGGCCCAGGGCACCCCGGTGACCCCTTGCTGGCACCATGCCCTGTGCCTTGGCATCTGCCGGGGCCCCAGCCATCCAGGCAGGCAGCTGCAGGATCAGGCTGGCGTATAATCCTGATTACGGAGATGCAGCCTGGCCAGCGAGCACGACCCCATTTCACACCGAGACAGCTGGCGGCATGCACTCGAGAGAGGAGGGCCCACGGCGCCCGCTCCTCTCCCCCTCCCCCAGGACACCCCTGTGCCTGGGCATCCCCAAGCTGGAGACTGGACGCCTGGGGTTGGCTCACCTGCTCAGACCCATGGCGAGCAGACCTCAGCCCCAGACAGTCCTTCCCCAAGCTGCCCCACCCCGTCCTGTCACCTGGGGACCCTCCCATCCACACTCATACACACTCAAGTTGCTGGGGTGCCAGGAACTCAGGTGGGGCACATCCAGGAGCAAGACTCACCCTGTTCCCTGAGGGAGGCCGGCTGGGAGGCCCCTGCCCTCGGCACCCCAATGCCCCACCCCCAGGCCAAGCCACCTCTGCTAGCTCCAGAACCCATCCCCTGGCATTTAGTCCTGCTCACGGCCCCTCTGTGGTCCCCACGACCCTTAATCAAGCTCAAGTCAGACCCCTAAACAGGCAGAGCCATGCTGCAGCCCCACACAGGCCTGTCCCCAGAGCCTGCCAGGCTGCTGCGCTGGCCCCACGGTAAGGGTTGCAGCTGGGGCTGGTCCATGCAGGTGGTCCCCTGGGAGCATCCCTGCAGGTCTCCAAGCCTTGGGCACCCGTCCAGGGTCTGGGACATGGAGCCTCTGAACTCAGACGAGACGCTGCACCCCCAGAGTCCCGTGTGCCTACCAGATTCCCCCCATCCCACCACTAGCCGAGTGGTGCCACCCCCCCCACTCGCTCCAACCCCTCAGGCACATCGGACACCCAGGGGCCCCCACTCAGGCCCTGGCCCCTCGAGCCAAGCACAGAGCCCTCTCAGCAGGGCCGTCCACAGGGCCTTGGCCAGCAGGCCACAGACCGCCAGCCCTCCCCCACAGCTCAGCCAGTCCCCCCCGCCCTGCCTCAGCCTCCCCCCACTTGGCCCACAGGGTGGGCAGGGGCCGCACTCACCCAGCCACTCCCCCGCCATGCCTGGCCCCTGGCCCCGCTGCCTCTCCTCTGAGCCCGGAGCCTCCCCACGGGTGGGGGTGGCTGCAGCCCGGGGTGTCATCCATCCCTGTAAGTGATACTGGCGGGCAGTCGGCAGACGGGCCAGCAGCTCGCTCCTCCCTCCCGGGGGGCAGCCGGCTGAGGCCTCTGCTGCCGCGCTCCTGCCCGCCCTGCAGGGCCAGGCCTCCCCTCGCCACGGAGCCCCCCATGGAGCTGCCCTCAGCCCTGGACCCAGCGGGAGGGACCCAGCCGGAGGGACGCCAGATGCACGCCCGGGCGCCCCTGTAGCCACTGGCCCCTCTGCTTCCAGGAGCCTCGCTGCCTGCAGGCCCCGTTCACCCTGGACCGTCTGCAGGTGCTTAGGAGACGGGTGTTCATGCCCCATCTCTAGCCACGAACTCCGGCTGCCCCGGCCCCTTCCGAGCCCCCAGCTGCCGGTCCCAGAGCGGGGGTGGGGGGTGAGGACCCACACTGCGGCCTGGGTCTCCACAGCACAGAGCCCGGGGGACAGCGCAGGGCCCCTCGAGATGTTACTTGGGGCAGGTGGGGGGCCTGGGAGAGCCGGAGACGGGCAGGGTGGGGGGCCTGGGAGAGCCAGAGACAGGCAGGGTGGGGAGCCCTGGGTTTCTGGGGTCCCTGAGCCCCTCCTCACTGTGTTCAGGATGTCAGAGATCCTGGGGGCTGAGGCGGAACAGAACAGATGTGAACACGGGGGGGGGGGGCCTGCAAGAGAGGAAACCTGAGGGCTGACAGCCAAGCAGAGGGGGTCACGGGGGTGGAGGGTGAAAAGGGGGTCATGAGAAACATGCAAGGGATGGAGGGGTTGTGGGGGAAACGGGGGGACATCGGGAGTCATGGGAGGATGGAAGGGTCATGGCGGGTGTGGGGGGAAGCTGCTTGGAGCAGAGGGGCCAGCCTGGGGGGCACCTGGCCCAGGACAATGTGACAGGATGGAGGGTGAGGATGTGCCGGGACCCGCCAGCCATGGGGAGGACACGGGGCAGAGGCAGGCCCTCTGCTCCTTTAGCCACAGGCCTGACAACTGTCAAGGGCTCCCTGAGTGCTGCCTGGGGCTCAGGGGGGGGGGGGGGCTGTGAAGGCAGCGTGACTGCGGAGGCCACGCAGACAGTCTGGGGGAGGCGAGGGGACAGGCCCGTGGCCTCAGAGGCTGCCAGGCTGGTGCTGGGCAGCGGCAAGTGTGTGGGGCGCTGGCTGCAGCGTGAGCAGGGGTGCCTGGCCACTCGGCCATGCCTGGCGGGGTGCAGAGCCGTGTCACTTACATGGGTGGGCAGGGGGCCCTCGGCTTCCACGGTCCCTGAGCCCCTCCGGCTGGAGCTCAGGACGCCAGAGGCCCTGGGGGCTGGCAGACGGGGTGGACGTGAGGAGGGGATAGGGAGCCCTGCCTCCCACCTGGGCCTGTCTCAGGGAGGAGCCTGAGCCAGTGGAGACAACTCACACGGGGCTCAGCCGCCCGTGGCTCTCACGGTCCCCTGGAGAGGGCTGCAGGCCCTTCGCGGAGGCCCCACAGCCACAGGGCCGGCTACTTGCATGGGGCAGGCAGGGGCCCATGGGAGCCGGGCAGGGCAGGGGGCCCTCGGCCTCACAGGCCAGAGCCCTCCTCACCGAGCTCAAGTCGGGGCCCCGGGGGCTGGTGAACAGACAGACGTGACCAGGAGGCAGGCAGGGAGGGGGTTGCAGAAAGAAAGGACAGGAGAGAGGAGGTGGGAGTGAAGCTGGAGAACCCCAACCCAGGAGTGTCTAGAGCGGTCCCATCACAGCAGGTGTTGAGGTCCACGCAGCGGGTGGGGGCCTGCGTGTGCCCGGGTGGGGGCAGGGGCGGGGGGCAGGGGGCGGGGGGCGGGCGAGGCTCGGGGCTCCTCTGTGTACGGGGCCTTCAGTGCACAGGTTGGGGTCAGATTTGGGAAGCAGCGGCCTGACCGTGCCCCCCCCCCCCAACCCCCTTCCCCCAGCAGGCCAGGACCAGAGCCCCCACAGGCCAGATGGGGGCTGGCCTCCATGCTGCTGGCTCCAGCCTGCCTCCGTCTCTGTCAGCCACTCACACGCCCGTCTCCCTGCTCAGGCCCGTGCTCCCCTCCGCGCTGGGCAGCCGCAGTGGGGGGTGGGCCTGGCCTTCGCCCCCAAGCTGCAGCGTGGCCAGCGGGGTGCCCTGGGCAGCCCCAAGGGCGCTGGTGTGTGTCAGGGGGTCCACAGCCCCACGTGGGGGTGTGGCCTGGGCTGGGGCCTGGGCACAGATCCCTGCCCCCACATCGAGGCCACGGAATCGCACAGAACCTGGCAAGGCCCTCGACTGCTCGTCCACTCAACTGCCAGCCAGACGGCCATGACCTTAAGGAACCTGAAGAAATTTAGCCAATTCAACTGTGAACTGGTTTCTCCTGTGAAAACTGGGCGCCTGGCCCAGGGGTGAGTTGGGGGACGGGTGGGGAGGGCAGAGGGCAGAAGCCTCCTCACTGTCAGGGTGCCCGCCTGGCAGGCGCGGCTGGAGGCCTGCACACCCGGACAGCCTGGCAGGCAGGCTGGGCCCGATCGCTGTCGCTGCACGGCCAGCCCCAGGGACGTCCGAGTCAGACCCTGACCAGGACCCGCCGCCAACGCCCCTGCCGGTGGGGAGTGCGCGCACCTTTCGTGTCCTCGTCCTCTATGGTGGTGTGCGCGCTGTCCGATGAGTCCTGGGGAGACAGGGAGGCAGGGTCAGCACTCGGCTGCCCGACCCGCCAAGGGGCCTGGGGTCAGGGGCCTGGGAGGCGCCCTTGCAGGACCCAGAGACGCACAGGCAGCCGGGCTCCGTGTGACCCCAGGTCCCGCCGCCCACGTCCCAAGGCAACACGATGTGCGCGGTGGAAGACGCTGCTCGGACGGCTCGGAGCAGAGGGAGCCAGGCCTGAGAGTCCGAGGCTCCTGGACGGGGGGGGGCGGCCCCCAGAGTGGGCGGGAACCTGGGTGGCTGGCAGAGTGTGGGGCGCCCACACCTCCTTCCCGGCCTCCTCTGTCTAGCCGGCCTGGTCCACCCCGCCAGTGGCCTGGGAGCCCAGATGCTGCCCTTCAGATAACAAAGCAGCTGCCACCCACCCATCACCAGGCTCCCAGGCAGCCTGCTCCCTAGAAGGGGTATCCCCACAG
Organism: Myotis daubentonii; assembly: GCF_963259705.1. NCBI lineage: Eukaryota > Metazoa > Chordata > Mammalia > Chiroptera > Vespertilionidae > Myotis > Myotis daubentonii. Next base: position 86,241,077 of record NC_081849.1, on the reverse strand, counting down.
GGTCCCGAGGGACCCCGTCCCGCCTGGCGAACGCGGCTCCGGGCCTTGGGCCAACAGGAGGGTCTGCCTGTCGAGACCCAGGACTCACGCCACAGCCCAGAAGGCTGTCCGGGGAGCCCCGTCCCTGCGCCGGGTGCGAGGACCTGCAGGCCCCAGGGCACCCTGGTCAGCCAGTGAGGCAGAGGCCACGGGCTCTAGCCCAGCCCATGGCGGGGTTGGGGGCCTCTGAGGAGCCCATGGCTGGGGGGATCCAGCTGCAGGCCTGGGTTCGGGTTGGGGGTGCCTGTCCTGGAAACAGCTGGGGACCCGCCACCCGAGGGCCAGCCCTTCCCTGCCCTTGAGATGCGGGTGGGATGGGAGCCGATGAGGAGCGGAGAGGAGCAGAGCGGCCAGCCCGCAGGAAGCTCTGGCAGCAGGTGAAGGTGGGCGGGGTCACCGGTCTGGGCGGCCCCCCCCAGGCCCCGCACTCAGCCAGGGCAGTGGACAGGGTGGACGGCAGCCAGGAGGTCCTGAGAAGTGGCCGCTCTGCAGTCATGGAGCCTGGGCCCCTGGCCCCAGCGGGCTGGGAGCGATGCCTCCAGGGCAGCGCCCGGGGCCTTCCCGGCAGGAGCAGCGGACGCATGGGCTCCGTGCTGCCTCGAGATCGGTTTTGGGACACCTGCCCCCACAGGGTCAATGCCCAGCCCTTCCCCGGGCCAGGGGTCTGCCTCCGGCCCCCACAGAAGCTCCCTGAGGGTGAGGGCAGTACCTTGATCCCGTCCACAGGGTTATGAATGACGGTGGTTTGAGGTTCCTACAGAGGAAGGAAGGAGGGAGTGAGAGGAGGGGCCACGGGCGCCCAGCAGAGCTGAGGAGCAGGGGGGACAGGCAGCGATGGAGGGGGCCAGGGGGAGCAGCTGCGAGGGGGAGGGGCAGCGATGAGGCAGATGTGAGGCCCAGGCCGTGGGGATGCAGAGTGTGGCCAGGGGGGTGGGCGGGGGGAGAGGCTGTAGGGCCGGCTGCAGAGGGGCTGGCGCGGGGCCTGGGCTGTAAGACGGCGTGGGATGCAGGGGCAGGGGGGGTGGAGGAGCCCAGGACGGGCTGGCTGTGAGGCCGCACGGGGCTTCCCCTGCTGGGCCTGGACGCCCACATGTCCTGGTCGGCCATGAGCAAACCCAGCCTTCCCGGGGCGTCAGGTGGGCCCCTGTACCCGGCCGCCCTGAGCCTCCTGCCCCCTGAGCATCACTGAGAACAGGTGGACCAGCAACCCCACCTCTACGGCCACAACCCGACCACCAGCTGTGGTCTCTCCTGGACAGGACCCCCCACCCCAGGTGAGGCCTAGAGCCCAGGATCCCCCCCAGCAGGGGGTCCCCATGTTCGCCAGCCCCTCCCCTCCCTCCGGCAGCCACAGGCCAGCAGGGCCCGTCCCACATCTGCCCAGGGTCTCTGCCTCCCTGCAGATCACAGTGGGCACAGAGAGACCAGCCCACCCCGCCCAGGGAGGCTGTGTGGGGTCCCTGCTGCCCCCGTCTCCCCAGAGCCTGCACTGGGCAGCACCCGGGTCTGGTGTCATGGCCCCTGGTCCCGTGGGCCTCTCACCACGGACCCACCAGTGAGGCAGGAGTTGGCCTGTCTGGCTGCTGAGCGGGGCTCTTGATGTAGCTTCACCCCTCACCCCTCACCCCTCACCCCTCATCCCACCCCCAAGGAGCAGTGGGGGTGAGGGGCCGTGTCATCCGTCAGACCGGCCGGAGCTGGGCCCCCACGGCCGACCAGGCCTCCTGAGGGGTGGCTGCCTCAGGCCCGGGCCCGGGGCAGGAAGGGGCTGCGGGCCCAGTACCAGGGTGGCTGGAGGGAGCGTCCCCTTGGGGCTGGTGGCGGCGCTGTTCTTGGTGCTGTTGGTCGGGGTCTGCAGCGGAGACAGAGGGGGCGTCAGGGGGAGAACGAGGGCCTCCCTCGGGCGCCCGGGGAGCCGGGAGCCGGGAACCGGGAGCCTCACCTTCACGCCGTCGGCCTTCTTGGTGAGCATGCTCTTGGCTGCTGCGTGGGGAGGAAAAGGCACCGTGAGGGGCCGCCCTCTGCAGCCCCCGCCGGCGTGACCTCGGGGCCCACCAGGTGCCGGGCTCCCCAAGAGTGAGGCAGGGGTGGCTGCCCGGGGGCCGAGATGTCTCCCCCAACGGGGGACCCTGGCTGCGGGGGGCGGGCCGTCCGTGGGGAGGCAGGCGGGTGCCCCAGGTGAGGTCACAGGATGGGCGCCAGGCTGTGTGGCGGGCATCCCTCCTCACTGCATGTTGGCAGCGGGTGGGGCTGCAGCTGGCTGCCCACAGGCGGGGCCTGTCCCCACCCCAGGTATCCGTCTGCCCGGCCTCTGGGCCCCGCGGCCGCAGCCCGAGGCACCTCTCCTTTGGGGCCTCGTCCTGGCCTTGCCCGGCAGCTGGAGCTGCCACCTCTGTGCCCACCTACCCGGGCTCCCGGGCTCCCAGTGAGATCAGCAGGATGACATGAGTGGGAGAGGGTCAAAGGCCACCTGTACCCCAGGCTGCCCCCGGCCCTCCGACGCCCAGGCCTGGCCGCTTGCCCCCTCCCGCCCCCCCGTGGAGGTCAGGGCACCCTGGGCCTCCCCGCTGCCCTCCACAGAGGCCCATTTTAACGACAGAACTGCAGAGAAGGAAGTCAGCTTACCTCGCACAAAGGTGAGGGGAGGGGAGGGCGTGAGGGGGAGAGAGAAAACAGGTTTGTGTCAGTTCAGGCAGAGTCAGCCCGCCCAGGACCACAGTGTGCCCTGCCCCCTGCCCCCTGCCCCCACCAGTCAAGCAGTGCCCAGCAGGCCGGCGGGTGTGGTTAGAGAAGCAGGGAGGGTCCCTCACCCGGGCCTGGGCGGCCCCGAAGGCTGGCCAGCTCTGAAGGGTTGCCTGTCCCAGGGACTGGGACAGGGATGGGTCGGGACAGGGTGGGGGGGGGGGGGCACAGAGGCCCGGGAGCAACCACCTGCTGGGAGCCGAGACAGGCACTTAGACCCAGAGAGTGTGGGTCCCCTGCTGGCAGCATTAGCACCCCCTGGACCCCCAGGCCCTCTGAGGCAGAAACTTGGGGGGTATCTGCTCAGCAAGCCCTCTGCGGGGGACCCGATACTGCTCAGTTGGGAAGGGGGTCAGGACCCGGTGCAGGGGCCAGCGGGGACCAGGACCTCATGGCTGCCCTCGGGCTCTGCATGGGGAGGGGGTCAGAGGCCCTCAGGCTCTCCGAGCAGCTGCACTGGACATGGCTTCCTGCTCCCCAGGGTCTGTCCCTCCTCTCACAAGCTCCCCTCCTAGCCCGGCCCGCGTGGCTCAGTGGTGAGCGTTGACCTATGAACCAGGAGTCACAGTTCGATTCCTGGTCAGGGCACATGCCTGGGTTGTGGGCTCCATCTCCAGTGTGGAGCATGCAGGAAGCAGCTGATCAATGATTCTCTCATCACTGATGTTTCTCTCTCTCCCTCTCCCTTCCTCTCTCTAAAAGCAATTAATATCTATACATATATACTTCTTTTTTTTTGGTTAATCCTCATCCAAGGAAATTTTCCCATTGATTTTTAGAGCGAGTACGAGAGAGAGGGAAAGACAGAGAGAAACACTGATGTGAGAGAAATACATCGATTGGTTGCCTCCTGCACGCGCCCGGACCAGGGCCCAGACCGGGAAGGAGCCTGCAACTGAGGTGCGTGCCCTTGACCAGAATCGAACCCATGACCCTTTGGTCCGCAGGCCGACACTCTAGCCCAGTGATGGCGAACCTTGTGATCTCGGCGTGTCAGCATTTTGAAAAACCCTAACTTAACTCTGGTGCCGTGTCACATATAGAAATGTTTTGATTTATATTTCTGATATTTATTTTATATATTTAAATGCCATTTAACAAAGAAAAATCAACCAAAAACAATGAGTTCGCGTGTCGCCTCTGACACGTGTCATAGGTTCGCCATCACTGCTCTAACCACGGAGAAACCGGCCAGGGTGTGTATATTTTTAAAGCTCCCTCCCAGCATCCTCAGGGCAGAGTTGAAGCAGCAGCCTGCCTCTTATTGGCCTCCCTCTGTGAGAAGCGCTGTCTGCTGGGTCCCAGGGAGTGAAGGACCCCAGACCGTCCTTCCCTCATCCCCCCCACCCCCAGGCCCTCCAAGGGCCGGGCCAGGGCAGCCGGACTCAGGACGCTGACAGACACCCTGGCGGCCCTGCCCTCAGGCATCCGAGGACCAGAAATTCCTGGGGCCGCGTGGAAACCTCCCTCGGCGACGGAGGCCCAGACGGCCCTGCAGACACAGCGTGGGTCCCCCCAGCAGGCTCGTCCCGAGGAGCACAGCCCTCGCCCCCGTCACCTCGCCTCTGCCCCGGGACAGGGGAGCCCCCCTCCCCTCAAGGGAAGTGGTCTGAGGTGGCGCCAGGGCTCCCTGTCCGGCTGGCTGGCCAGCTGGGCCTGCAGGAGAGGCATCAGCCGTCTCAGAGGCACTTGCCCGGAGGCTGAGCACGCTGACCACTCTCCGATTTGAGACGGGGGCGGAGCACCAGCCTGGGCCACCGGCTTTCCCGGCGGCTTTCCCAGGCTCTGAGTCAGAGGCAGCGCAGCAGAGACGGAGTCGGTTCTGCCCAGTCTTCCCCGTGGGCAGCTCGCGGCCCCTGGGTCAGGCCCAGGCAGAGGGTCCCCTTCAGTCCCTGATTCTGTGAAACCCCTCGGGACGCAGCGGCGAGCGCCCGGCCTGGGGTTCACCCAGTTCCCCTCCAGCCCCTGTGCCAGCCTGTCTCCTAGCAACGCTGTCCCAAGCGACTCTGAACCCCGCTGAGTCCCGTCTTCACCAGCAAAGGCCCGGGAAGCTCATGCGTGGTTACCCGGCAGCAGCCAAGGGCCTGCGCACCCGCACCCCAGGCCCTGGGAGAGACGAACCACCCGCCGCCGCCCGCAGCTGCCCAGTCCCGCCCAAGGCCATGCGGGACCCGACCAGGGCTCTGACGAACGGCGACGTCTCTACAAAGACACCCAGACTTCCGCGGGCTGAGGGTGCCATCACCCACGGAGAAGCCAGGCCTCGGAACTGAGACACCCCCACCCCCACCCCCACCGCATCTGCCGGGGTCGGTGAGGCCAGGGAGGGCCCTCGGTCCACAGGCCAGTCCGGTCACGGGGCAGCCATGCTGGTCCCCCCACATGCACTGACCTCCCCCGACAGTGGCCCCCAGTGCCCAGGACGGAGCCCCCATGCACGCGGCTCATGCAGGAGGCGGCGTTGTGGGCGAGCAGGTAGGGCAGCTCCAGCGCCCGCCTCACTCCTGTGCCGGTCAGCAGGGCTGCACCGGGAGCCTCTGGCCTCAGGTTCCCTGCTCCCTAACCGCCCGCCCAGGTGCTTCTGAACGACCCAGAGAATGAGGCACTGGACAGCCCTTTGGGGCCCCTGCGTGTCCCCCTGAGGCTGGCCCCGCCCCGGTGCCCAGAGGAGGCAGCTGGAATGCTGGGTCCTCTTTCAGGGAGCTGGGGCTGCCCAGGCTGTGGATCGGAGCAGGGCAGGGTGGGTGAGCAGGAGGGAAAGGGCCTGGGCCTGGGAGGGGCCCTCAGCGGTGGCCCTGCCCTCAGCGGGCACCTCCCGCAGCTGGTGCTGGGCTGTGGGCCCACGAGGAGGACGAGGTCGGCAGCCCTCAGGGTCTGGCCAAGGCCACCGGTGGGCAGGGGCAGACCTGGGCCTCCTGGGGGCAGGTTGGCAGAACCGGTGTCTCCCCTCACGGTTGGGGACGAGGGGAGCGGCCCTTGTAGAAAGAACCAGGAGGCCTTCAAAGTCGTTCTCGGGCGGCTAGGGCCCCCCCGGGGCTCACAGGGCCGACTCGGCACAGACCCCCCGCGGCATGTGGGCAGTGGAGCCAGGGTATGTGCGTGCGGGGTGTGGGAGGGGCGGGGGGAGAGGGGCACAAGGCCCGGTGGACAGATGGCCGTAGGCTCTCGGGGCGGCGTCTCTGCCTCTGGGCCTCCTTCTGAGGACCCCCCATCAGCACCCAGACCCCCTGTGGGTCAGGGTCTCTCTGAATGAGGATGGACAAGGGGGACGGAGCTTCCGAAGCAAAGAGCTCTGGCCAAAGGGGTCTCCCGACCCCCAGACTCAGGGGCCAGGGCTGGGGGTTCAGGCAAATGCACGTGGGCACGGCTGAGGGGCCTAAGGCGCGGGGCTGTGGGGTGCGTGGCGGGAGCGGGGCTCCCTGCCCGGGGGCTGCGTGCAGCCAGGGGAGCTCCATGCGGCTGCGGACGCGGGTCCAAGCGTCTACCTTGTTCCACCAGCCCCATGGTGGCGCCGGAGGCCGCGGTGGACATTGTGGCCGGAGCGGTGGTCTGTCTGCCCACTGTGAGCACCGGGTTAGAAGGGGTGGGCGCAGACGGGGCGAGGTGAGGGAGAGAAGAGACAAAGGAAGCAGAGAAGGTTAGAGTCTGGCTGGGGCGCGGGGTTCCAGGGCCCCTCACAGGAGGACGACAGGTGGAGACTGACATTTGGAGCAGGCGCCTCCCTCCTTAGGGACCCACGGGCGTCTCGGGGGACAGGGCGCCCCGTCAGGGCTGATGGGAGGGGGCCGCCCGCAGCACGGCCACAGCAAGGTCATGGGAGGGTGCCGGGTGCAGACAGACAGGACGGACCACAGACGCCGCACACACAAGCCACAGGACGAGGTGAGGCTGTCCCTGGTGGGCCTGCCGAGCCCTCGGCCTCGGGTCCCAGCCCCCCGACCCCCAGCGGCCGCACGCCCTGCCCCACCACCTCCGCGACCTGGGCCGGCCACGAGCACGCCCGCAGCTGCTGAGGCCGCCTGCTCTCGCCACACAAGATGGTGCTCAGATTCAGCACAACGACAGGCCACAGAGGCGCTGACCTATGGACGCCCGGACAGACACAGAGCTGGGGTGTCGGGTGGGGACACAGACCCAGACGCGGGGCAGCTGGGGGCCAGCCCCCGTGCCTGGGAGGCCTCGGGGCGGCAGGGGGCGGGAAGGGCGGGGCTGGGGGTCACGGAGCCGGAGGAGGCTGTCTCACCTGAGAAGTTCCGGGTGGCCAGCATGGTGGTGAGGATGGCGCCCTGGGGAGAGACATGGGCTGGGGCTGGGCATCTGCTGGCCGGGAGCCCCAGGCCTCAGCCCACAGGTGTCCGGCAGGATTCACCAGCTGCAGAACTGCCCACAGCCTCCAAAGGGCCCCAGGACTCCAGGGCCCCTCGGGGGGCCTCTCCCCGACAGGCACAGCCCCGTGTGCTGGGCCACCCGGGGTACCCCTGCCTGCAGCAGCCTGTGGTGGGGCCGACCTGTCTCCCTCCTGTCCCCGCCAGGAAGCTGGGGACGCCCTCACACCCAGAGCCCTCGGGGCGAGAGGCTTGGGCGGGGCCAGCGGGCACCTGGGAGTGGTTGCCAGGGTAGCGGGGCCACACTGGCCTCGCAGCCTCCCCCTCCCAGCCAGGGCCCTCCCGGCAGGCGCCTCACCTTGAGCTTCCTCCGCGCGTTGAACTTCTTCAGGCACTCGACCGTCTCCTGCCTGTGCATCATGGAGGCCACCGTGGAGCGTTGCTGTGGGGACAGGGGCGGGGGCTCAGGGGGGTGGGGGGCTCAGGGGCACTCGGGGAAGGGGGCTCGGGGGGACTCGGGGGGGCTCATGGGGGACTCGGGGAAGGGGGCTCAGGGGGGACTCAGGGGACGGGGGGGATCAGGGGATGGGGGATCAGGGGACGGGGGGACTCGGGGTAGGGGGCTCAGGGGGAAGGGGGCTCCTGGGGGACTCAGGGGACGGGGGCTCAGGGCAGCCGGGCACAGGGACAGGACCAAGGTCCGCCCGCCCGGGAGGCCCGAGGCCGCGGGACTTACGCAGACCCACGGGTGCTTCAGCGCCTCGTGCGCGGTGATGCGCTTGGCGGGGTTGATGGTCAGCATCTGGTTGATGAGGTTTTTGGCTTCGGGTGTGACTGTGTCCCACTCGGGGGAGGGGAACTGTAGGAGCAAACAGTGCTCAGGGGGGTCTGGGGCCCCCCAGCAAGGGCCGGGCTCTCCGAGGGCAGGGTGGGGGGCACTCACGTCGTAGGCGCCGGCCTTGATCTGCTGGTACAGCTTGTGCTGGTCCTCGTCCCAGAAGGGCGGGTAGCCCACCAGCAGGATGTACAGGATGACCCCTGGAGCCGAGGGCAGGCTCAGCTCGGCCACGCCCGCCCACCCGCGCCCGGGGGCCCAGTGCCAGGAGGTGTGAGTGTGCGGCCGGCAGGGGTGGGCCCTCAGCCAGTTCCCAGCCCCGGCGAAGGGGGTCCTGCCTGAAGCCAGGCAGCCCCAGGGAGGCACCGGGGTCCTGGGTTCCCCGCTGGCAGCCCAGCCATGTCGTTTTGGAGACCCTCACAGCCCCTCAGCTCACCCCCATCACAGGGCGGTCTGCACGCCCCCCCGAGCCCATGATCACTGGCACAGGGGGTCTGAGCAGCAGCTGGGGCCCCAGGTCCAGTCTGGGCGGGAGGGGCTCCAGCTGGGGCAGCCCCCAGGGGTCTCGTCTGCTGCCCCCACTGCTCCCATCTGCCCGCTCCCCCCGCCAGCCCACTCCCGGCCTCACCGCATGCCCAGATGTCCACCGGTTTTCCGTAAGCCTCCTTGCGCAGGACCTCCGGGGACAGGTAGCCCGGTGTGCCCGCGAACCCTAGCGGGAAGGGAGGGGGTGTGAGGGCCTGGGGCAGCTGAGCCCTCCCTGACCCCCGGCCAGCCCAGCGGGCACTTACCAAACCATGCCTGCTGGTCCCCCTGCACCTCGATGGCCAGGCCGAAGTCCGCCAGCTTCACAGCCGCCCCCTTGCACTTGCTGGCCAGGAGCAGGTTCTCGGGCTGCAGGGATCCCCAAGGGGACAAACAGAGGGACAGAGGGTGCAGATGGGCGGGCGGGCCTGACCGATGTGGGTGTCTCCCGGCACCGCTGACACCTGTGGGCCCTGGGCCTGCACCCACAGCCCTGGCGCAGGAACAAGAGCCTCACAGGGACAGGCTGGTTCCGAGTGCGGCTGGGCTCCCGAGACCCAGGACGGGAACTGGGGCGCTGGACCAGAGCGAGTGCACCCGCAAGCCCTGGCAGGGGCACCATCGCCGAGGGGCTCCTCCCGCCCCGGGTCCGGCTGCTGGGAGACATGGTGGGTGCCCGCTGGGGCTCGGGCACTTGCTGCAGGACAGTGACCCCCAAGCGCAGAGGGACGACCAAGGCCCCGAGGCCGGGCAGCGCAGGACGCCGCCCACCACGCAGGTGGCTCCCAGGTGGGCAAGGCCGGCCTCCCGCTCAGGAAACAGCACCCCTGCTCAGCGGAGGGGCTGCGGGAGCCAGGCGGCTGCTGTCCTCTGACCGGGACCTCGGCCCGACCCCTTCCCACCCGTTTCCCTCTCCCACCTCCCGCGTGGTCAGCGCTCAGAGCTCCTGGCTGCTGGACGGCTCGCCCCTGACCGCCGGGCGCCCTCCCCACAGGCCAGCCCACTGAGACACACGGCCACGGGGACGAGGAACGGGCTCTGTGGACAGTGGCTCCCCCGGGCCGCCGACCCTCCGTCCACCGGGAGGTCGTGGTGGAGGTCGTCCCAGCCTGCCGTGAGCGAGGCCTGCCCAGGGCTTCCGAGCGCCTGGAACCCACCTGGACGTGAGGGGGGCCACCCTCGGAAGAGCCTGGTCTCGGTCACAGGCCCGGAGCCCAGCCCCCGAACCTTCCGGCCCCTTGATTCTGAAAGACCCTGGAACTGCTGCCCTCGGAGCCTCGGGGACCTGCTCCCACAAAGTCCTGTTGGCGCAGATGAGCTCAAACGCCTCACAGGCTTGGACGCTCCCCTCACACACTCAGCGCCGCCAAGAAAGGCCGCCGCCACCCCAGGTTGGCGGCTCCACCTGTGAGCCGGGGTGTTCGTGTCGAGCGTGCCCGGCCCCGCAGCCAGCGAGTCAGGCAGGGGACCCCACCGCTGGGCACCCGCGTCAGGCGGTCTGTGGCGGAGGCTGGAGCTGAATCTTAGGGTCACAGCCCCCCCCAGGAATGAGGACACTCCCTCCAGTGCTGGTCCCGCTCCCCTGCCTCCCCGCAGCCCCGAATGGTGAAACCCCATGCAGGCTCCTGCCGTGGCCAGAGCAGCCCACAGCACGACCAGGGAGGGGCCCGGCCAGGGCCGTCCTCTGAGCTGGGACCGCCACCTGCCTTCCGCTTTCCAGAGAGGATGCTGTGTGCGCCCCCTGCCCCGCCCCCCACCTCCATATTCTGCCTTGGCCCCACCGTTGGCTATGAATACGGGGGTCCAGGAAGGAGGCGGGGCTCCTGCCCACGCCCCCGTAGCCCCGCCTCTTAGAGGCCCCCAGTGAGGCCCTTCAGAGGAGACGGTGCACCAAGCAGACACGTGGGAGGACAGGGACCATGGGGCATGCACAGAGGGAGCCGGGCACAGGTCTGTCCCAGAGCACCCCACAGACACACACGTGCGCACACGCACATTCAGGGCCAGCTCCAAGGGAAGGCTGCCTCACGCCACCAGGGGGCCTCTCAGCAGAAATGACAGCCCAGGGCCCCCAGCCCAGAGAAAGCTGGGGTCAAAGAACAGAGGGGCAGGGGGAGGGAGGGGGTGGGGAGGGGGAGGGCGGGCGACCCCTCTGGAAGGGTCTGGGGCACTTGGCCCAGGGCTGAGCTGAGGCCACAGGGCGTCAGGGACAAGGCTGGACGTTGGCAGAGACCCTGGGGCTGGCACCTCACCCTCCGCTCCTATGGCGTCAGCCCCACAGGCAGCACCTCCTGTGTCCCACCTGCCGGGTCTGCATCTCAGTCCAGCCCAGAGAGTGAGCCCCTGAGGGGACCTGTGCTCATGGTCTGGTGTTTTTTTTAAATATATTTTATTGATTTTTTACAGAGAGGAAGGGAGAGGGATAGAGAGCCAGAAACATCGGTGAGAGAGAAACATCGATCAGCCGCCTCCTGCACACCCCCTATTGGGGATGGCCCGCAACCCAGGTACATGCCCTTGACCAGAATCGAACCCGGGACCCTTGAGTCTGCAGGCCGACGCTCTATCCACTGAGCCACACCGGTCAGGGCTCATGGTCTCAATTTTGACAACCATCCCCTCAGCCCGGAGCCTGGAAGTGTTATGAGGGCTGTGTGCAGACACCCCATGCGTGCGCGCGTGCACACACACACACACGCACACACACACGGTCACACACACGCACACGTCTCACACGCATAACCACGCACCTTCATGCACGTACAGGTCTGTGCTCACAGGGGCCCTCAGGCCTCCGGTCCAGGACAGGCAGGGCCAGACACAGGCCCTGGTGCGAAGGGCGGGCGGCGGGGACTCACCTTGAGGTCCCTGTGCACGACCCCCATCTGGTGGCAGTGGAGGACGGCCTCCAGGATCTGCTGGATGCAGTGGCTGCGGCAGAAGCACGTGCATTAGTGCGGGCCTGCGGGGGGGGCGCTGGGGTGAGGCCCCCGCCTGGCGGGCCAGGAGGCAGGGAATCCAGGAGCCGTCTGCCTCACAGAGCAGAGCCGGGAGCCGAGAGCCAAGAGGCAGGAGGGGCCTGGGGTGCTCCCCTCGCCCCAGGTCAGGGCAGGTTTGGCAGGCCCCGTGCCCCCCATGCCAGGCCCCTCCCAGGCTCATGCCAGCCAAGCCTGACCCTGAGCTGGGCCATCTGGGAGGGAGGCCAGGGTGGAGGCCACACCCTGCAACACAGCCTGGGGGGAACCCAGGCAGGAAAGGGCAGAGGTGAAAGGGCAGAGAGAGAGGGAGTGGGCAGTGCTGATGCTGCAGCTCTCAGTCACTCCTGGGCCAGAGCAGGTGCCACTCATCCCAGTAAATTAGAACCCCCCCCACTACCACCCCAACTCAGCTCTGGGCATCGGGGCCAGACGCTCTCTGGGGGGCGGGCAGGCACCACCCAGGCCAGGCTGCCCAGCACCGCCCGCTGTGTTCAGTGTCCCTGCGTCAGACCCGCCCCCCAAGAGTCCAGCAGCCCCCAGGGCCAGGCACTGGCCCTCAGGGTCCCCCCACCCCGGTCTCCCTCTGCCCTCCAAATGGGGGAAGGAGGGCAGGCAGATCCCCCAGACCCCTCCTGCCACTGCTGGGCCCTGTGGAGTGACCGAGGGTCAGCTCGGGGCGGGCTTTGCTTTCTAATGACCACGGAGGCCAAGGAGTGGGGGCCAGCCCTCTCCTCCAAAAGCTGTGGCCACATCTAGGTGCCACCAGCCACCGCGCGGAGTCCCCCATGGAGTCCCCCGCCCCCAAGCACCTCGGCGATGCCCTTGGTGGCAGTTGTGGGTCAGAGCAGCCAGGCCGAGACCTGCGGGAGGCAGCCCCACCCCACTGGGCCCCAGGCTCTCCCTCCTGCCCCTGCCCCTCCTACAACACCCTCATCGGCCTGGCACAGCCCTGTCTGTATCCCCGGCCCCTGTCCAGCAGCACCCACCCCGCTGACCTGGCACTGCAGGCCCCCCAGGGCTGACCCAGCCCACGCTGTCCGGGGGAGCAGCGCTCAGTGAGGCCTGAGGAGCTCTGAGCTCAGGACGGGCTGCGGGGAGGAGGCCGGGGCCCCACAAAGCCCCCAGGACGTGCCAAGGAGGACGGGGCACGGGCTCTCCCAGTCCCCAGGGCCCTCACTCACAGACCCAGCGCTCCTTCACCCCACACGGCAGCACCCGCACCGGCCGGGTGACCCCCGCTGACCAGCCTTGCCCTGCTCTGCTGCTGCCAGACCCTGGCTCGGCTCCGGGTGGGGGCATCTGCGTGCCCCGCTGTCCGGAGGAGCCCGACCTTCCTGCTGGGACCAGAGGCCTCACTGCCCGGCCTCTGTGCCTCCAGCGCTGTCCAGGCCCCACGGGGACCTCCAGCCCTGACCTGCCCGCAGCTGCGAATGGGTCTCCGCTTTGGGCAAATGGATGAGTGTCTTCACGCCAGAGGCCCCGCCCTCCAGGACGCCTGTGGCAACTCCGTGCTGGGCGTCCTAGTCCTTGAAGATCCCACGGTGCCTGGATTCCCTGCCTCCTGTGGCCCCGCCAGGCGGGGGCCTCGCCACGCGGTCCCCGTGCTGTCCTGGGCGACTGGCCCTGTGGGCATCGGGCGGCATCCAGCCGCTGACTGAGGCCGCGGTAACTGTCGGACCCGTTCTCTCTCGTCCTCGGCCTTGCAGGTGTTCCCCAAAAGTCTGCACAGCTGCCCTCGGGGTAGCGTGGATGGTGGGCCTCGCCCTGCCCCTTCCGGGTCCCCTCCTGGGGCTCGGGCTCCCGCTGAGCAGGCACTGGGTCTGCACTCTCCCAGCACCAAGGACTGGCCGGTGCCGCCGACACCCAGGCCTGCAGGCCCCGCTCGGTGCACCCGGCCCCCTGGGCTGGACAGAACAGGGTGCCCCGTGCCCACGGGCAGTGCTGAGCCGTCTCGGGCTGGCTCTTCCCAGCGTCTCCCCAACGTGCGAGTCCTGTCTGCGGCCTGTGGGTGCCCAGGACACCCCGGCCTGGGGAGCAGCCCATCCCGACAGCCAAGTCCGGGGACTTCTGGGGACGGCTCCCGGACCCTCTCACCTTGCTCTCGCCCTGGACTGACCGCCAAGCTGAGACCACGGCGGGAACAGGAGGCCGCCTGGCCATGGCCTGCCACGGGGTCCTGCCTTCTTCCCGGCTCGTGCACAGGCCCCTCTTCCTCCTGAGCCCTTTGTCATGTTCCGAGCAGTTTAGAAAGTCACTTTCGTGGTCAGAATTGTTCCCAAGAGGCGTCCCAGACGCTGGCCAGGCCCCAGGCGTGTCCTCACGGTTCTGGGTTCCTCTCCGCGCCAGCCAGCCGCCGGCATCCCACGGCCCCTCCCCATCTCACGAGCCATCTTGCTTTTTAGGGTTTTAAAACTGGGCTGTGAACTTCGAACGCTGTTTTCCAGGTTTGATGAGAGACGCGTGGCTTCCTCCTCCGACATGAAGAATCGGCCTCCTCTCCAGAGGCCTCCCGCCTCCTCGGTGGGAAGGTCACAGAACCGCTCCCGCGGGGCCTCCCTCCCCCAGGGGCCCCCACGAGGTCGCCCACCGGACACAGGCCCTGGGGGGTCACTGGTCAGGGAAGGCCTGCCCGGTCTGGCTGGGGCTCCTGCCTCAGCACAACCCCAGGGGACACGCAGCCCTCCCAGGATGCCCGAGGTGACCCCCAGACTCCATCCTGACCCGAAGCACCAACACAACAAACACCGGTCTCCCCTGGGGCCCAGGACCCCCGGAAAGAGGCACAGAGGGTTTCCCCACGGGGATGGCTAGGAGCACCCCTCCTCCTGGTCACCCTCCTCCCGGTCTGGCTCTGAGAGGAAACTGGGCATCGCAGGGGCGGCCCCAGCGCAGAGCCCCCTCCCCCGGGCCAGTTCCAAGGGACTCGAAGGTGAAGGCGTTCCCAGGAGTGAAGGGGTGAGGCCCGGAGGGAGGGGCAGGTGAGCCAAGGGAGGTGATTGGCTTGTGGGGCAGGTCAGAATGTGGGTGGGGCCCTGTGGGCACCAGGGAAGGGGGGGGGGTCGTGTGGGTGTGGTTGGAGGTGGGGTGGTCGGTCAGCAGCATGCCCAGGGCGTGGTCAGGGCGTGGTCAGGGCGTGGTCCCTGTGAGCAGCTAGGGAGGGTCCAAGGGCCCCAGGCCCAGAGCCGGGCTAGGGCTGTGGGCCATGCCCCTTCCCACACCAAGGAAAGGTGCCAGGCCACGGTGGTGCCCAGTGGTGGGCATTGAGGATCCAGGAGCTGGGCTAGAGGGTCCAGGGCAGGAAATGACAGTGAGGGCAGCAGCTGTTCCCAGCAGCCAGGGGCACCCTCCTCCTCCAGTGAGTTCAGTCCAGATGGCCCTGGCCCCTCTCCTGGCCTGGCCTGCACCTGTGCCTCCCAGCAGGCAGGCGGGCACCCGCCCTGGGCATGCCCGCTGGAGCCTGGCAGAGCAGGAGGCGGAGGCTGTGCCCCTTCTCTTTCCTACTAAGTAGGAGATGAAGTGCCGTCCTCCTCCCAGGCTGCCTGCGAATGGAGCGCCTCCTCGAGGAGCCTCAGAAGTCAGCCAGCGCCGGCCCCGCGGTGGCCCGGCTCCCCCTTCCCCACCCGGGCGCCACCAGGACCCACTCACACCTTCTCACGGGCACACAGGCCCCACAACAGGCAAGGTGGCCTGTGGGTGCAGAAGCAAGTCACAGAAAGCTACTTTAAAAAAATAATCTGCATTTTCCTTGATTAGAAAAGTAATGCATATTCATTAAAGTTTTAAAATAGACAAAGAAGATTAAAAATGGAAAAGCATCCGTAATTCCACTCCCTCGAGAGGGCCACGGTCAGCCTTTCTTCCTTTTTAAATGCATGTCTCCTTGGCCAGGAGGGCAAGGTGGGGAGTGACCGCCCTCAGCTGAGAACCCGTCAGGAGTGACCTCCCGTCTCCGGTCAGGGTGGCATCTGGCCCACAGGTGGGGACGCAGCAGCCCCCCCACCCCGTGGCCTACCCTGCACCCCCAGCAGCCACACTGCAGAGGGCACCTCTGGGGCCACAGTCCCTCATCCCGTGAGGCTGACCCGCCTGGAGGTCTGCGCTCTCCACCCCCTCGCCGGGACCTGGCTTCCTGCCCCGCACCCCACAGGGGCTCCAGGGAGGACGTCTGGGGGCAGGGGGCTCTCTGGCCTGAAGGGTGGCCCCGGAGGATGTTGGGGAAAGGAATCCAGGTCTGTCTTTGGGACAAGCATTTGGAATCTGCACGAGGAGGGCAGCCGGGGAGTGGGGGGCGGCTGGGGGCGATGGGCTGACATCCAAAGGGGACGGGAGGACGCCCACCTGCTTGCTCTCCACCTGCCAGCCACCCCGAGGACGGCACCCTTCCCGCCGGGAGCCAGCAGGCCTGGTCATCCGCACGCAGCCACCCTCCATGCTGGTGGAGGATGGAGCGCGGCCCTGTCCCCTGACCTGCTCAGAGGGCCCCAGTGGGCTCAGCCGGGGTGGGCAACCTGGCATCTCCGCCCCAACTGTCTGCCTGGCCCACATCAGGGGTAGCGGGGCCAGAGGGGCAGGCGTGGGGCAGGGTGAGGGCTCCTCACCCACCTGGCGTCGGCCTCGCTGTAGTATTCTCTCGCTACAATGTCCTCAAACAGCTCTCCGCCGGTGACCCTGCGGGAAAGCACGCAGGAGTCACGGCCTCGGATACCTGTTCAGTCCCCTCCGTGGCATCTCCCCGACCCCCTCCTGCTCCCCCTGCTCCCCCAGCTCCCCACCTCCCCCTCCTCCCCCTCCTCCCACCTCCCACCTCCCCCACCTCCCCCAGTGGCACCTCTGCCCCATCGCCTGCCATCCAAGACTGACAGCTCACTGACGGGCATTTCACATTTTGCCCTCCCCCGACCCCGTGACAGGGGCACTCAAGCTCAGAAAGCTGAGGTTAGTGACTGGCCCAGAGTGGGCAGCACAGGCGTCTGACCCCGGTCTGCAGCAGTGCTGGGGCCTCAAAACCGATTCCCGGCCTGAAAAGATCGGTTTTCCTCCTCCCCCCCCAGGGCCAGAGGGGTGGCCCCCTCAGAGCGGGGGTCTGGCCTCCCCGTGGGCGAGGTCTCTAGGGGCTCAAGGTCCCACTGCCTGGAGGGCCTCGGGGAACCGGAGGGGTCCTGGCCCTTCCAGGGTCCCCTGGCTGGGACACGTGGGTGTGGACAGAGAGGGCAGAAAGCAGGGTCCTGCGGGCACACACACACACGTGCACACGGGGGCACGTATTTACACAGCACACGCATTTACACGGACAAGCACACACACACCATTCCCTCCCCATCTGCTCCTGAGTGACACAGGCCCGCCTCAGCCACCACGTCCCTGGGCAGGGCGCCTCCAGCTCCTGGCCTGGCACTGCTGGGGGGGTGAGCCTGCCGCCTCTGAAGGACCATGGACAGCGCTCAGGGGACAGCCTCGCAGCCGCTCTGGCCGCCTGGCTGGTGACGGAAGGGGTGTCTTGTGGGACGGGTCCTGAGAGGAGGCCACACCCGCAGCGACAGTCCCAGCCTCTCCCGAGGGCTCCGAGGGCTCCGAGCCCCATGGCCCGAGGCAGCTGTCCTTTAAGGGAGAGGGTGTCCTCCATGCAAGCAGCCCAGTCACCATGGCAACAGCACCAGTGGGGCTTTCCTGGCCCCTGGCAGCCTGGCGGCCCCAGGGCTGCCTGAAGCCTACGGCCCTGCCCGCCCCATGTCCCCAGGGCACTGACTCACAGAAGCTAAATACAGCGCCGATCAGGGGCTGTCGGGGAGCAGGGGTGAGATCACCATTCTAAATGCAGCAGAAGCCAGAGGCGGCCGGGCCAGGAGCCTTCCCACTCAGCCCCACACGCACACAGCACACACATGCACCCCCCACAAACCACAGTTCACACATGCACCCAGGTCCACACACATGCACAGACACACCCTCACAAATCTCACACACACACACACACACACACACACACACGCTCATGCGATCACTCACACCTATGCTGACACCCACACGTGCACACTCACCAACACATACAAGTGCACACATGGAACCAGAGCCACACACATGCGTTCTCACACTCACGTGCACATGCCAGCAGGAGCCTCACCCGAGTGGTGAGGACACCGAGAGAAGGGGATGGAGGCCTGTTCCTCTGCCCCTTCTGAGGGTTCTGTCTGGAGGAGGAGGACCAGAGCAGTGACCCCAGCCATGGGACCAGGCAGCCCAGTGCTAAGCAACAGGGAGGCGAGGGGGGCGAGGGGGGCGAGGGGGCGAGGGGGCGAGGGGGCGAGGCCAGGGAGCCGGGACTGCCCTCCAGGCCTGGGCAGCCGGGTGCCACCCAGGCCCGACGCTGAGCACTTACAGGTCGAAGACCAGGTAGTGGAAGCCCTCCTCCGAGATGCTGTCATGCAGACGCACTGCGGGGAGAGGAGGGCATGAAGCTGGCAGCCGGAGCTGTTCCCCGGACACCTCCAGGCCTGGGCTTCCACCACATGGGGAGGGGGGGCGGTGCAGACCGGAAGGAAACCATGGCCCTGATGGCGGGGGCCCCGGTTCATGGGTATCGGGTTTCCCAACGGGACTCACATACCAGGCCCCAGAAAGGGGCCCGTGGGGGCGAAGGGCAGGCAGGGGGCGGCAGGCCAAGACCCACACCTATTTCCAGGGTCAGCACGGTCTGGGCACCAAGCAGCTCCAAATATCCCAACCACAGACCCGCTCTGGGTGCCAGAGAGAAGGGAACTACCGCAGCTGCACCCCGAGACCAAGGCCTGGCTCTGGAGGCTGCATGTGTCCCCGTGGTCCCCCCTCCCCAGTTCTGGGTCCGGGGCTGCCAGGCGCAGGGCTCTGCAGAACCAGGCCCTGGACCCCAGGCTGGGCTGTGCCTGCCGTGGGCTTTGGTTTCCAACCTTCTCTCTTTGAAACCAGCCACCTGTGGCTTTTCTGAAGCCGCAGGACATCCAGGCCCTGCCTGCCTCCTGCGAATCCTGACCGGGAGTTACTGAGGGCGGGCATGGTCTCCAGGGTGTGTCCAGCCTCGGTCTCCCCAAGGGGCTGTTGACCCCAAGATCCCCTGATGAGGGGGGGAGGGGGAGAGGGGGCTTTGATGCAGAAGAGAGGCGGCCTCTGGGGCCTGGGGGACAGGCCACCTGCTGCGGGAGGGAGGGGCCCCGCCCACGGTGCTCACCGATGTTGGAGTGCTTCAGAAGGCGGCAGATTCGAGCCTCTCTCTCCAGCTTCTGGTGATCTGGGGGCAGAAAGCGACATGGTGTCACCTCCTATCCCGGCAGCCGGTCACTTCCCAGGCCTGTGGCCACACAGACCACGTGTGCTGGACCAGCCGCCGTCTCCGGAGGTGGCTGCCTGTGACACGGGCCTCGGGCAGGTCTCTGGGAAGAAGGCGCAGGACCTGACCTCCACCCCACCCACCCCTCAGCCAGGGGCTGCGCCCGGTGGTGTGACTACGCCACGTGGGCAGGAGGAGGCCTCAAGGTCACGGTCCTGCCCTGCACCCACACCCCGGTGCAGGACCCCCATTCCAGAGGCCACCCCGCACCCAGCCACTTACCAGCCAGAAAGGAAATACTTCACACACACAGGTGTCAGGAGGATTGTAAAAGCAAAAACGGGGAAAACGTGTGCACTGACCAGAAAGCAGAGAAAAGCGTGGCTGCCCCTCACAACAGCCCATCCCAACGCCGAGCATCACCCCAACGCAAGGCTGAGCGAGAAAAGCCACCGGCAGAGAAAAGGCCAGATTGCGCTTTGCACACATATGTGCACACACTCACACAAGCACACATGCCACTGGGCACACACACGCCACTGTGCACATGTGTGCTAACAGGCCGGGAGGATCAGGGCACACGTCCATACTTGCAAACACACGTGTGCCTTTCGCTAGCGGAGGAGCCTGCAGACAGGAAGGAGGGGACACCTGGGGTTCCAGCTGGCTCCCCCTCCTCCCAGGACGGCCACTCAGCCTCCGGATGCTATGGCTCCCGTGCCTCCCCTGCTGCCATCTGTCCCTGGCACTGGGAGGGCCCCTCACCTCCACACCCACACTCTGGTGGCAGCCAAGGTGTCCTCAGACACTGGGCGCAGCCAGCACCCCCACCAGACAGACAGACAGACAGACAGACGGCAATGCAGCCCCCAACACCTGTGGGGTCCAGAGGTGCAGGGTGCTGGGCTTACAGGGCGCTTTTTCCTTCCATCGTGTTTTTTAAACTTAGCATTCTGAGCATTTTTCACACAGAGAAAAGCTGCAAGATCAGCACGGAGTTCTCAGGGACAGCACGCTCTCCTTACACACACACACACACACACACACGCGCGCACACACACGCACGCACACACACACATCCGTGTGCCTACACGTTCCCAGCCTTTCCAGCTGTGCGTTTCGTAGGAACACGGACAATCTCGGGGCAGTTACCCCACATAGTAGCCCCACGCTGAGATGACACTCGAATCCGGCCGACAGTCCACATCCCAATTTGCCACCTGCCCCAACAGTGTCCCAGGGTGACAGCTGAGACACCCACTGTGTGTGGAGGGGGTGGAGCTGGGCCGAGGTCAGGGAAGGCCTGGAAGGTAGGGGTGGTTCTCTTTGGCACAACTGCCTGGTTTCCGTCATAAATAAAAACCAGGAGGTAAACGCATGTGGGAGCCCGTCTTTGAGAGCAAATGGCTGAGGACTGTGTCCTGTTACTGAAATCTGTTGCGAGGGGGGAGCCCCACCCAGGAGGTCTCCACCTGCTCCTGCGAGTTTGGGACGTAACTTATTTGTGTGGGGCCGAGAAGGCGCACCTGGCTGCCCCACGCAGGCGCCCTGTCCACCCCATCACGGCAGTCGCTGGCCCTCATGGCCCAAGCGCAGCAGCCCCCGGCCAGAGAGTTGGGGGGCTGGGGGGTCAGGATTCCATCACCACACCTGCCTACAATGCATCACCATGGTAACAGCACTTCACGCGGGTGGCAGGATTGTGAGTGATTTTATTTATTCTGTACAGGTTCCCCAGCTTTGACAACGATCTGGTGTTACTTTCATAATTAGGTAAAATGTTGTTTTTAAAAAAACAGTTTGAGCCTCACCCTCGCTGGTGTTCTCAGTGGTGAGCGCATCAGCACTTACTTGGGTTGTAGGTTCCATCTGGCCAGGAACGCAGGAAAGCAACCAACAGATGTGCCTCTCTCACATCGATGTTTTATTCTCTCTCTCGTTCTCTTTTACTCCCTCCCTCCCCTCCACTCTTTCTAAAAATCAATGGAAAGAAATCAGAAACATCCATCAGAAAGGATGTATGCACCCCTATGCTCATAGCAGCACAATTTGCCACAGCTAAGATCTGGAAACAGCCCAAGTGCTCGTCAGCAGATGAGTGGATAAAGAAGCTGTGGTCCATCTACACCAGGGAATACTACGCAGCAGCAAAAAGAACTCACCATTTGCAACAGCATGGAGGGACCTGAAGAGCATGACGCTGAGTGAAATAAGCCAGTCAGAGAAAGACAAGTGTCACATGATCACACTCATATGTGGAATCTAATGAACAACATAAACTGATGAACATAATAGGTCCAGAGACACAGAAGCACGGAACAGACTGGAATCTCAGAGGGAGGAGGTGGGGATAGATGCAGCACCTGGACACAGACAAGGTGGTGAGGGCCTGGGGGGGACGGGACGGGACAGAAAGGGTCAGTGGGGAGGCGGGCACGTGTAGTGCTTTCTCTTTTTTGGTCTATATTCCTATTGATTTCACAGAGGAAGGGAGAGGGAGAGAGAAACATCAATAATGAGAATCACTGAGAACCAAGATGGCGACATAGGTAAACACAGGAAATTGCTGCCTCCCACAACAACTTCAAAAATACAACTAAAAGACAAAACGGACATCATCCAGAACCACAGGAAGGCTGGCTGAGTGGAAATTCTACAACTAGAAGGAAAGAGAAAAGCACACTGAGACCCAGAGGAGCTGCGGAAGTGCAGAGGTACGGCGGCTCACGCGGCAAGGGCTGGCAACTGAGGACGCGGCTGTCTCTTTGAATCGGGAGGGAGTCACAAGCTCCCGACTGCTCTGAACTCCAGTTCCGCGAAGTCTCTGGGGACCCAGAACTCATACGGGGAGAAACTGGACTGTCTGGCAGTGGACAGAACTCGGAACTCGAGGGCGGCTTTCTCTCAGAGGTGCTTGCAGCAATTACCCGGATACTGAGACGCGGGGCCCCTTAGGGCAGGCAGGGCTGAGGATCCCCCATAGCTGTTTGCTCCGCCCTGTTGATTCCCTGAGACCCCGCCCCACCCAAGCTGCGTGCTGAGGCTTTTGCATTTGAATGCCTTGGCCCTTTGCAATCTGAAAATTACCTAACAAACTGCACCTGGGCCAGACAGACCCAGAACTTCCAAGAGAAGGCCCAAGGCCCCACAGCAGCTTGCATTACCCCAAACAAGGAAGGGGAATCTGCAGATATCTTCGTGGCTCCTGCTGGGTAGCCTCAGGCAGAGGCTAAATTAGCACCTCCTTAGAGATCCGAGAGCCAGTGTCCCCAGTGGTCAGAGTGGGACCATCCAGATTACAACTCCTCAGATCCATAAGGGCCACACTCAGGGAGCAGACTCAGTGAGCACCAAAGCCCCACTGAAGCAAGTCTTGCCCCAGAAGGGTGTCTTCAGCACAGAAGTTCTCCCACTGCAGACACAGCTGATTCTCACTGCCAATTGGCCTGGAGGTCAAATCCTCCCAGTGTTACCTACAACAATCAAGGCATAACTACAACAAGACTGTGCACAAAGCCCACAAGGGGGTGCACCAAGAGTGTCTACCTCAGGTAATTGGGGAGGCTGAGCCACTGGGCCCTACAGGACACCTAGCACACAAAGCCACTCTACCAACACAGGGAAGCATAAAAAATGCGGAGACAAACAAACAGGTCACAAATGACAGAAATGGAGGAAAGCAAACTACTGGATATAGAGTTCAAAACCACGGTTATAAGGTTTTTCAAGAATTTTCTAGAAATCGCCGATAAATTTAGTGAGACCCTGGAGGATATGAAAAAAGACCAACTAGAAATTAAGCATACACTGACTGAAATAAAGAATAATATACAGAGATCCAACAGCAGACAAGAGGATCGCAAGAATCAAGTCAAAGATTTGAAATATGAAGAAGAAAAAAATACCCAACCAGAAATGCAAAAAGCAAAAAGAATACAAAAATATGAAGATAGTGTAAGGAGCCTCTGGGGCAGCTTCAAGCGTACCAACATCAGAATTATGGGGGTGCAGAAGAAGAGAGAGAGCAAGATATTGAAAACCTATTTGAAGAAATAATGACAGAAAACTTCCCCCACCTGGTGAAAGACATAGACTTACAAATCCAGGAAGCGCAGAGAACCGCAAACAAAAGGAATCCAAAGAGGACCACACCAAGACACATCATCATTAAAATGCCAAGAGCAAAAGACAAAGAGAGAATCTTAAAAGCAGCAAGAGAAAGAAACTCAGTTACCTACAAGGGAGTACCCATACGACTGTCAGCTGATTTCTCAACAGAAACTATGCAGGCCAGAAGGGAGTGGCAAGAAATATTCAAAGTGATGAATACCAAGAACCTACAACCAAGATTACTTTATCCAGCAAAGCTATCATTCAGAATTGAAGGTCAGATAAAGAGCTTCACAGATAAGGAAAAGCTAAAGGAGTTCATCACCACCAAACCAGGATTATATGAAATGCTGAAAGGTACCCTTTAAGAAGAGGAAGAGGAAGAAAAAGGTAAAGATACAAATTATGAACAACAAATACACATCTATCAACAGGTGAATCTAAAAATCAAGTGAATAAATAATCTGATGAACAGAGTAAACTGGTGAATATAATAGAATAGGGACATAGAAAGGGAGTGGAATGACAATTCTTTGGGGGGAAAGGGGTGTGGGGGATGCGGGAAGAGATTGGACAAAAATCGTGCACCTATGGATGAGGACAGTGGGAGGGGTAAGGGCAGAGGGTGGGGTGGGAACTGGGTGGAGGAGAGCTATGGGGGGAAAAAAGAGGAACAACTGTAATAATCTGAACAATAAAGATTTAATTAAAAAATATAATAATGAGAATCACGGATCGGCTGCCTCCTACACGTCCCCTGCTGAGGATCCAGCCCACAACCGGGGCCTGGGCCCTTGACCAGGAATCAAACCCTGACCCCCTGGTTCATAGGTCAACACTCAACCACTGAGCCACACAGGCCGGGCCGTATGTAATACTTTCAACAATATAGATTTTTTAAAAATAAATAAAAATCAACGGAAAAAATATCCCCAAGTGAGGATTAGCCAAGAAATAAACGGAATGAAGGAAGCTGCTGAGGGAGCTGGGAGAGGGCCTGCGGCCGTGCAGCCGGCTCATCAGGTAGAGGAAACTGAGGCAGAGGAAGGGCTCGGGTCCTCAAGGCCACCCCCTCCAAGGTGCCGCCTTCACGCCCCGTGACAGCCCCCGTCCTGACCCCACCCTCCCAGGCCCCCACCTCACCCCTGGCTCCCACGGGCTCCCTGCTGTGGGGTGGACAGAGGGACCCGGCTGGTGGCTGGCCCCTCCCCCGCCGTGGCCCCGCCCCTGCAGGCACCCCCTGCATCCTGTTCTGGCTGCTTCCCTGCTGGGACCGGGCCCTCGGGACTTAGGAAGGGGGCAGGGATGAGAGGGAGGGGGGTGCCCCATGAGGAATGGAGGGGGGAGGGAAGGGGGTGGGGAGGGGAGTGGCGGGGAGGGGAGAGGGCGCCTCAGCCGCCCCTGCAATGCAGCGCAGCCTCTGTTCACCCATTCGGGGATTCGAGGCCCCTCTGGTCTCCCGAGTGGGGTCGCTTCTCGCCATGGGTCGTGAGGCGGAAGTTTCACCCCGTCACGCCCTCTGCGGGGCGCCCCCCAGTCCTGGGGAGGGGATGACATGAGCCTGGATGTGAGAGGAGGCACAGAGGTGAGTCCAGAACTCCTCACTGTGGCCTGTCCCTCACATGGGAGGTCAGCCCCCTGGGAGGTCAGCCCCCTGGGAGGTCAGACCCCCTGTGAGGTCAGCCCCCTGTGAGGTCAGCCCCCCTGTGAGGTCAGCCCCCCTGTGAGGTCAGCCCCCTGTGAGGTCAGCCCCCCTGTGAGGTCAGCCCCCTGTGAGGTCAGCCCCACTGTGAGGTCAGTCCCCTGTGAGGTCAGCCCCCCTGGGAGGTCAGCCCCCCTGATGACCCAGCCTTCCCTCCCGGGTGGAGTCCAGAGCCTGTGCACCCAGCTCTGTTAGGCTGTGGCTCCTGGAGCTCTGCTTCTGGGGACCAGGGATCCTTGGCTCTGAATCTTGGGGGCGTAGGGGTCACTGAGAAGCCATGGCAGACACAGTGGGGCTCAAGGTTGGGCACGATCGATGCCCAGGGTCTCGCTTACCCCACTGGCCAAGGGTCACATCTGGGCCCTCACAGCCGGCACAGGGGCCCAGAGGACTGCTGGGGGCCTGGGAGCAAGGGAGGGGGTCTCAGGCAGCACTCACGCCCGCCCTGCACGATCTCCTCTGAAGTAGAGACGCCCATCCCTGGGTCACCTCCGGGAAACCGAGGTCCAGGTGGCTCAGGAACACGGCCAGGGCCACACTCCACCCTGCAGGCCACTGCGCTTCTCCAGGACAGGCAGGCGGCCATGTGCGAAGACCAGGGGGGCCTGGGAAGGATCCCCAGCTCACACGGCCTCAGCATCGCCCGGCACCCCAGTCCTCCGGCCCCCAGTTCACGGCAGATGGCATCACGTGGCCCACAGAGGCCTGGCCACCTCGCCTCTGCCCCTCCAGCTCCAGGGAGGCCCCCAAACCCCTGAGAAGGTGTGATCCCCATTCCGAGGGTGGGATCCCCATCCTCCTGCCCTGTCCAGGTCCTACAGTGGCCAGGACCCCCTACTCACACCCTCTGTGCCCCTGCGCCCAGCCCTCTGCACATGCCCACCTACCTCTGGCCGACAGCTTCTTGGTGTTGATGATCTTGGCTGCATACTCATGGCCGGTGCAGAGCTTGACGCAGCGTCGGACCACAGAGAAAGCCCCCCTGGGAGTCAAACGGGGACAGAGACACAGAGAGAGAGAGCTGGTTAGTCCCCCTGGGACGCCCAGCACCCCAGCGAGGCTGGCCGTGGGCAGGGATCTGTGAAGGACGGGTTCCCACAGCTCCTGACTCTCCTCTGGCCCTTCCCTGGCCGCGCAGCCGCCCCACCCCAGGTCCTCGTGGGTCAGCAGGACACAGGGCGCCCTGGCGGACTCTAAGCCTGCATCCCCCACTGCTCTGCCAAGTCCTCGAGGCTCAGCACGGCCCAGGGGGACCCAGGGGGACCCAGTGAGACCCAGGAGGACCTAGGGGGACCCAGCGAGTGTTCCCATGGATGGAGGTCAGTGTGGCCACACAGGACTCACTGAGGGCTGTGGAGAAGCACCAGGTCAGCAGGCTGCAAAGCTGGAGGAGCAGCCCCCCACCTCCATGACCCCCCACCTCCACTGCCCTCACCCCCGCTCCCCTTTCCCACAGCAGAGGCTGCAAGTCCCACATCACAGGCCTACAGGTCAGTGCTTCTGAGGGAGCAGCAGGAGGGGGAGCCCCTGAGGGTCCAGAGAAGGAAAGTGGGGTACGGCTGCTCCCAGGAAACTGGCAGCCTGGGGCCATCAGAAGGTCCTCCCTGGAGGAGGGAATGTCGTGGGAGGGTCTGAGTCCAGGCAGGAGGCTGCTGGGGCCCAGGGCGCGGGGAGGGGGGCGCGGGGCTCTGTTCTCCCCTCCCAAACCCGCAGCCCAGACCCCACCCACACAGCTGACACCCACACGCGCCCAAGCCAGGGCTCTGGGCGATGGAAAGCGCATCTTAAACAGGGAACACGTTTTCGCTACAATCCTTTTTGAGACAAAACTTCGTTAAAGTGTTTGATTCCCTTCCTGGAAAAAATAGATACTACAGTAAATCCAACTGACCGCTTCCTAACGACCAGGCCGCTACGGGCGATGGCGGTTCTCAGCGCTGTAACAGGCACAGCCTCTCCGGGGACAGGGACCGGGGTGGTCCTCTGGGCGGAGCTCTGAAGGACAGGCCCTCCAGCCCTGAGGAGGCCCCCACCCCTCCGGGCCACGCTGCCAGCGCCCCCACGTCCCTGCCCCCTCAGCGGCTGCCTGTACGGTGACAACCCCGTCCAGGCTCCACACCTCGGAGACCCGCCAGGTGCGTGCCCACGATCCGAAGCCAACGCGGCTGGGCTCACGCGGGCGCACGCGTGGCCGCGAGGACGAACTTCCCCACAGCGACCGGCAGAGGCAGCTCTTCCCCGGCTGCCCCGCCCGCACCGTCCCGGGGCGGGGGCAGCGCGGGGGGAGCCCACTGCCACACACGCCTCCAAACGCGGCCCGGCCCAGGCCACCGTGTCTCAGCTAAAGTCCTAGAGGCTTCATTTCCGATCAATCACTCTTCGTCGCCTTCAGCTTTATTCCCGAGGAACGCCAGCATCGCGAGGTCAGCCCTCGTGGGCCTCTCACGGGAGCGTGAGCGTGAGCACGTGGCAGGTCTCAGAGGGACGGCAGGGGTTTCCACAGGACCACAGCATGGAGCCTGTGACCGCGAAACCCCGTGGGCTCGGCTGCCTGTCGCTGTGCCCTCACGAAGGCAGGGTTGGACCCTATGAGGCCTGAGAGGCTGGCCACCAAGGCAGGGCGAGCAGGCATCAGATGCCCTCAGCTGGCGAGGGGCAGGGTTGTGCGGGCAGGACCGTGCGGGAAGGGCTGGGAGGGGCTGGGAGGGGCTGGGTGGGGCTGGGGCCGTGGGGCTGGGGCCGCGGGCCGCGGGCAGGCCTGGGCTCCGCACACACTTCCTTTATCCGTTCATCAGTGGATGCACATTTGGGACATTTTTCTTTTTAGATTTTTACTTGTTGTTTTTAAAGGGAAAGAAACATCGATGGGTTGTCCCACTTCCTTACGCATTCATGGGCTATTCTTGCATGTACCTCACGGGGGATCGAGCCGCAACCTCGCGATGTCGGGACAAAGCTCTAACCACCTGCCCAGGGCGAGGGCAGGCGTCTGCTCTGTGACTGTCCCGGGAACCGGCTGTGAGCGGTCCTGTGGGCGTTTCACATCTCGAGCTGCGGCCGCTCTCCCCGCCAGCAGGACGCCGTGTCCACTCCCCTCGCCGTCCCTGGGACCGCACTGTGGCTTCCGTCGCGTTTCCCCGATGACAGGATGGCGAGCGCCTCCTCGTAAGCTAACTGTCCGCTCGGGTCGCTTATCTTCTTACCGTCAGGCAGCGAGTTCGTAACTGTCCGCGATCAGACCCATGAGCGCGTTTCCTCTCCTGAGGGTGTCCCGGGAGCTCGCAGGGCTCAGTGCTCAGTCCAATCTGCCAGCTTCTCTCTGGCGGCTTGTGTTTCTGGTGTCGTAGCTAAGAAACCACGGCCAAACGCAAGTGACTTAGGTTTTCTTCGGAGAATTTCACCGTTTCCGCTCCGACGGTGACGCCTGTGACCCGTTTTCAGGTAGTTTTGGGTCCGGTAGGATGGGTTCCCACTTCATTCCCGGTGGATGCCCAGCCATCCACTTGTTGACTGGACTGTGATTCTGTCCCCATTCAACTCTCTTGTCATCCTTGTCAAAACTCAGCTGACCGTGGGCGTTGGTCCCACGCTGTCCCCGGGGCCGTGTGTCTGTCCTGCCCCGCGCGGCCCACACGCACCTGTGCCCGCAGCACCCACGATCTGACCGCTGTGGCTGCACCGTCAGCTTTGGAATCAGGACGTGTACGTCCTCGAGGTCCTCTTGCTCCGGGCCGTCCTGGCTCTGCCGGGTCCCTGCATTTCCACACGAACCGTAGAGTCAGCTTGTGCAGGAGGCAGCCGATCCACAATTCTCTCTCATCATGGATGTTTCTCTCTCCCTCTCCCTCTCTCTGAAATCAATTAAAAAATACATTTTGAAAAGGAATCAGCTTGTGAATCTTTTTAAAAGGCAGCTGGAACCTCGACAGGCATCACCCTGGACTGCGGTGGGTGTGGAGGGGGTGCGGCTCCAAGTCTCCTGCAGCAGGCTGTGTCCAACGTCCACGCCCTGAGGGGTCTTTGTCGGCTCGTTCCCAGCCCCTCCCTGTCCGAGGCACCACTGCGAATGGACTGTATGTCGGGGATGAGACACGCCTCCTCTCGGCGCCACTGTGCTGGCCTCGCTCCTCGGCTCGGCTCCGACGGGCTTCTGGGCGGCCCCTCTGGCTCCGGGTCTCGGGAGGCAGCGGGGGAGGGTCCCTCTTGTTTCTCGTCTGTCGAGTGTTTACTGAGGAAACGGTGTGAGGCCTGTTGGGAGGGTCCCGTAACTCCGTTGTTTATTCTGCTGGTACAGGGTGTACGCTGACTGGCCTCCACGTGCTGCACCAGCCTCGACCCGGATAAATGCCGCCCGCTGACAGTGGGCAGCCCTTCCCGCGCGCTGGGACTTCGCCGACGAAGTCACGTCCCTGTTCACCAGGGACACACTCTCTCTCTCGTCTCCCGTCCTGTGATGTCTTTGTCTGGTTTGACTGTCAGGGTGACGCTGGCCTTAGGTGGGCTGAGAAAAACACCCTCCTCTTCTATTTATTTTTAAATAAGTTTCTATTGATTTCTAACACTGTTTCCCCAGTAAAAACACTCAACAAACTAGAAATAGAGGGAACTTTCCGAGACCAGGAGCCGGGCAGGGCCGTCCGGGTCCTCAGGTGGCTGGAGCGGCCGCCGGGTGAGGTGCAGTGCAGGCGGGGGCTGCCCGAGCTCGATGCCAGGAGGTCCGCAGCCCGGCGGAGTGGCAGCCGGGCCCAGGCATCCGTGTGGCCTGTCAGGGGCTCTCTGGGTGAAGGGCCGGCGCGGCCACTGGAGAAGGTGATCAGGGCCACACCTGGCTGCACGGTGGGGACGCTTCCCAGGCCGGGGCGATGGGCCCTCAGGATGGCCAGTGGGCGGCGTGGGCACGGACCTGCTGGGGCCTCTGCCCGGCCAGCCCACGTGGCCCCTTGCTGCCCGGCCCCAGCAGAGCTCACCTGACCGTCCGTGTTGGGGACTTTGCTGCCGATGGGAACCAGCACCTCCCGCCGCCCCCCAAGGCCCCACCTTCCACGGGGCGAGTGCCCAACACGCTGGGAAGAACCACAGCCCGCAAGGCCACTCGGGTGGGCACCTACTGTGCGCCGGGCACGGCCCTGAGCCCTGGAATGCCGTGGGGGCTGGGGGACAGAGAGGCTCCTCGAGGGGCAGGCACATCAGAAGACCTGCGCTCCCGCCGGCCACCCCTCCCCTCCCGTGCGGCTGCCTGCGTCATGTGGTGGGGGCGGCTCTCACACTGGCTCCCCGAACAGCGTGGCTCATGCCTCCGCCAGAAATGTTCTCAAACCCGTGCCCGCGAGTGCCAATCTGTTCCAGAATCAACAGAGGCTCAGCGCTGGCTTCACAAAGCAGCATAACTAAGCCGCGAGGAGAGGACTGCGCCCACCGGGTCCACGGTGAGGCCGAGGCTGGCGCCTGGCAGCCCCTCTGACACGACGGCATGTTCTCCTTTTAAATCGATCCCGCTCTTCGCATGCATAAAACACACATTTCCTGTACTACGCCAAGAGGACCATTTTTGGAAAACCTCGTCGCTACATAATGCATTTTTATGTCCCTACATTAACAAAGCAGTGGTGAAAGATGCTTTAAAAATAATCAGGTTCCATTTTTGTCAGAGTCAGAGAGAAAATTAAATTTTTGAAAATATATTGGAAATCTCCAGAAAGGCCAATCTCTTGCCTCGGACCAGGCGGTCTCAGGGAGCGGACACTGGCCACCCCTCTGCTTGGTCCATCCTGTGAAGCATCTCGATTCAGGCGGCTCAGTGTGGACGCATAAGGAACCATCTCTGCTAGAAACTTGGTTAATTTTGTTATTTTATTGTCATTATTTTTTTGGTGCCACACCGGCCGGGCTCCATCTTTTGTTTAAAAATCCGCCCCCCCCCCCCCCCACACACACACACACGTGCCTGCGTCTGAGAGCCGGCAGGCACTGGGCTATAAGAAAGGCTGACACAGAGCTGTCGTCACGGACAAGGACTGGGGGCCAACAAGTCGAGAATCACACATACGGAGTTCCACCTGCGGTTTTAAAATCGTGGATGTGTGTGATGTGCATACGTAAGTGTGTCTGTACACACACAGGTATCACACCCCACACAGGTCCCCTTGCTGTCATTGACACACAGCCCAGGGTCCCTCTGGGAGCCAGGAAACGATGCGTGTACGAGTCACATTTATTGCACAGACGTGTGAATTGCTTTTTTTTTTTTAATAAGATGAAATTGTCCTTGTAGTTTAATTAATAAAACAAAATTCCAAGCCTTGCATCTGCCAAATGGGAGCACAGTGTTGGTTGCCATGGAGATGAGGAAAGGGAGCCAGGGGACAGCCTCGTGCTGGGGAGGCACCAGCACGGCCTGACAGGCCTGAGAAGCTGAGGGCCAGAGCGGACCACAGCCGGCGAGTGTCAGCCAGTGGAATAATAACATTTTTTAACATCATTTTCTAAAAATATGTTTGTTTTTGCCCAGCCAGTGTGGCTCAGTGGTTGAGCGTGGGCCTATGAACCAGGAGGTCAGGGTTCGATTCCCGGTCAGGGCACAGGCCCAGGTTGCGGGCTCGATCCCTGTGTGGGGCGTGCAGGAGGCAGCGATCCATGATTCTCTCTCATCATGGATGTTCCTCTCTCTCTCTCCCTCTTCCTTCCTCTCTGAAATCAATCAGAATATATCTTAAAAATTAAATAAAATGTTTTGATTTCTTATTAATCCGCATGAGGGTATTTTTCCCGTTGCTTTTCAGAGAGTGAAAAGGGGGGAGAGGGAGAGAGAGAGAAATACCAATGTGAGAGACACGTCAATTAGCTGCCTCCCACACGCACCCAACAGGGGGCGGGGAGTGAACCCACAACCCAGTTACAAGCCCTTGATGGGGAATCGAACCTGAAACCCTTCGGTGTGCAGGCTGACGCTCCAACTACTGAACCACACAGGCCAGAGCTTAAATATGCTTTTTAATTGATTTTAGAGGGAGCTGAAGGGAGAGATGGAAGCATCAATGATGAGGCATAATCATCGATCAGCTACTTCCTGCACGCCCCCTACTGGGGATCAAGCCCCAAACCCGGGAATGTGCCCTGACCGGGAACAGCACCAGAGACTGGGGCACCGGTGACGCTCAACCAACACCGGCTGGTGCGGAATCGCAGCATTAACAACAGAGAAGAGGTGAGGTCACCAGCTCCTGAGAGAAGCAGGGCCTGCATGGAGCCCTGCCCCGTGGCCTGGGCCTGGACGGAGGCTGTGCCGCACTCACCTCTCCCGTAGGGGCCATGACGGCAGGCCCAGCGCTACCGTAGCCACCACCGTGTAACCGCTGGCGACCGTCACCAGAGCAGCGCGTGCAGGTAGCAAGCGCGAGCTATATTCTTAGCTCTCGGCAAAGTAGGTTACGGTATAAAAATACCGCTCGGTAGTAACGAAGCGAGCATCACCTTCATGTGCTCCTGCAGCAGCGCCGCGTGCGAGCCGTCTGAACCCCCTCCCAGCCGGGCTCGGCCCCCTGGGCGTCCCTCCTCGGAGCAGAGGCAGGGCCTGAAGCCCCCTTTGGGCGGCTGCCTGTGTGTCCCATGGTGCCAGGTGCTGGGGGAGACCGAATGGGGGTCTGGGTCGTGACCTCGCCAAGCAGCAGGGACTGAGCTGCGTGGCCTGGGGGGTGGGGGGGCAGGAGGAACAGCACAGGCAGAGGCCCTGAGGCAGGAGGGCGAACACCATGGCTCCTCCTCCACCCACACCCTGGGTCCCGGCTCCACACCCCCACACCCCCTGTGCCCTGAGTGTCAGAGCCGATCACCCACCGAGCCCGCCAGGGGCTGCCGCAGCCAGGGCCACACCACAGGGTGGTCGCGGTCAGCTCTGGCCTGGACTGGAGGCTGGGCCTCCCTCGGCATCGTTCAATGGCAACTAATTAAACCAAACCCCAGGTTCAAGGTGACCTGCTCCTCAGAGGTGTCGGCGCGGGTCCATGCACCCGAGTTCTGCTCAGAACCTCCCGCGAGCTGCTTTCTTCTGGGCGAGCCCCACATCTTAGAGGAGACAACCTCCGAAGCCGTAGGCTCGGGAACTCGGGCACAAGCACCTCTTCCGATTCAATGAGGGACCCAGCATGTAAGACTCAGGAGGGGCTGGTGGGCGTGAGCCACGGGGGCACAGGCTGGCAGCGGCCCCAACACCAGGGGCACACCCTGAGGAGGCGCAGGCCTGTGCCCAGCAGACCGGCCGTGGGTCAGCGAGGGGACAACCTCAAACCACCCAGATTGCCACCGGGGGCAGACAGCGTGCTCCTGCCATGGTTACTGCACAGGCAGCAGCCGGAGGTCACGACGGGTCACCACGCGGGCCCCGGGGGCGCAGCTGCGTGCAAGCACAGGCTCCGGGTGTTTACGTAAACGCCGAGAACACACACGGGGAATCCTCCACGTCAGTGGTGGTCGCTGACATCTGTGTAAATCAACCAAAAGGATCTGGAAGGACCGACATCCTGTGCAGGAGGGACACAGGCTCACCTTTACCTGCAATGCTCACTGCTTGTAACAAAAAGAGTTCAGCCCGGCTGGGCGGCTCAGCCGCTGAGCGTCGACCTAGGGACCAGGAGGTCACGGTTCGATTCCCGGTCAGGGCACAGGCCCGGGTTGCAGGCTCGATCCCCAGTGGGGGGCATGCAGGAGGCAGCCGACTCATGATTCTCTCATCATAGATGTTTCTCTCTCTCCCTCTTCCTTCCTCTCTGAAATCAATCAAAATATATTTTTTAAAGTACTTAAAGCCAAAATGATAAAAGAGTAAGTTTCCAATTCTGGTCGAAGAAATCCGTGTGTTTGTTTATTGCTCCTGGGAGTTCTCTCCTCTGACCTGTGCTGGCCCAGCCCTCACCGCCGGCTCCCTGCCCGGCACGGGACCCCCGCTCGAGGTGGCTTTTAACCCGGGACCTGGGCCAAGTCAGGCTGCCTGAGAGAGGGCAGAGCCCAGAAAACAGCTCCTTTTGGCCCTCAGACCCCACTGCCCAGGCCCCCGGGGACAATGCCAGCAGAGGCAGCAGTTGGGGGAACGGGCAGAGGAGAGGGGGCAGGAGGGGAGAAGCTGGGGCCACATCAGGGGGCAGCTGTGGGCCAGGGGCCTGGCCCTTCCTGGGCACTCAGCATGACCGGACTGGTGCCAGGGGCTGCAGCTTTAAATAAACTTGGACGCATCCACCTGGGCCAGGAAGCAACACCAACTGTGCCTCCAGCAGGCCCGGAGCTGACAACAGCCGGCCAACATGGCCACTGTGGACCCCGCCCGGGGCTCCCCTGCACTGGCCTGGCCTCCTCCCTGCCCAGGACGCCCAGCAGAGCTGCGACAGGCCCCTCGGCAGGCCCCTAGGGAGCTCTGGCAGAGGGTGCGGGGCAGAGCCAAAGCCCTCCCGGCTCCTGGCCCCTCCACGGCGAGGCTTCCCGCCCACTCAGGCCTGTTCCTGGGCTCAGCTGCTCTTGTCCCTGCGGGCAGGGTGGGCACCCAGCATGCACTGCAGGGCCTGCCACCCCCTCTCATCCCCAAGGGAGCCCCAAGGGCCTCCTCCACTCCCCAGGGTGGGTAGGTGGCAGACAGCCCCGTCAGCAGCCATGGCTGGAGTCAGAGCCAGGGGCGGGGGCCTGCACAGCCGTGGACCCAGAGAGCTCAGAGGAAAGTGAGGCGCTCTGAACTCCAGGGGTGCACTGCGAGGGCAAGGATGGGGTCCCCCGGTGCAAGCAGAGAGACAACACGATGAGCTCCGAGTGGGCGACCTTCCTCCCACAGCCGACTTCTGCCCCATCCGAGGATCCCCAAGCCATGCCTTCCTTTAGGGCCGGGCACTCGGGGGCCAGGGGGGCTGACCTCTGCTCTGCTCTCCAGAGGCCAGGCTTCCCACCAGCCCCCACCTGAGGGAAGGGAGTCTGTGGGTCCCCAGGGCCTGGCCTTGCACCAACCAGGGGCTCCCTCAGCCACTGTCATCTCCTGGCCGGGTACACCCCCAGCACCTGCAGGGTGAGCTGGAGAATTCGCACACCCCACACTCATCTAGCTGGGCACCACAGTCACCAATGATCACCATCCGGGCCCCAGTCCCCAATGATCACCATCCTGGGCCCAGTCCCCAATGATCACCATCCTGGGCCCCAGTCACCAATGATCACCATCCAGGCCCCAGTCCCCAATGATCACCATCCTGGGCCCCAGTCCCCAATGATCACCATCCTGGGCCCCAGTCCCCAATGATCACCATCCTGGGCCCCAGTCCCCAATGATCACCATCTGGGCCCCAGTCCCCAATGATCACCATCTGGGCCCCAGTCCCCAATGATCATCATCCTGGGCCCCAGTCACCAATGATCACCATCCAGGCCCCAGTCCCCAATGATCACCACTGGGCCCCAGTCCCCAATGATCACCATCTGGGCCCCAGTCCCCAATGATCACCACTGGGCCCCAGTCCCCAATGATCACCATCTGGGCCCCAGTCACCAATGATCACCATCCAGGCCCCAGTCACCAATGATCACCATCCTGGGCCCCAGTCACCAATGATCACCATCCGGGCCCCAGTCCCCAATGATCACCATCTGGGCCCCAGTCCCCAGTGATCACCATCCTGGGCCCCAGTCACCAGTGATCACCATCCGGGCCCCAGTCCCCAATGATCACCATCCTGGGCCCCAGTCCCCAATGATCACCATCCTGGGCTCCAGTCCCCAATGATCACCATCCTGGGCCCCAGTCCCCAATGATCACCATCCTGGGCCCCAGTCCCCAATGATCACCATCCTGGGCTCCAGTCCCCAATGATCACCATCCTGGGCCCCAGTCCCCAATGATCACCATCCTGGGCCCCAGTCCCCAATGATCACCATCCTGGGCCCCAGTCCCCAATGATCACCATCCTGGGCTCCAGTCCCCAGTGATCACCATCCTGGGCCCCAGTCCCCAGTGATCACCATCCTGGGCTCCAGTCCCCAATGATCACCATCCTGGGCTCCAGTCCCCAATGATCACCATATTGGGCCCCAGTCCCCAATGATCACCATCCTGGGCCCCAGTCCCCAATGATCACCATCCAGGCCCCAGTCCCCAATGATCACCATCCTGGGCCCCAGTCCCCAATGATCACCATCCTGGGCCCCAGTCACCAATGATCACCATCCTGGGCTCCAGTCCCCAATGATCACCATCCTGGGCCCCAGTCACCAATGATCACCACTGGGCCCCAGTCCCCAATGATCACCATCCTGGGCTCCAGTCCCCAATGATCACCATCCTGGGCCCCAGTCCCCAATGATCACCATCCTGGGCTCCAGTCCCCAATGATCACCATCCTGGGCTCCAGTCCTCAATGATCACCATCCTGGGCCCCAGTCACCAATGATCACCATCTGGGCCCCAGTCCCCAATGATCACCATCCTGGGCCCGTCACCAATGATCACCATCCAGGCCCCAGTCACCAATGATCACCATCCTGGGCCCCAGTCCCCAATGATCACAATCCGGGCCCCAGTCCCCAATGATCACCATCCGGGCCCCAGTCCCCAATGATCACCATCTGGGCCCCAGTCCCCAATGATCACCATCTGGGCCAGTCACCAGTGATCACCATCTGGGCCCCAGTCCCCAATGATCACCATCCTGGGCACCAGTCCCCAATGATCACCATCTGGGCCAGTCCCCAATGATCACCATCCTGGGCACCAGTCCCCAATGATCACAATCTGAGCCAGTCACCAATGATCACCATCCTGGGCCCCAGTCCCCAATGATCACCATCCTGGGCCCCAGTCCCCAATGATCACCATCCTGGGCCCCAGTCCCCAATGATCACCATCCTGGCCCCAGTCCCCAATGATCACCATCTGGGCCCCAGTCCCCAATGATCACCATCTGGGCCAGTCACCAGTGATCACCACTGGGCCCCAGTCCCCAATGATCACCATCCTGGGCCCCAGTCCCCAATGATCACCATCTGGGCCCCAGTCCCCAATGATCACCATCTGGGCCCCAGTCCCCAATGATCACCATCCTGGGCCCCAGTCCCCAATGATCACCATCCTGGGCACCAGTCACCAATGATCACCATCCTGGGCACCAGTCACCAATGATCACCATCTGGGCACCAGTCACCAATGATCACCATCTGGGCCCCAGTCACCAATGATCACCATCCTGGGCCCCAGTCACCAATGATCACCATCTGGGCACCAGTCACCAATGATCACCATCCTGGGCCCCAGTCCCCAATGATCACCATCTGGGCACCAGTCACCAATGATCACCATCCTGGGCACCAGTCACCAATGATCACCATCTGGGCACCAGTCACCAATGATCACCATCTCCGCACCAGTCACAAATGATCACCATCCTGGGCAAAGGTCACCAATGATCACCATCTGGGCACCAGTCACCAAGACCAGCACCGCTCAGCACTGCAGGGATCACTACAGAGGTGTCTTCAGAAAGAAAATAAGGCCCGGCCGGTGTGGCTCAGTGGTTGAGCATCTACCTATGAACCAGGAGGTCACGTTGGATTCCTGGTCAGGGTACATGCCCAGGTTGTGGGCTCCTAGCGCTGCAGGAGGTAAGCCGATCCATGATTCTCCCTCATCATTGATCTCTCTCTCTCCTCTCCCTTCCTCTCTGAAATCAATGAAAGTATTATTTTTTTAAAGAAATAAAGAAAATAAGGGTCCAACGCTGGGTGTGTAAGAGGAATCCTCCAGCAGCTGCGAGGGGTGGAGGAGGAAGGGGCTCGGCCTGAGCAACCCCCCTGACTCACTGAGCGGGAGGCCCAGGCCTCGGGATCCTCCGGGGCTCCGGGTCAGCGACACCCCCACCCCCCAGGGCAGGCACAGAAGCCGGCTGTCCGCCGAGTCCCACCAGCGCCACGAATCCCTCCCAACTCCGGCCCCATCTACCTGTGACCCCGAAGGACCCGCCAGGCTCCCCGCAGGCTCAGCCCAGGGGCTGACCGACCGCCCTGACCCCGCCCCCGCTCCCCCGCCCCCCCACTCCCCTTTCCAGAAGAGTCGGGGGAAACCCTGGGACCCAGGTCGCCGGCGGACACCGCGGCCAGGCTGTTCCCACGCTGCCCGCTGCCTGACACGCAAGGAGCCCCTCCCGCTCGGAGGGAGCCACGCGGAGGAGCCGGCGCCGCACAGGTCCTGCCGCCCCCGCACCCGCTGCCGGCGCGGTGGGGGCGGGGACCGCGAGACCCACACGGGATGGGACACCCCTCGCCGGGGCCGCCCCTGCCCCGCTCCCAGCCCCGCGGCCACGCCACCAGCCCCTTCCCTCCGACCTCCCGCCACCAAATGCGTCACGTCTGCCCGAGCTCCGAGGACACCTGCTGCCACCCCCGCTGTGCCCGGAGCCGGGCTCCCAGCCGGGCGGTTGCGCGGGGCAGGGCCACGCAGGGCCGCGCGCTGAGGTCCGTCCGGGCCGGGGCCGGGGGCCAGGGGGGCCGGCTGCGCGCTTGGCCCGGGCGGGGGAGCCGGAGGGTCGGGGGCGCGCGGGGCTGCAGGCGCCGGGGCCGGCGGGGGTCGGGTCTCCCGCCTGAGCCCGCCCGCCCGCGCGTGGCTCTTACTTGCCAATGTCCTCGTAGAGCTGGTACTCGTCGGTGAAGCGGGTGCAGGGCACCGTGGTGGCCATGGCGGCGGCGGCGGCGGCGGCCTCTGTGCGCTCCGCTGCTCTCGGGCGACGGCGACTCCGGCTCCCGCTCGCGGGCACGGCGGCGACAGGGCGCGGGCGCGGCGACACCTCGGCTCGGCGCCGGGCGGGGGCCGAGCTGGGCTGCGAGAGCTGCGCGCTCCGAGCTCCCAGGAACGCGCCGCACACCTACGCGCAGCCGGGAAGCGGGAGCCGCTCCACCCCGCCCGCCGCCCCCCGCGC
Source organism: Myotis daubentonii (assembly GCF_963259705.1). Lineage (NCBI taxonomy): Eukaryota > Metazoa > Chordata > Mammalia > Chiroptera > Vespertilionidae > Myotis > Myotis daubentonii. Next base: position 86,202,590 of record NC_081849.1, on the reverse strand, counting down.
GAGGCTCGCACCCGAGCCCCGCACCCGAGCCCGCGCCCTGCACACGCGCCCGCGCCCTCACCTGCACCCGCTCCCTACTCATGGCCCTGCACGCTCCCTACTCATGGCCCTGCACTCGGCCCGCGCCCCGCACACGCGCGCACGTGCCTCACTCCTCACACGCCTGGGGCTCAAGGCCTCGCACACGGGCTCCGGGCTGGTGACCCCCCTGCGCGCGCGCGCACACTCACGCGCGCGCGCGCGCACACACACTCTCTGGGACTGTACACGAACCAGCCCCCCTTTCCCCTGAAGGCCCACTTGCCCTGGGAGCACGTGGGCGGCCAGAGCGCCTGCATCAGCCGCCCCAGGAGAATGCCATCCAACCCCCCACACTGCACACCAGCCCCTCGGTCCAGAGCTGCTCTGAGGCCTCCCAGACCAGGTCCCACCGGGGACATGGGGTGGGGGTGGGAGCGATGAAAGGGCGGAGGCTGCCCTCCTCTAGGCTCCCCGCCCCTCTCCCTCCTCCCAGCACTGGTGTCTGCACTGGGGGTCCCAGAAAGGGATGCTGGGGGTGGGGAGCGGCTGCAGTGCGACGGAGAGTCAGGGGAACAGGGGATGCTCCCTGCAGGACTCGGGCTCCAGAGAGCTCACAGCCCCCTGCCTGGGGACACACTCCCCTCTCCCAGGCCTAGTCCACCTGCCTGGCCCCTGCTCTAGCCTCATCCAACAGGGTCCATCTTGAAAATAGCCCTGGAGCGGGGGGGGAGAGGGGGGGCAGGAAAAGGCCAGGCAGAGAGGCTGGCTGACCCCGTTTTTCCACGGAAGAGCCTCCCAGGGCCCGCCCAGGCTGCCATCTGGAACAGGGACTCCGGATCCAGCGAGAGGCCCACTGGGCTCTGGCGCCCCCACACGCAAGGGGCTGGGGCCAGGGCAGGCTCAGTCCTGGGCAGGCCCCGAGGAAGGAAGTTTCCAGCAGAAGGCTCCCGATTTGGGTTGCCCAGCGGCCCCTGATGTGAGCCCTGGCGGCACCACAGGCTTCCAGCTGTGGGTTCCGGGCCTGTGCGCTCAGCACTCACCTTGGCAGCCAGTGCAAGGCCGGCCCTTGGCCACAATAAATGCTTCCTGGGTCAAAGTTCACATGGAAGGGGCTCTGGGGTGGGGGCAGCCAGGGCTCCCCCCAAGATGCCTTTGGCACATGGCTGTCCCACAGATTAGCAGACCAGGGGGGCCAGTCTGGGTCCTGGGTGGTTCTGCAGAACCGACTTAGACCCAGGAGACAGCTAGGAGCAGAGGACACTGGGTAACGGTAAGTCCTGGGGAGGGGGGGAGACATGGAGGGCCTGTGGGGGCCTGGCCTTGCTCTCAGCAGCAAGGTGGGAGGGGAGACCACCTCCACACCTGGCAGAGCCGCTGGCCTGTCCTGGCGCGACACCCACCTCTCCCGTGAGACCCACACAAGCCGGCGAGGCTGGCTCTGGGGATGTGCTCAGACCCCCAGGAACCTTCCCCCACACGCAGGCCCCCCAGCGGAGGCGGCAATCCCACACGTGGAGCGCAATTAGCAAACAAACAAAACAACACCGCACCCCTGGACTCACCAAGCTCTTAGGCCACAAGCCGTCAGGCACTGCCAAGGCCACACATCCTCCGACCGGCACCAGCCATGCCAGGCCTACACGTATTCTACACGTCTTACCTCATTTCCCCTTCTGACAGCCGAGGCAGGTACTCCGTTACCCCCACCTTACCAGGTGGACAGCAGAAACAGAAAGGTGAGGCCACTGCAGTGTCACACAGGTCGGCACGGCCTGGGCCTGACACCCCACTGCTCCAAAGACCCTCTCATCTTTTACTTTCACACACACACACACACACTCTTGCACACTCACAGTCACACACACATTCACACTCACATGTGCATGGCTTCCATGGCCCCAGGTGAGGACGCAGCAACATTCTGGGGGTTTGCTTTGAGGTTCCTTCCCCTGGGTGGGGAGGCTACCCAGGACTAAGGTCACACAAGAAGTCAGGGTCACTAAGGGGTGGAGCTTGAGGCCCTCCTTCTATTGTTAGTACCTGGGGTTCCCCAGGCAGCCCCTCCCCAGGCTGAAACATTAAAGGTGTGTTGCAGGCAGGAAGGTGGGGTGATCAGGGCACCCCCAGGGGGAATGGTGGTTACCAAGACCCAGAGTGCCCTGCCTCCACAGCCCCTCCCTCACCCCACTCACAGAACAGCCCACTCTCCCCTCCAGGCAGTGGGGTGGAAAAGCTGGAAGGGCCCTCAGCCATGATTCTTCCTGGGCCCCAGGGGCCTCTCACCTGGCTTTGGCCTCCACCTCTCCTTCGGGAAGGGCCCTCTTCCACCCGCACCCCTGTGTCATCTCCGCCTCCCCCTTTATCCTTCCTCGCTGGCTTTCATCCCAAAGGAGGGCTCCCCCCCACCACCAAATAGCAGCTGGGGTGGGTGTGGGAATATCAGTTCTGGGAGGTTATTGTTAGGACAGTCCCCATGGCAACCAGCATCACATCTGCAGAGCCCAAAGTGCTGCACACGGGCTCCTTCTCCCAAGGAAAGCCATGGCCTCCTCTACCCCCTCGCCTCCAGGTCACCTCTCCCAGGCGCAACCATCTGCCTGGAGGGGCAGGCTGGTCCCCAGAGCAGGAAGACTCCAATCCATCCCTCTCCAACCACCTGGACCTTGAGGTGGCAGCCTGTGCTGGGCGCTGTGGCAGGCATGGGGAATGGTGGTGATGATGGTGGTGATGGTGATGATGGTGGTAATGATGGTGATGTTGATGATGAAAACTGTGATGATAATGGTGATGAAGATGGAGGGGATGAAGATGATAGTGATAATGCTGATGATGAAGGTGATGGTAAAACTAATGCTGATGGTGATGATGATGGTGATAATGCTGCTACTGATGATGATGATGACAACTGTGATGATGATGGTGATGACAACTGTGATGATGGTGGTGATGGCGATAGTGATGATGACAACTGTGATGATGATGGTGATGGTGATGATGGTGTTGATGACAACTGTAGTGACGGTGATGGTGGTGACGGTGATGATGGTGGTGATGGTGATGGTGGTGATGGTGATGACAGTGATGGTGATGATGATGGTGATTATGAAAATTGTGATGATGATGGTGGTGATGGTGGTGATGATGGTGATAATGCTGATAATGATGGTGATGATGAAAACTGTGATGATGATGATGGTGGTGGTGATGGTGAAGACTAAGCTATGATTTACAATGTACTCGCGACATACTGGAAACTTCTAAAGGTCTGCCCACCACCTTATTAAACTTCATAGCAACCTTGCAAGGTGGCCGCTATTGTTAGCCTCCTTGTACAAATGAGGAAACAGAGGCACAAAAGGTGCTGGCACTGGGCTCAGTCCTGGCCCGATTCGCATGACTTTGCAGCTGGTGCCTTTACCCACTGCACTGTGCCCCAGGGACTGCGGGCCTGTTCATGTGGCGATGTCACTAGGAAGGAGGAGGGCTCTGCTGAAGACCAACCAGAAGCAAACAAGTGATATCCTCTACATCAATTTAAAACAGTGACCGCTGGAGGTGAGCAAGGGGTTGGGGCCACATGAACTCAGGAGAGTAGGGAAGTGAACCAGGGGGGGAGGGGCACGTGAACACCCAGAAGTGGTCATGTGAATAAGGGGTTGGGGCCACGTGACCACCAGGAAGTGGTCATGAGAACAAGGGGGGCACGTGATCACGTGAGAATAGGCACATGAACAAGGGGGGAAAATAAAATATAAAATGAAACAAAATAAAACAGAATAAACAGAATAAAATCCTATACCCTATATAATAAATGTGCTAAGTGTCCGGTCATCCGTTCAACCAATCGAAGCACAATATGCTAATGATATGCTAAGGCCACTCAACAGCTCGCTATAATGTGCACTGACCACCAGGGAGTAGACAGTCTACCGGTTGACCAGTTGCTATGTCATGCACTGACCACCAGAGGCAGTCGACCAGTCGCTATGATGTGCACTGACCACCAGGGGCAGTCGACCAGTCACTATGATGTGTACTGACCACCAGGGGCAGTCGACCAGTCGCTATGATGTGTACTGACCACCAGGGGGCAGATGCTCGAACCAGTAGATGAGCTTGCTGCTGGGGTCCGGCTGATCAGGACTGAGCGAGACAGGCCGGACACACCCTGGAGCCCTCCTGCGGTCCTTCCCTGGCTGGCCAACTTCCTGCGTCTGGCCCCAATCATGTACCGGTGGGGTCCCTCAGCCTGGCCTGTGCCCTCTCACAATCCAGGACCCCTTGGGGGATGTCAGAGAGCCGGTTTTGGCCTGGTCCTGCAGGCCAGGCTGAGGGACCCCACTGGTGCACGAATTCGTGCACCGGGCCTCTAGAAATAAAATTTAAATAAAATCTATAATAATAAAAGTGTAATGTGCTAATTGCCAAACGATCTTCTGGACAACCTTACGGATGAAGCCGGGGCTGCGAGGACCAAGCCCTTGCATCGGGCTTCTAGTAATAAAATAAAATAAAATAAACGGTGACCACTGGAGAGCAACAGGGCGGCAGCTTCGGCATGTGCCCAGGGCAGCCCCTCTGAGGGCGACACCCACTCTGAGGTTTGAGTGACGGGGATGCCGGGACGGGGAAGGGCCTGCAGGCAGAGGTGGCAGCTGCGATGGACCGTGCGCTGGAACTGGCTGGCCTGCGGGATGGTGAAGGCGGGAGAGGGCCCACAAGACATCGCCACCATCTGTCCTTTGTTCACCTGCACGTTCTGCTTGGCACCTGAGTTTCCCATAGGAGTTGGAGCCACCTAAGTGACTAGCAAAGCAATGAAGCCACCAGTAAGCGGGGACCTGGCCAGGGTCCTGTGCAAAGGCTGAGCCGAGGACAAGAAGGGACGGGCCCTGCAGGCATCCAGGACGAGGTGGGCAGCCCTGACTGTGCAAGGCCACACCTTGGGGTGCAGGGACCCCTGCTGAGCCCACTGCTCAGCCCTGCTTCTGCCGCCTCTCCTGAACCCTTCCAGGCCTCGGGCTGCTGGGGCTCCCGCCCACCCCCAGCCAGTGGCCCCTTGCTGTCCAGCTGCACCCTCTCGCCCAAGAGTGTCACTGCCACGCTCCTGGAGATGCCTCTGACCCTGGGCCCCAGAAGGCAGACTTGTCCCAACTCAGTCCCCCACCCCGTCCTGGTCACACAGGTGGTCCATCAAGGAGGACTGTCTGGGAGCAGGACTTGTGTCCCAAATGGCCAGCAGGAGGGGCTGTGTAGTCATCCCAGCTGCACTTCCTTCCCACAGACAAGACACAGGAAGTTGGCACTGGTCAGTCAGGAGACCCTGCTTTCAGGCCTCTCTTGTGCTCACCTGCAAGCTGGCAGGGCATGCTGACGTGGCCACCGGCCCAGGGATCCCAGTACGGCCACAAAAGACCTGTGTGCATCAGCCCCGACTTCCCTGCATCCCAGCACCTGGAGGTGGCACCCCAGCACCGGAGGTGGCACCCCAGCACCCGAGGTGGCCCCCAGCATCGTGGGTGGCATCCCAGCAGCCAAGGTGGCACCCCAGCACCCAGAGGTCACACCTCGGCACCCAGAGGTAGCACCCCAGTAGCACCCCTATTGGTTACAGCACTGGAGTCCACAGAGTGCCTGGCCCTCTGCTCAGCCATCAGGGTTTGCCAACCTGGCGCTCCCACCTGGAGGCCCAGCCACCATGCCCAGGTTCCTGTGCCAGGCTGCAAGGTCAGGCTGCACAGCCGGCACTCACGGCTCTGGCCACGCGAGGAAACAGCAAGACTGACGCGAGCCACAGTTCCCAGCTGCCGGAGCTGGACAGAAGACATGCCCCGAGAAGGGCGAAGGGGTGAGTCTGAGACGGCCCGACGGGGACGAGTGAAATGAAAACCCCCACAGCACAGCTCGTCGGCAACACCCACAGCTACGTGTGTTTTTAAAAATGTTTGACAGTAAAACAAAGTCTGGTCAATAACAGCAGTCCAAAAAAGCAGGTACAAAATGGGGGACAAAAATGAAATAAGAGGCAAAGATTATTAAAGAGCATGAGACACAGCGTTTCACCAAGAAATGGAAAGGCCGTGGCTGGTGTGGCTCTGTTGGTTGAGTGTCACCCTTGCACCAAAAGGCCACCCATTCCATTCTGGTCCAGGGTGGACTCAATCCCCAGTAGGGGGCGTGCAGGAGGCAGCCAATGGATAGTTCGCTCTCACATTAATGCTTTTCTCTCTCTCTCCCTCTCTAAAAATAAATCTTAAAAAATCTAAAAAAAAAGAAATGGAAGAATGTATTTGAAATGCAAATTTTTCATTTGGCTCAAAAAAGGTAAAAAGACAGAAGAAATGTAAAAACTGTGCTGAACTTCACACAATAAGAATGATTTTGCTCATTATATTTGTACTAATAATGACAATGAGCCCTGGCCGGTTTGCTCAGTGGATAGAGCGTCAGCCTGCAGACTGAAGGGTCCCGGGTTCAATTCCAGCCAAGGGCACATGCCTGGGTTGTGGGCTGCATGGGGACACACACACACACGGACGTGTAGGAGGCAGCCGATCCATGATTCTCTCTCATCATTGATGTTTCTCTATCTCTCCCTCTCCCTTCTTCTCTGGAATCAATGAAAAGTATATGTATTAAAAAAAAGACATGACAATGAGAATTATGGGAAAACAAACCAACCCAACAGTCATGAGGGGATGAGACTCCTCCCTCCTGGCCAGGGCCCAGGTTCCTAACGCGTTTCCTGAACTCAAGACCATAAAACACCCTCCTTCCCGTTGGCCAAGCGCCCGCCTCCGTCCCCCGCAGCGCAGCCCCCAGGGCCTTGCAGGAGGCGCTCACGGGCCTGGGCGCCTGGGGCTGGCTATTCAGGGTTTCGGAGGAAGGATTTGTAATGAAGACGTGCACAGCGGTGCTATTTATAACCGAGAAAACTGGAAACAACCCAAGTCGTCCGTCCCCCCGCCCCCCGCTGGGACCAGCCGGCAGCTACTCAGAGGAGGGGACGGAGCTGCCAGCACGTGACAAGCTCCGTGGAGACGGAGCGCGTGCGTGGGGGGAGCCAAATATAACGCGGTTTGCACACAGCGGGTAATTACGGGACAGCCGCCACCCTACCCTCCTGCACCCGCACCCGTCACCTCGCCCCACAAAGGAGGGGCTGAGAGAGGTGGGAGCCCCCGCAGGGAGGGGGTGGAGCCAGCCCCCAGCAGGGTTCCCCCAGCCCCCAAAGCAGGCTATGCAGCCCCCTGCGAAGGGTCCAAATGAGGGACAGAACCTAGAGGTCTGGGCCTTTGTCCCAGAGACACACGTCTGCCTCTGAGCTCCCGCCCGCAGTGGGGACACGGGAGAGCGCCATGCTCCTCGTCCTGCCTCAGCCCCCTCTGCGAGCTCCTGGGATCCAGCTAACTGTCTGGGCTCCCCTCCAGCCAGGAGTCCTGAGGGCAGTGGGTGGAGGAGGGCGTGGATGGACCCTGAGCCCACAGAGTGGGGTGGCCCTGCCACCCTCCTGCCCAGGCCCAGCCAAGCCTCCCTGGCTGCTGCGGCTGCTGCCTTCCCAGTGGGTGCAGAAGCAGCTCCACACCGTGGACAGGACCCCCCCCCTTCCCACCGCACAAGCCCCCCTGGCGCCCCAGGCCTGGGGCTCAGACAGGGCAGCCCAGGCGCAGGGCAGGACTCCACTGGGGACTTGGCAGCCTGGTGTCCTCCTGAGCAACCATAACCCTGGACACAGGTGAGCGGCTGCTTTCAGGCGTGGTGGGCAGTGGGAGGGACCCCAACAGAACTCAGTGATAGCTCAGCTCTCACCTGAGGCCCAGAGGTCACAGGGCAGGGCAGGCTGTGACAGGCCAGGACAGCAGAGCAGAGGGCGGGGGCAGGTCTGGAGAAGAGGGAGCTGAGCAGGGTCCCCAGACAGCACGGGGCCCGTGGGTCCTGGCCGACAGCCAGGCTGTGGGTGCGCGGGTGGGACTGGGTGGTGGGTACGCAGAGGGCCCTGGGAGCGCTTCAGGGGTGCCAGGATGACCACTGATGTCAGGCCCCCGGGCAGTGACCGAACTGCTGCAGAAACAGCCCAATCCCTTCCAAGGAAGGTGAAGGACTCTTGGGTTTCACAGCACACCAGCCAGTGTCCAGTGAGTGGTTCAAGTAACACTAGGTTTACACAGAAACAGACAAGTGTGATCCCAGGCAAAAAATAAACGGGGACACAGGACCCAAAATGACCCAGATGCTGGACTAGCAGACTGTGAGGGCAATACTATAGGTATGTGCAAAGAATAAAGGAAGATTTGGCTTTCATCAGTGAATGGATCCAAAACCTCAGCCCCAAATGGCAGGTGTTCGCACAGGCAGAGCAGGAGGAATGATCTGAGTAAGAGGCGGAGGAAACAGGAGCCCGAGACCTGGAAACAGTAAGACGCGATCTCCCACACACACACAGAGTCTCAGAAGAAGGGGCGTGAGACTGAGCAGAATAAATATTTGAAGATATAATGGCCAAGAACTTCCCAAATTTGATGGAAAACATCAATTTACATGTCCAATAATGTCAACAAACAGCAATCAGCATAAGTATAAAAAGAACCACACTCAGACACCCACAGTCCTGAAACACAACGCAAACCCTGCGAGCAGCCAGAGAAAAAGACACATTCTGTCCAAGGAACAATGGTGAGAATTACAACTGACTTCTCACCAGAAACAGTGAAAGCTGGGCGCTAATAACGCGGCATCAGCCAAGTTCTGAAGGAAAAGACATTGTCAACCCCAAAATCCGTGCTCAGTAAAAACGTCCTTAAAAAACAGGATTGAGCCCTAACCGGTCTGGCTCAGTGAACAGAGCATCGGCCTGTGGAATGAAAGGTCCCAAGGTTCAATTCCGGTCAAGGGCATGTACCTTGGTTGCAGGCACATCCCCAGTAGGAGGTGTGTAGGAGGCAGCTGATCGATGTTTCTCTCTCATCCATGTTTCTAGCTCTCTATCCCTCTCCCTCTCCATAAAAAAATCAATAAAATATATTTAAAAAAAGAAACAGGGTTGATGTGCCCAGCCAGTGTGGCTCAGTGGTTGAGCGTCAACCTATGAACCAGGAGGTCAGTTTGATCCCCGGTCAGGGCACAGGCCCGGGTTTCGGGCTCGATCCCCAGTGTGGGGCGTGCAGGAGGCAGCCGATCAGTGCCTCTCTCTCATCATGGATGTTTCTATCTCTCTCTCCCTCTGCCTTCTCTGAAATCAATAAAAATATTTATTTAAAAAAAAACGAATTCTTTACAAAAACAAAAACAAGGCTGACGTGAAGACATCCACGCAAATGAAGCTGAGGGTCCACATAGAAGACTCGCAGCCCAGACCCAGCCGTCCTCCAGGTCAAGGGGGTGGCGCAGCCAGATGCCGGGCCTACAGGGGGACAAACACATGGTGCCCACATGGCAGGTGTGAGCCCTGTGCCGGGAGCGGGACAGTGGGCATCACAGCACCACCTCTGCGTCACCCACCAGGAAGCACAGGACGCCGTGAGACACTCTCAAAGAAGCTGACCCGAACGCTTCAGAAACGCCAAGTCCTGAAAGGCAAGTGAGACTGAAGAGCGGGTCTAGGCGGCACGCGGCCCAACTCAACCGGGCAGGCGGAGGCTGCCCCGGAGACCGTGGGGGAAGCAGCCAAGCTGGCCCTGGGCTGTGGTTCGACGACGGCACAGCAGCCAGGCTGACGTCCTGATGTGAGTTCCCCCGCGTTTGTGTGGGAGATCATCTTGCCCACAGCTTACTTCCCAGTGAGTCGGACTCGCACAGAGAGAAAGACCTGTAAGGCAACGTGCTCAAGTGTTAACGGGGGGTTTGGTTGACGGACAGGAGTCCTTTGGATGGTTTTGCGACTTCTCAGCAGCTTGTTCCTCCTCCTGCACTTTGCTCCTGTCCTTTGCAATCTTAAGGGAATTTTAGAAGCCATCTGTAATCGCACGCGCGCACACACACACACACACACTCTCTCTCACACACGCACACACTCACACACACACACTCACACACACACTCTCTCTCACACACACACACACTCACACACACACTCACACACACTCACACACTCTCACACACACACACTCACACACTCTCTCACACACACACACTCACACACTCTCTCACACACACACACTCACACACTCACACACACACACTCACACACTCTCTCACACACACCACACACACTCTCACACACACACTCTCTCACACACACACACTCACACTCTCTCACACACTCTTACACACACACACTCTTACACACACACACACACACAAACTCTCACACACACACACACTCTCTCACACACACACACACTCACACACACACACACACTCTCACACTCACACACACACACTCTCTCACACACACACACACTCTCACACACACACACACACTCACACACACACACACACACACTCTCACACACACACACTTCTGCCAGTATTATCTCGGGGAGTGATGTGCGTTCAATACCTAGCTCAGACTGCAGAGAACTGAAAAAATTTCCATATTGAGTCTAGCATTCCACAAGCACAACACCTATCTGTGAACCTAAGGAACCGCCACTGAAAATGGAGTCAGAAAGGCCTGTAGGGGGGGCCCTCGTGCTCCCGCCACTGCTGTCCACTAGGCCAACAGGAAGCCCTGTCAGTCACAGCTGTCAATCACAGCCCGTTAATTAGGTTACAGACCCCAACAGGAGGGACTACCTCCCACTCCAGAGCCAACAAGCCCCGAGACCCTAGCTCAGCCCAGGAGAACCCGTCCTGTCTTCTGAACCGACTGTGCTCCAATGAACTTTCCTATTTCCTTGCTGGTGATGCCTGCCTCTCCTATACAAGCCTTCCGTCCTGTAAAACTCCTCCCAGTGCCGCTCTGCTTGGCCCAGTGAGATGCTGTCCAATCCATGAATCATTTAATAAAGCCAATAGATCTCCAGATCTGTTCCGTTAAACTTTATCAACCCATCCTGCACTTAGGTGTCCTTTATCTCAATAAAGTTCATAATTTCCTATGTACAGGTTTTGTATGTCTTGCTAGATTTATTACTAGTTTTTTGATGTTTTGGACATCCTATTGTAAATAATTCTTAAAATCTTTTGAATTGTTGCTGGTATATGTAAACACAATGTTTAAAACATTGACATGATAGCCAGCAACCTTGCTAATTTCACACATTAATTTTTATAAGGTGCCCGAAATTCTTTTGGATGTTTTATGTATTCAGTAACGTCATCTGTAAGTTACTGTTTTATTTCTTCCTTTCGACCTTTCCCTGCTTGCCTTTTGCACTGGCTAAGCTCTCTGATACCATGTTGAGTGGAAGTGTTGACTGTGGATATCTTCGTCTCATTCCTAACTTCAAGGGAAAGTTTTCAATATTTCATCATTAGTGAAGGTATTTATAGAGGATCTTTAACAGAATAAGAAAGTTCCCTTCTGCCCTGACCAGTTTGGCTCAGTAGCTACAGCGGTGATGGCGAACCTGTGACACGCGAACTCATTTTTTTTGGTTGATTTTTCTTTGTTAAATGGCATTTAAATATATAAAATAAATATCAAAAATATAAGTCTTTGTTTTACTCTGGTTGCAAATATCAAAAAAATGTCTATATGTGACACGGCACCAGAGTTAACTTAGGGTTTTTCAAAATGCTGACATGCCGAGCTCAAAAGGTTCACCATCACTGGGCTAGAGCGTCGGCCTGTGGACTGAAGGGTCCCAGGTTCGATTCTGGTCAAGGGCATGTAACCTTGGTTGCAGGCATGTCCCCAGTAGGGAGTGTGCAGGAGGCAGCTGATGGATGTTTCTCTCTCATCGATGTTTCTAACTCTCTATCCCTCTCCCTTCCTCTCTGTAAAAAAATCAATAAAATATATTAAAAAAAAAAAAAGTTCCCTTCTACTCCTAGGATATAATTTGAATAATTTAGAACCTTTTAAAATGTGTTAAAACTTATGGCTCAAACATATAAATTTTTGTAATGTCTCATATACATAGGAGAACAGCGTGCATTTTCACTAGTGGGTGTGGCATTCTATTAGGTCAGACACGTCAGTTGTTAATCATGCTATTCAGATCTCTTTACTGAGTTGTGGGTTTTTTGTCTACTTGTTCTCTGACGTATTAAAGGAGGCGAGTTAAAGGCTTCCACTGTTATTGCCAGTTTATTTCTCTTTATATATTTTGAAATTATGTGGTTAGGCTTATACAAAACCTTGTGTATTTTTGGTGAGTACACCCTTTATCGTGGCATCCATCTTTCTCCCTAGTTATTGCCTTCACGTTGACTTTATTTAGTGACGGCACAGCTGCACTAGCTCGCTTCTGGCACGGCGTGCAGTCCGGGACTGCCTCGTCGGACTTGGTTTGCCCCAACCCCACATATCCCAAGAAATGACCGGCCCCACCTGACTCGGGAAGACGGCCTCTGAGCCCCCAGCATCTCCTGCCTGAGGCCTTGGCCACAGTGTGGCTATCGGGCCAGGGTTAGTCATTAAATGTGTCCCAAATGCACCTGCTGAAGCCCTAACCCCAGCACCTCAGAAGTGGACGGGCTCTGGAGGAGGTGCTGTAATTAAGTCAGCAGGTGCTGTGGGTGGGCCTAATCCAGCCTCACTCGTGGCCTTCTAAGGGGATTATTAGGACATACGTGGGAGGCACGGGGGATCCTCAGGCTCAGAAGGGCCGTGTGAGGACACAGTGCAAGGCAGTGTCCGCGAGCCCCGGGGAGAGGCCTCGGGGAGCACCGAGCCTGCAGCCTCCAAGCGAGAGAAAGGATTTCTGTTGTGTCAGCTACCTGTCCGGGCACTTTGTGAGGCAGCCCTCGCCGACTAATACAACCTGACGTGCGCTGGGGGCGGCTTGGTCTGCCCAGGCCGGCTCTGCTGCATCCGTGGCCTCTGGGGGCTGCAGACCAAGTGGCCACGGCCAGGCGTGCAGGCAGCATGACGATCCGGGAAGAACACCCAGTGACACCTCAGCCGGCAAAGCCTCGCTCGTGCCTCACCGTTGTTGCAGTTCGGCTGCAGCTGTGGTTAAGACGGGCCGGGCCGGCGCGGCTCCGCGGTTGTGCGTTGACCTGTGAACCAGGAGGTCGCAGTTCGATTCCCTGTCAGGGCACAGGCCCGAGTTGTGGGCTCCATCCCATGTGGGATGGGTAGGAGGCAGCCAATCAATGATTTTTTCTCATCATGAAGTTTCTCTCTCCTCTCCCTTCCTCTCTGATTTAAATTAAAAATAAAATAAAGAATGGTTAAGATGGTAAAGTCTGGTGTTTCACCACCATAAGCAATTTTAAAGGGCGAGAACTCCCGAGTGCCCCAGAGGGCTGGGGGAGGGGCAGGCCCAGGAGGCCCTCCCAGGGGTGGGTTCCTGAGGGAGGGCGGGAGCTGCTGTCCAGGATGCAAGTGGGGGTCGGGGGCCAAGGCGGATGCCCCTGAGCCTCGTCTGGCTCCTGCAGGGAGGCGTCGGCAGGATGTCACGGTGGGTGTGGGGAACCGGCACATGGAGGACTGGGTGGTGAAAGGGGGCCGTTTACCTGAGTTCACAAGGGGTGGGGTGGGGGGAGGGGTCCAGCAGGGCTCCTCTCACCTTCTTCCTGGTCCTGCCTCTGCTTCCTCCGCGGCCCTGAGGGGGCCCAGGGCTGCTGGTACCTCCCAGCCCGTCACCCCAGAACCTCTGTGACCCCCGGAGGGTGAGCTCCTGGCAGGCGCCCTGCAACTGTGTCTTCCTGAGTCCAGGACAACCAGGGACACTGCCAAGTCCCACAGTGACCTGCCCCAGCCCTGGAAGGTCATGACCTGGGCAGCTTCCTGAGGACCTGTCCCAAGAGGAACAGGGCCCCCTCACGCAGCTCTTGGCACCAGGAAGACAGCCAGAGGGGCCGTGCCCCCAGGGCCCTGTCCTCCCAACGTCCCCCCACCAGGCAGGGTGCTGGGGGCCCCCGAGACATCTGAAACCAGGAAGTGAGAACAGAGCCAGGCGGGCCTGGGGCCTGCACGAGACTGAAGGACAGGCTGGCTCCCTCCCGAGGGGTGCCCTCGTCCACGTGGTGCTGGTGCTGGAGTGCAGCAGCCAGACGCTCTGGGACCACAGCTCCGCTCAGACCGGGGCCCACCCCACTGCCTGGGGCCCCACAGCCCTTCCTCATGTACACGCCTCTGTCACGTGGGTGTGGGCTGCCACTGTCAGGGCTCCTAGGGCTGCAGCCGCCAGGACACACCCCCACAGGACTGACTGCGCCCCCACCCCGAACGCTGTGGGGTCCCTCCTCCTCACTTCCTGCCCCAGAAGCACCTTCCTTCATTAAAAAGATGCTGACCAATCAATGCCCACAGGGCCGGGCAGCAGGCTGGGTCAGACCCATGGCTGGCACTCAGGGACGGGCACACAGAACGACACGGCAGCAGCCACGCAGAGGCCGAGTGTTTAAACGCATTTATTGCAAACCCACGTGGTAGACGGCGGTCTTGTCCTCGGGCCTCACTGGGCTCCGCGGCCCGTCTGCTGCTGCTGCGTCTGCAGAGAGAAAACAGGCAGGAGCAGCGGCTGCAGGGCAGCCAGGGGCAGAGCTGCCGCTGTGACCAGCACCCCTCCCAGACGCTGACAGCGGCGCGGTGGAAAGACACGACACGGAAAATAAAAGCAGGCCCCAGGAGGACAGCCACCAGTCCTGGTCCCAGTCTCCCAGATCACTGAGACGCAGACGCACCCACCTCACCTCTGGGGAGACCCCTGGGGGGCGCAGAGGAACATGTCGAGAATGTGAGTCACAGGGACAACAGAGACCTGGGGCCTGAGGAGGGCCCTGCAGGTGCAGGACCAGCCGGTGACGCGTGCGGTCAGGGCCTGGGCCGCCGGCACCATCTGCCCCTGCCAACGGCATCACAGGGGCCCAGGGCAGCTGCCCTCCGAGCAGAAACGCCGGCGAGGAACCAGCCCCGCCCACGCACACAGCGCGGGTGCCTCCAGAGGGGCTGTCTGCCACAGGCCCCTCATCTCCAGGCTCCAGTGGGGGAGGCCGGGTCCTGCTGATGGGCACGTGGCCTGCGGGACAGGGCGCAGGTTTGGGTCCGAGGCGGTGGGAGCAGAGCTGTGGTCGGGGTTCCTGAGAGGGACGGGCAGCCGCTCAGCTCACGCCGACAGGAACCAGGTCCACAAAGGAAGGTGCAGGTGGTGGGACAGGGCAGCGGTCAGAGGTCAGAGCCGCTGTGTGGGTGGCCACAGGCCTTTCTCCAGCGTCCAGAACAGCACCCAGGACCGGGTGCCAGGTGCCCGTCTGAGGATGTCTCGCCCAGCAAGGGAGGCTGAGTCCCCAAACGTCCTGGCGTCGCCCACCCCGCCTCCCGCCTCCCGCCTCCCGCGGCACAAGAACAGCAAGCAGAGCTACAGACAGCAGCGAGGGGGGGTGGGGGCTGCGGGCCCTGCTCTGAGCGTCTGGAGAGGCAGGCATGGCCGAGGCCGCAGGCCCCTGAAAGAAGGGATGGGAGGGCATCAGACAGCAGGTCCCCGAGGGCACGCCAGGCCCGCCTCCAGCCGCCAGGGCAAGGGTCCTGTCACTAAAACTTAAAACTGCACAGCCCCCGGGGAGATGTTGAACATGGCCGGGTCGAATCGCTGGCCTCGGAAGGGAGAACCTTCAGCGTCCCACCCCTTCTTCAGCATCTCATGGACTTTCTACAACAGAAAACAGACAGGGAGGTTAACCCGGCCCAGCCCTGGCCCAGCGGACACACGCGCCTCCTCCTCCAGGACCCGCCTGGGCAACTGAGCCCTCCACAGGCCGAGCTCCATGCAGACCCCCTGCCCCCGTCTGTCACCGCCAAGGGCTGTGTCTTCATGTGCTGCTGGCCCTTCCCACCAGGAATCTGTCCAAATCCAAGGGCCCAAGGACTGCGGCCACGGGTCCCTGCCCCCCACCATCAGCCCCCGGGCTCCCCAGCATGTCTTCACCGTCGTCCCCATGGGCCGCCATCCCTGGCCAGTCATCAGGAAGCCTGCCTCTCCCTGCGTGCACAGGGCGGGGACACCAGTGTCCGCACCAACGGCGCGAGGCCCTCCCCGTGGGGCCAGTGCCCAGACTGCTCGTCGTCTGGTGGCCACAGCAAGTTCTGCTCAAGCACGAGAGGCGAGCTCAGCGATGACACGACCAGCAGATGCTGTGACCCTTTAGTCAGCCCCCGCCCTGTCGGCCCAGCTGGTGCGGTTCAGCAAAGGGGAGGAAGGACAGGCCAGTCCAGCTCAGGGAACCACCCACCTCGTGCTCTTAGGGCCCTGGTGCGTCTGACCCACCAGCCCAACCCCACTGCGTGCAGTTAAGGACATGGCGGATGGGTGGACAGACAGACCTGCAGGCCCCCAGTGGTGGGACCAGGGCACTCACAGCACCTGTCAGGCTCCAGGAGACACACGGGACCCTGAGCATCTGGACAGTGTTGGGGGAGGGCCCATGTGTGGCCAGCAGTTCACCCGTCACGTCATTGCGGCCACCTCGCATGCGGGACCTGGTGCCGCTCTGACCTGAGGAGCACCCTCCTCGCCCAAACCCCCGGGACGGTGAGAGCCGCGGGAGACTGCGGGCCCTCCGGACCCAGGGTTTCACGTTCCGTGGTGTGTCTCCACGGTCAGCCGCGGTCTGAAGTACGTTAAATGGAAAAGTCTAGAAACAGACACCCGAGTCCAAATCGTGCGCTGCTCTGAGCGGGTGATGAGGTCCCTCCCTGTCCTTCTCCGTCGCCCGGATGGGACGCGTCCGTTTGTCCAGCGTCTCCACGTCTCGGGGGTCAGATCGACCGCCAGGCATCACAGGCTGTGCCAGTCACCTGATCCTCCCCTCAATGCCCAGGGCAGGGCGGTGACGCTGGCACTTGGACGCCGTGAGGAGCGGAACGTGCGCCCTGAGGGGGAAGGCGGGGCCGCCCCGGTTACAGGCGCCCGTGCCTCAGGGACGCTGCACTCGTCTCCCTCGTCCTCTCCCCGGCCACTGGCTCCACCGCGTGGCGACCCTCCCGTCGCCCACGTCCTCTCGCCTCCACAGCCTCGGCCACGCAGACCCTCAGGCCGCTGGCCGCTCACAGTGACTCGGGAGGACCTCCCCCCCCACCCCCGGGTCCTGCGGCCGGGCTGGGCCTGCCCCCCACTCCGGCTCCTGCAGAGCTGGGGACGCAGGCCACGTGACTGGGTCTGTGCACGGGCGCGTCGTGGCCCTGCCACCTGAGCTCTGACCAGGTGTGAACTGTGTGCCCTGTCTGGGGGGTGACCAGCTGGAGCCGCCGGAGTCAGGACGCAGGGGACAGCCGTGCCCTGCAGCCAATGCACCACCTGCCCCGTCCACACCCGCTCTGCCGGTCCCATCCACACCCACACCTCCCAGTCCACACCACCCCGCACCCGTGGCCGGCCACCCGAGCCCGGCGGCGGGCGGGGCACGCACCAGCTCGTGGCTCTGGGGCTTCCCCTGCAGCTTCTGGTGGTAGTCGAAGGTGAGCCGGTCCAGCACGGCGTGCTCCTCCTCGCCCACCGTGGCCATGGAGCGCTCCTTGTTGATCTGGTCGATGTCGATGGGCTCCTCGCCCTCCAGGACGGCGCTCCACCAGTACTCGCCCGCCTTGTTCAGGCTCACCTGGGGCGGGGGGCGGGCGGGCGGGTCAGTGTGGGGACTACAGTCTGGGGGGGTCAGGGCCCTTGCCCCCAGGTCCTCACAGAGGACCGAGGTTCTGTGTCACCACCCACCCGCTGGCCGCCAGGACCCAGCCCACTCTCACCCGAGGGGACGCGCCCAGGAGGCCCAGCCGCCCCATTACTGGCCGCCCCCACCTGTCCCTGCCAATCCTGCCTCCCTGGGACACCACAAAGGCTCAGCCCCCAACAAGAGCTCCTTCCAACAGACCCACCGCCCTCCTGGCCACCCCACCCCGCCGCCCGCTCTGCTCCCAAGCCCAGACCCTTGTCCTGCCTGCGGGGTCAGGGCCGAGCGCCCACCACCACCCCCATGGCCCTGTGACGACACTGAACCCGACGTGGAAGAAACACAGCACCCCGCCCGTCTGTGCTGGGGACGGAGTCCACCCCTCCCCTCCTTAGTCACACACCTCGCTTCTGTTCAGGGAGGCAGCCTGCCCAGCGGACGACGCTCCCCATAGCTGCCCCTGGTTCAAGTCTGGGCCAAGAAGACATTTGAGAGTCTGTGTGTGGCGGGGGGGGGGGAATGAGGATGACGGGCAGGAGCCTGCTCAGCTCAGGCCACTCCTGTGGAGGACGTGCGCCGAGTCCAGTACTGGCCCCCTCAGGGCAGTGCCCGGGGTTTAAGCCACTGGAGCCGGGCCGGGCCGGGCTGGGCTGGCAGGTGAGGAAACGCTCCATCCACTACGAGGGCCGCCCGCCTGCCAGCCCGAGTCCCCAGGAGGCTTCCCTACGACACCACCCCACCCTGAAACTCCAACCTCCGCTCTCCCTGCGGGCCTGGGCCTGGGCCAATGCCACAGACCAGGCCACCAAGAGGCGGGAGGGGCCGAGGCCTGAGCACCGAGGGCCACAGGCCCCACCCCATTCCAGGCCTAACTTCCACCACAGCTTTGCGCTCACCAACACGCTGACATATCCAACCTGTATTTGTTGTATTTTAATCCTCAGGATATTTTTCCATTCAATTTTATTACTTTTTAAAATATATTTTTTTCGCTTTCAGAGAGGAAGGGAGGAGAGAAACGGAAACATCAATGATGAGAGAGAATCATTGATTGGCTGCCTCCTGCACACCCCCTACTGGGGATCGAGCCCACAACCTGGGCACGTGTCCTGAATGGGACTCGAACCCAGAACCCTTCAGTCCACAGGCCAATGCTCTATCCACTGAGCCAAACCAGCTAGAGCTTTCCATTGAATTTGAGAGAGAGTGGAAGGGGGGGGAGAGGAACATCGATGTGAGAGAGACAGCGTGGTTGTCTCCTGCACGCCTCCAGCAGAACTGAACCTGCGAGCCTTCTGCCCGTGGCTATTGCTCTAACCACCGAGCCCCTGCTCGGCTGGGAACCTCGTCCTCACGAGAAAGCCGACAGGGACGTGGGGAGTGTGGGTGAGACAGCAAAGACGGAGAACGACCAGTGTCGGGAGGACAGGGACCTGCTGATACCGCAGAAAGGTGGCAGCTGGGGCGGGGGAGCCAGGACGAGCCAGCCTGTCATGCCTTTCGAGCGCTGTGACAAAGGGGGGGGCGCGCCTGCGCCAACCCTGTCATGGGTCCAACAGCCCCCGAGTGAGACGCACCGACCAGGTCAGTGAACCCGGTGCGGCTGCCCGGGCTGAGTGACTGTGGGGGCCTCTCGTCGGCAGGACGGCCTCGCCTCAGCAGCTCCGGGGGCAGTGAGGCCGGCGCCCCGCGAGGAGGGGCACGAGGAGGCCGGGAGCGCGGGGGAGGCTCCATAACCGAGGAGGAGCCAGGAATCGGGAATCACGAAGCCCCGTTAACACTGTGTGTGGGCGGGAGGGAGGCGAGAACTGTCACCAGGTTTAGCTGCCGCCCCCGCCTGGCGGGGCTGCCTGGGGCCCCGGCTCTGGAGGGCAGCTGGGAGGCAAGTGGCATGGAGGTTGGGGGCAGGCTCCTGGGAGGCCCCACCCTGTCCCAGGGTTCCCATCGTTCCCTCTCGGCCTGGAGGCCGCACACCCGAGGCCACACGCCCCCAGCCCTGCCCCCCCACCACTCACTCCCATCTGGGTCCCCTCTGTGGCTCCAATCCCCTCTCCTCTCTAAGGACCCGTGTCACTGGACAACCAGGCGACCTCCCATCTTGGCCTCCTCCCCCTGCAAGCATCCTGCTCCCCAAGTCCCGCCCGTCATGACCCAAACCAGGCGGCCAGTGAGCGGGGCGGCCACAGGCCAGGGCTGGCGAGGACAGCGGGCCCTTGCACCCTAGTCCCCCGGGGCCAAGCCACAGGACAAGGAGTGGAGGTCCCGCGAGGCTCCCGGGATGACCCAAACCAGGCGGCCAGTGAGCGGGGCGGCTCCACCTGAGCGCAGAGCCAGCCTGGGCTGAGTCAGTCAGTCACACCTCCAGCCCCCACACCGCCCGAGGGCGCACAGCCCCCACTCACCAGGACGCACTTCCCGGGCTCCAGGCTCCACAGAGAGCTCTCCGTGTTGACCTTGTGCGTGAACTTCCCCTCCATGAGGATGCGCTCCCCGCGCTCCTCCAGCACGGCCACGCGGATGGAGCTGCTGCTGAGGGCCACTGAGACCTGAGGAGGGCGCAGAGCGGAGTCCGTGGGAAGGGAAGCGGGACAGCGGGAGGCGGGGGGCGGGAGGGGGCGGCAGGGGAGGGGAGGGGGCGGAAGAACAAGGCGCGGGCCTGCTGGGTCACCAGGTGTCCTGCAGAGACAATCCCAGCACTCGAGCAGGTGGTGCGTGACCACCTCCAATGGGAGCGGAACCTGGGGGTGGGGGAGGGGCTGCTTTCCCTCCAAAGCCTCTGCGGCAGGAGGACCGACCCTGGTTGTCCCTCCACAGGCCGCTGCCACTGGAGGCCGGGCGCTGGGGTTCTGTGCCTGAGCCTGGGAAACCGCTCTGCAAGCCGCGTTCTTGGTCCTTCCTCTGGTTCCGACCCATGAGGCCCTCACGAGCCAGTCGGCCCCAGGCCCAGGTCTCTGGGTCAATAACCAGAAGAGGACAAGCACACGGACTCCTGCCTGTTTCACTTGCTCTTTAAATCCTAAAACCTGGTGCTTTACGATGTGGTCACCTTTTCGTAACATTTGCACAACATGGGAGCTGACCGAACGGCCCCTGGACGGCCCTCCCCTGGTCACTGCCCACGAGACGCCTGTGAAAAGCCTGAAACAAGACGCTCAGGCCAAAACCGGTTTGGCTCAGTGGATAGAGCGTCGGCCTGCGGACTGAAAGGTTCCAGGTTCGATTCCGGTCAAGGGCATGTACCTGGGTTGCGGGCACATCCCCAGTGGGAGATGTGCAGGAGGCGGCTGATCGATGTTTCTCTCTCATCGATGTTTCTAGCTCTCTATCTCTCTCCCTTCCTCTCTGTAAAAAATCAATAAAATATATTTAAAAATAAAAAAAAAGAATCAACCAATGAATGCATAGATACTAGTAAGTGGAACAACAAAAAAAAGATTAAAAAAAAAAAAAAAAAGATGCTCAGACACAGGACTGTCGACGTCAGCAGCACTGACTACCCCACGGGGCTGTGAACAAGAGGGGAGGTGGGGAGACCCTGGGGGTGAAGGGGCCATCCACACGCAGGCGGGGGGGGGGGCGCCCAAGCTCCAGGAGAAAGAACTCCACTCAGTGGGCTCTGCACAGCCTCAGCTCAGCCAGACTGCTCAGCACCCCCACCCCCCCGGGATCCGACCACCACGGCCGACCGGCCTCCCCAACTGGACAGCACTGCAGCCAACACCCAAAGCCAGTCGGGGCTCGTAGGTCCTGGTTGCGCAGGAGCGAGCTACACAGAACGCCCTCTGCAGGCTGCAGAGCACGCCGTAATTCCAAGCCTGGGCAAGCTTCTCGTCCTGCTCCTGGGACTCGGGCACCAGGCACAGACAGCAGACACTCAGGAGTCCCGGCGAGGACGTCACCCTGGGATCACACCACTCCTGACCTGTGACCCCCGGAGACGACAGGATGGAGCACAAAGAGAAAAGCCGCAGATGAGGCCGGGGAGGAAGCGGAGGCCAGGACACAGGCAGAGGGCGATGCGCCCCCAGCCCCTGGGCTCAGCAGGCACGGAGGACGGGAGGGACAGGCACCACCGTGGGCCACGGCCACGAGGGCAGTGCCCGGAGAAGCCCAGCAGCCGGCGGAGGGCCTGCGCGGCACGAGGGCGACCATCCCAACTCGGCCCGACTCAGGGCCAGCGGCCACCGGCCTGCACCCTCAGGGGGGAATAAACACACCGTTCAACCAAAACCCTCACAGGGAGGGCGGCTGCCTCCTGGGAGGAAACCAGCAACATGGAGACAGTCGGAGAGAAACGACGCAAACCCTGCAGAGCTTGTCAGGAAACAGGCTTTGGAACACGCTTCCTATGTGTGCCTTCAGCGAGATCTGCGGAGATGTCATCTCTACAGAACCAGAATGAAATATAAAAACAGTCGGGCAAAAAGAGCACTCAGAACTAAAATGCAGTGGCTAGCACAGGCCTCAGCAGAGACACGGAAGATAAAGTCAGACGGATGAAGGCAGAGGCCAGGCCAGGCCGAGCCTGCATTGCAGACACTGTGGCGGCCACTAGACAATTTCCAGAGCTGAAGGAAAGCGTGCCTCCCGGCTGGGGGACCACAGCAGCTGCTGGCGGGAGGGCCGCGGAGACCCACAGGCTGAAATCTCCCGACACGGTGGCCTGGGGTGAGACGACAGGAGCAAGCCTCCCCTTCCAGGGCAGAGCTAGACTCTGCACCCAAACTACATACCACACCCAGCACCCAGGCACCTGACCCCACGTCACTGTGAGGTAGTTACGAGGCTGAAAACAGACCAAGGAGGACCCGAGTGGCGAGCACAAGGCACCAATTGGCAGGCACGAGGTGGGCAGCCCTGGCTGTGGCGCCCAAAGGCTGGCAGCTCTGTGTGGGGCTGAGAGAGATCTCAAAGGTCTCCTCACAGGAAGACAATGGTCACTAACTGTGCCATCATCTCTCTATATAAAAGGCTAATATGCAAAGTGTCCCCTCTGGAGTCTGACCAGGAGTTCGATCGCTTGCTATGACGTGTGCTGACCACCAAGGGGCAGCGCGGAATGAAGGAAGGCCGCACCAGCAGCCAGCAGCCAGGGAAGGAAGGCCCCCATAAGCCCTGATTGCCGGCCAGGCCGAGGGACCCTACCTGGGCACAAATTTCATGCACCGGGCCTCTAGTTTCTCAATACAAAGCAGGTCCAGTCACACACCCTGTCCTGACCATGTTCCCGTCAGTTACATCTCAGGACACTGCAAAGACCAGGAGGGCTGAACAACCTGAACCGAGAGGGGCCGGCAGCTGGAGGTGAGAGCTCCCCCTGGGGAGCTCAGGAGGAAAGCACCTGCCAGACAGCAAGCACCTGGGGGTCTAGAACGTCTCAAGTTGCCAGGAAAGCTCATTATTTTTGACAAGAGAAATAAAAGGCAGCGAGAAACTGCAGGAAACCAAAAACCTAGACGCAGGGCATTGCACGTGGCAGTGTGAGGACAGGAAGCAGCGTGAGCCTCTGCATGTGGGCTCCCGGCGGCTCCTCGGCTTTGGGGACTTGCCGAAGGCAGGCAGAGCCCAGGGAGCGCCCGGGCAGGAAGCCTCGGCCAGAAGCACAGGCGCTGCCACATCTCACCCGCCTCACCCTCCGCCCTGTAGCCCGTCCGGGTGGGCCTGGCAGCCCCAAGAGAGTGGGGGCGGGGGGACGGGGATGGGGGGGTAGACGGAGCTCCTCCAAAGCTCATTACACACCCGGGGACCCCACTCACCAGGCTGCTTCCGACCAGACTCAGAAAGCTCCCCGCAGGCCTGGACTGGGAACAGGTCTGTGCTGAAGGTAGGAGGGACCGTAGAGGTTCATGCTCATGGCGACGCACGAAACACCTGCCAGAGGCCCTGGGGAACCTGCCGTGATGGCGAGCGGGCCAGCCGGTCCAGACAGGACAGACGGCCCTGTGGTTGTACACGGGCTAGACCCCGAACAGCCGTCTTATATATTTAAAAACGTTCTACGCAGGAGTGCAGCCTGCAGCCGCTCCACCAGGAGCTCCCCAGCAGGGCCTTCCCATGCTTCCGATGCAGCCTAAGAGGGGAACCCCACGCAGCGCCACGAGCTTTCCAAGAGCTTTTGGCACAAACTCCAGCAGCACTTCGAGCAGGGGCTGAGCCTCACAGGCAGGGCATGCCCAGAGGCCGGTGCGATTCCGGAAGTTCCCAGGGCATGGAGGGCGGCGGCACAGCGTGAGCCAGGGCCGCAGGGCCTCACTGGTCAGCAGGACCCCAGAGAGGAAGGAGAGCGCTCGGAGAGGGACCCACTGCAGGTCAGTGGCCCAGGCTGAAAGGGTGGGCTGGGCGTGGCCTAGGCTGCACCTCTGCGAGTTTTCTCACCTGCAAATGAGACTTTACACGAAAGTGCTCTGGAGGTCAGCTTTCCAGCATCATACCCTAGGATTTGCAAAATGCCAGCTTGGTAACCAGCCGGCTTACATCACGGTCGCCATGGCTACCCTGAGGAAGGCAAGCAGAGTGGACAAAGCAAAGACCTGCCACGTCTCTAAGGCTTGAGACCCGAGCTTCGTCTGGAGAAGTTTCCTTCAGACTCACCAGGACAAACAACGGAAGGGCTGCCTGTGAGCAGGACACCCGCCCTGCACGCCTCTGCCCTCGGGCAGGCCCCTGCCACAGAGACCAGTGGGCAGAGGAGGCAAGCTTCTCGCCTGTTGCACCTGCAGCTGCTGGAGAAGGGGACCAGGACCCCACACTCGGGGCCCCACCTCCCCCTGCACCCTGTGCTGCCCCCCCACCCCCCCACGCACTGCTGTTGTCACACCGCCATCAGGATGGCACCTGGTAGGTGCCAGGGACAAAGACCAAAAATACACACTGCTGACGGGTCGCTGCGGAGGCCCCTGGGAACGGCTGCGCGGCCCCGAAGGAAGTGACAGCCCCAAGAAACCCTGAGGTCAGCAAACCAGAGCTGCACTCAGCTCGCCGGGCTCTCAGCGACCAACACTCAGGTCACCAAGAAACGGAGACGAGAATTGTTAAAAGGAGGTCACAGCATAATGAGAATGCCGTGGAAAAACACCACGGGGGGAAGGAAATGCAAACGGTAGCGATGAAGGGAGGCGAGTGTAAATTAAGTCCGTGGTGTCACAAAAACGCCTCCACTGCCTAAGTCCCGGTGCCACCCACACAGGCTCGGCCACACCTCCAGCCTGAGCAGCGCCCACCGGCCAGGGCGGCTGGGACGGGGCCTGAGCAAAACGCCGCCCGCCTGTCCCCGCACAGCCCTGGGGCCACCTGTCCCTCCAGAACGCGGCTGCTCAGCCCCGGCCACGCTCTCCCCACTGGGAAGCGGCCTTGCCCACCTTGTCTTCTGTGGAGCCTAAACGCCATCATGACACGAGAGACTGCAACCCAGGTGCATCCACCCAGCACAGGGAGGCTGGGGCGAGGTCCCACACCTGGCTGGCGTGGCTGAGGGGTGGGCGGGGTGCTGGGGACACCTGTGCCCGAGCGGAGCGGCTGGGAGAGCCGCTTACCTGCCTGCCCTTCACCACGTGCTTGGGCACCGGCACCTTGAGCTCCAGGTCGGTGTAGTCCTGGGACCAGGTGTAGTTCTCCCGCACGGCTCCATTGTAGCTGTCGGGGTTTCTCTGGAACTGCTCCTGTCTCCTGAGGAAGAACCACAAGTCAGATGCCAGCACAGCCACAGCCCCTCACGCCACAACACGCGTGGCTCAAGCCTCCTGGGTAATGCTATTACCTGTTTCTTTTTAAAATCCAACACCAGTCACCCAGCACCACGGTTCAGTGTCGCCTCCAGCCCTCCCCGGCGAGGTCCTCACCCACAGGACCAGGCCCAGCAGCCGGAGCCGTCCGGACCCCAGAGCAAGAACCTCATTCAGACGAAGAGGGTCCCTTACAGGCTGCTGCTGGCCCAGATGGACAATGTGAGCACCCAGAGCAGTGTCCACAGGGCCCGGAGCACAGGCGTGCTCACACCCTGAGGTCATAAAACAAAACCATGGCTCACAGCCGGCCAGCGGCGTGGCTCAGGGCCGAGCGTCAACCTGTGAACCAGAGGTCAGGGTTTATTCCTGTCAAGGGCACGTGCCCAGGTTTTGTGCTCGATCCCCAGTGTGGGGTGTGCGGGAGGCAGCCCATCAATGATTCTCCCTCATCACTGATGCCTCTCTCTCTCTTCCTCTTGCTTCCTCTCTGAAATAAACAAAAAAAAAAATTTTTTTTTAAAATATATTTTATTGATTTTTTACAGAGAGGAAGGGAGAGAGATAGCGAGTTAGAAACATCGATGAAAGAGAAACATCGATCAGCTGCCTCCTGCATGCCCCCCACTGGGGATGTGCCCACAACCAAGGTACATGCCCTTGACCGGAATCGAACCTGAGACCCTTCAGTCCGCAGGCCGACGCTCTATCCACTGAGCCAAACCGGTCAGGGCAAAAAAAAAAAAAAAAAAAATTTTAAATAGGGAAAAAAGATTAGACTTATCACTACAATCAGATGTCCCCAGTCCTGCCCTCGTCCGTTGCTCATTGGTTAGAGTGCCCGCGGACTGAAGGGTCACTGGTTCAATTCCGGTCAAGGGCACATGTGGGAGGCAACCATTCGATGTGTCTCTCACATTGCTGTTTCTTTCTCTCTCCCCTTCCCTTCCACTCTCTCTAAAAATCAATGGGAAAAAATACCCTCTCGTGAGGATTAACAAAAACAAAAAAACAAGAAAAAACTAAGTGATTCTATACCTGAAATAAAGGAGGCAGGGTACCTGGGATCTCGCGTTAGGTGCCCGCGTGCTCGCTGCTCTGACCACCAATCAGACGCTCCGCCAACGTGAACACACCGGTGTTTACTATGAACTCCCCAACCGACTAAAACTGAGACCTGGTTATTTGAGACTTTTCCTTACGTCATGTTAATTATTTTAACAAGGGAAAGAGGCACTCCAATTTTTTACAATTATGTAAAAGTGAGATATACATTTAAAACAAAAAGTAGGTCATCTGTTCCATAAATATAACCATTGAAAAATGCGGAATTCTTGGTCTTTTAACTCCATTCTCTACTCCTAGTCATCCAAAATGAGGGAACTACTCCAATCACCGGACGACTTCCGAAGGGAGCAGCACCGAGACGGAGAAAACCACACTCCCACCTCCTGGGGAGCGGGCGGGGACCCCGGCCCAGCGGAAGCAGAGCCTGGAGACAGCCTAATGGTGGTCACGTCGAGATGCGGACACGCACCACCCACTCAGCAGGCACAGGCCAGACGCCGCAGCCACGGCCCAGCTCTCGTCCCTGTCCACCCCCCGCCCCCCCGCCCCGCCCCCCGCAGCCAGCTACTGCCCTGAGGGGTGTCCCATGTGCCCACAGAGGTGACTCACCCCAGTTTTCACCTGGCCTCCGAGTGACCCTCAAAGTCACAGCCCTGAGTTTCTACCAATCCTGACAGCCCCACCCAGTCCTGTCAGGACCCCACTGTCACTCTGAAACCCCCACTTTACATCCAACTTCCAACTCACAAGTTCCGGCCTCACGCCCCCTGGGAGGCTGTCAGCTTGGGCGACCCTGTCCTCGAGAGGTGAGCGACTGTCTCACCAGCCAGCCCACGGTGGTTTGGGGATGACACGGGGACACAGGCCATAGCGGGTGGCTCGAGCCCGCCCTGCCTGCTCCTGACACTGGCATCCAACACCGAAATGTCCCTTTTAAGGGAGTCCACGTCCTGCTGCAGGTGACCAGGGTTTGATGAGTAAAAGCTCAGCATCCAAGGAGACGCAGAAACAGGCAGAGTAGGACAGGAGGCACCTGTCAGGAGTGTGGCCAGGAGCGAGGCCAGCTCTGCGGGAGGTGGCATGGCGAGGGGACCAGGGACCCAGAGGCTGGGCCGAGGGGGAAAGGGCGACTCTACCAGCAGGTTTGCTCCAGGAAGGAACAGCCTGGTCCTGAGCTGAGAAGCTGACCTCCTCAAAGGGGTGGGTGCTACCATGACGCCTGCCCCGTTCCCCATGGAGGCGTGAGCGAGCTGTTCCTCACAGCACAATCCCCGCCCAGAGAGGGCGGGAACAGCCGCCCCAGCGGCCCCTGTGCCAATGCTAGCAGTGGGCACCCCTGAGAAGAAACAAAATGTTTACTAAGCCTCTCCCCACTAGACACTTAGTTGCTACAAAGGAGAAACAGTAACTTGTCGGCCACAGGAAACATCATAGAAAACCACCCTGACCAGGGACAGCTGCAAGGAGAAGAAGTCCGACTGACGAGATGTGGCCCCGTGCAGAGAGGAGGTGGCCCCGTGCAGGGAGGAGGTGGCCCCGTGCAGGGACGAGGCCACACCTGGCCCAAGTGGCTGCATGGGAAGTCTCTGTATGATTTCTTCAACGTTTTGGGGCACCTGGATTATCTAAAAGTGGAAAGTGTCTTAAAGACGCACAATAAACAGACCTGGGAACTCTGGGCACCACTGCCTTGGGGCTCACCACGTGGCTCCCGGCCACTGACGCCTGCAGCCCAGACTGAGCTGCGGCCGCAGGACCAAGAAATGCGGCTGTGGTTAAGGTTCTACATGTTAAACATGCACCGTTTACTTCTAAATGCCGCTGTCACTAAAACACTACAATAAGTACCAAACAGCCTGCATTCTCAGAGAATCTAAGGAAACCGCCTGAGACACGGCCGGCAGCCCCACAACACACAGACTGAATAAAACCACAGCCCTACAGGGCAACACAGACTGAATACCGAAGGCACATCTGCCTCAAAGGAAAGGCTCAATGCAGACGCGTCAATTCTCTGATTCGAACCATGAACTTAGCGTAGTCCCAAAGAAAATTTCAACAGATTTTCTCACAGAAAAATTAATTTCCAAAAAAAGCCTGGGGGGGGGGGGGGGATGCAGGTCTAGTCCTCCAGCTGTAAATGCATTTCAGTCAAGAATGGCCAACACAGAGACAGACAGGAACAGAGAGAGGAAAAGAGAAAATACAGAGTCACCTGCACTGCCAGTCACAGTCCAGCACACACACAGGGCGTGGCGTTTCCCACAAAGCCAACGAGGTGAAAGCTAACAGCGCCGAGAAAGGGGCCAGGGCACCCGGCCTGGCTGCCACCCACCAGATGGCCCAGCCTGGCCCTGTGACGCAGGAGACCGCCCGGGAACTTGTCCAGATGTCCAGGCGCCTGTTCCAGCAGCACGGCAGCACCCTCACGGAGCACCGCGGTGACGGCCAGGCCAGGAACAACCTAATCACACTCCCCAGGGGACTCGGGGTGACGTGCGGCCACGGGGGATGCTCTGAGGGCAAAAGGTCCTGCTTCCGTCAGCGTCCCCTTGCGTGGGCACGCCCAGGCCCTCCCAAGACCTCCCTCCAGGGCAGGCCAGGAGTCCGCTGGGACAGCCCCGTGAATACTGGGCTTATCGGGCAGGTTCCCACTGTGACAGGGGCAGGGGCCAGTGCCGCAGGGGAAAGGCCAGCCCCGCCCACCACAGGCTGGCAGCAGGAGACAGGTCCCTGCTACTGCTTGTCCCCCAGGGACGAGACAGAGTCCACACACAGCAATCACGTGACAGGAAAACATGGGCCAACGTGAAAAACGTTATAAAACACAAGTTTACAAAAGAAAACATGACCCACGGTTGCCTTTAGGGAGAACTCACTCTCATCACACACTCTTGTAACTTCTTTTTTATTGTTAATCTTCACCCGAGGCTGTTTTCCTATTGATTTTTAAAGAGCGTGGGAGAGAGGGAGGAAGAGAGGACAAGAGGGGAGAGAGGGAGAGAAACATGGATGTGGCAGAGATGCCTCCCATGTGCATCACGACTGGGGCCGGGGACCAGACCTGCAGCCCAGGTAAGTGGCCGGCCGGGAATCGAACCCACGGGCCCTCAGTGCATGGCCGACGCTCTAACCACTGCGCACACTGGCCAGGGCACACTTGTAACTTTCCAAAACATTTACCCTAAGTCCCCAGCGAGCTCACCACATCACAGGCCGGCAAAACGCAGACTGTAGGAACTCTACGGGCCAACACTTGCTTTGTTAAACAAATGAATTTTGAGGGAATAAAAGAACAGACGGTCAACGACAAGCAATGTGTAGCCGGGGCCCTATTTGCAGATCTACACACACTCGGGGTGACGTTACCAGAAAACAGGCCCTGAAACACCGGCGGGTGGCGGAGGGCAGGGCGGCACGGGCTGGCGTGGGCGCGCGGGCCGGTGCGTTCTTCCGGCTCCGCCGTCTGGGATCGGATTCTATGAAAACATCCTCGGTGGGCGCATGCTGTTGCCCACGGGAGCAGGCCAGCTGGCCTGAGGCCTTCTTGGCCTGACAGGAAAGCACACGGGGAGCTGGCTGTCTAGTGCTGAGCAGGCTCTCTGCGCTGGGAGCTGCTCTCCTAACACAGGGCGCACCCACTGTCCCGCCCGCGCCCGCGCCCCTGCCCCGCGCCCACAACGCTGGCCCCACCCTCACATGGTGGCGCCACACGAGGATGTCACCCTTGTACATGTCAACTTCTCCGTCTGCAAGAAGCAGGCAGTTCGGGTTCTCACACCCTGAAACACACACTTCTCAGGGGAAGAGCTGCCGCTGACCCTCACACTGTCCCCTCCCACGGCTCCGAGCCGCCCGCGAGCTCGGGCAGCAGCTCACCTTGCCTCACAGCTTCAGTCTCCGAGCGGCTCCAGGCACATCAGTGCTGGCAGACACCCGGGCTAACCTCTGCTAGGGGGGAGCCAACAGCTACATGCTAATAGTGAGTTCCAAATAAAAACAAAAATGCAGCCTGGCAGGTACGGCTCAGTGGTTGAGCATCAACCTATGAACCAGGAGTTCACGGTTTGATTCCTGGTCAGGGCACATACCCAGGCTACAGTAGGGGACAAGCAGGAGGCAGCCGGTCAGTGATTCTCTCTCATCATTGATGTTTCTCTTCCCCTCTCCCTTCCTCTCTGAAAGCAATGATAATGTTAAAAATGTTAAGCTCCTAAACCAATCACAAAAGGCACTTCGCACACGGCCAGAATTACCTCCGGCTGAGAACAGATGGCGAGGAGACGCGTGCCGAGGGGGCAGGGCAGCGGGAGGAGGAGCTGGAGGGCTCTGCTGAGAGCTGGGCCTGGGCGCCTGAGGGCCCTGAGCAGTGCCCGTGCCAGGAGGAGGCGTGAGGAAACCTGAGCTCCTCTTGCACACTGTGCACCCCGGGGCCCCTGGGACCTGCCACGTGGACATGAAGACACGAGCAGCCTCCTGACCGGCCTGTCGGCCAGGCTTCAGCCGGCGGCCATCTCACGCGCTGTGGCCTGCTCCCGGCGGGCGGAGGGACAGCCTGGGAGTGTGCACACCATGCACATCACAGTGGAGAGCACCCTCAGGCAGCCCAGCTCCCAGGCGGTCATTTACTTTCTTTCATCTTCTTTGTTAGAGAATTCTGTTTCTGATCTATAAAGGCAAAGCCAGAGGTGGCCCAGCCTGTGTAGATTTCCATCGCATCCCAGCGCCAGCTGCAGCGACACCTGCCGGCCGAGCGGTGAACTGCAGGACGACACAGCGGCGGACCAGACGGGGCAGCCTGCACTGGCAGCTCTGAGAGGCGCCCGGCTGTCCCTCTCCTTCTGCCCTCGGCACAGCACCCGCCATCCTCTGAGCACAGGCACGGGCCCGGGCAGTCCCACCAGGACCCTGGGCATCACCCGTCACAATGTCCTCACCGCGACAACGTGGAGCTGGGAGCCGGGCAGAGCCCCGCACTTTCCCAGGTGCCCTCTGGTGTGTCCAGGACACATGTGCCCAGACTCCCCTCTAAGGAACAAAACTGGGCCCTGTAAGCCCTGGGCAGGGGTAGGGCGTAGCTCAAATTAACATTTCCCTCCAATATCTCCTAAACCACCCGAGGTGCCACATGCGTGGTTTACGTGTACAAGAGAGACCTGCGGGCGGCAGGACCTGGAGGGACGGGCAGAGAAGCCAGAGCTGGGTGGGCGGTGTCCTGTCTGTCGATGGCCCTTATGGGACCACACTTGTCGGTCACGAACATTCCAACAGTGAACTCTTGTGTAAAGTGTACACAGTGAAAAAGGCTTACCCTAAAAACGTATGTAAAATACAGATGCACAGGCTTTTATTATCTTACTGAATTTCCCCACCGGGCCTCTGCTGAATTTGTTTAAATTAAACAAGCCTGTGACGGGACAGTGGGACGAGACGAGTGGCCGCTGCCCATGACTAGCACTGGCAGAGCCTCCAGCAGTGGGCGCCGACAGGAGCCAGTGGAAGCCAGCGTCTCAGACCTGGTTCCAGGGAACTGGCGTTTGGACAGGGTGCCGGACAGAGCTTGTGTGTGGACATCAGAAGAGTAACTGCCTGAATTCCCGACCCAAGTTTGCAGGGTGCAGACCCTGGGCACGGACGGGGGACCTGGCACCACCTGGGGCGAGCAGGACAGGCTGCTTCCACGCCCACTTTCCGACCCAGGTGGGACTCGGAGACATGGCCGCCACTTCCTGCGACGTTCACGGTAAACCCGTGAGCTCCTGAGGGCTGAGGCCCTGCCCAGGGCGCTGGTGTGTGCCCCCCTGAGGGTTCCCCCCAACAAGCTGGGGCCTCACCAACAGCTCAGGCTGCCCAGGACACAGCGCTGGCCCAAGAACAGAAGAGCGGTCTCTACAAAACCACCACAACCAGGCAGCCATTCTCGCGGCTACTCAGAATCAAAATCAAACCCCCTTTTAAAAAAGTTTTTAGAAGTTATAAAAATAATACAAAAAATAGTAAAATAAAATGTACGCTCGTTGCAAAAAAATTAGAAAACATAAGGGACAAAGATGACAATGATTATTAATTATTAATAATGTTTCCTCCCATGCCTTCCCTCTGTATAATTTTAAATGTTTTCCAAATTTGTTGTCAGTTTGAAGCCTGCTTTTCTCTATCATGAGAACATCTATAAGTCAGGGTTGAACCAAAAAAACAGAACCAGCCGAAACCGGTTTGGCTCAGTGGATAGAGCGCCAGCCTGCGGACTGAGAGGTCGCGGGTTCGATTCCGGTCAAGGGCATGTACCTGGGTTGCGGGCACATCCCAAGTGGGGGATGTGCAAGAGGCAGCTGATCGATGTTTCTCTCTCATCGACGTTTCTAACTCTCTCTATCTCTCTCCCTTCCTCTCTGTGAAAAATCAATAAAATATATTTTAAAAAAAAAACAAAAAAAACGAAACAGAACCAGAAGAAATATATTAAGAGATTTACTGTAAGAAATGGGCTTTGGTGCCTGTGGGGCAGCGAGGCCGTCCAAACCCCTACAGACCACTATGGAGGCCCCGAAACAGGCCGAGCTGCCATCCCAGGGGACCCGCCCCACCTTTCCGGGCCCGGGAGAGCCTCCCTCCCTGAGGCCACAGCACCACCCTGCGACCCCGATGGAGCTCGCTGAGGAACATAAACTGCCACCCCCACACCACGTCTGCCCTAAGACACCGTGCGGATGTGCTTAGCGTCCAGCTGTCCCTCTGGCTGACACAAGTGACGCTGGAATAAACGAAACGGGACGGGAGTAACTGGACATCCCGTCTTCACGCCCCTCTCTTCAGGGACAGGCTTCCGGGAAAGGGGAGCCCCAGGGAGCCAGCAAGGTCCCCGGGGCCACCAAGGGCAGGACACGGCCGTTCCAGCAGCCCGAGGGCAGGACCCGCTGCACACAGGAAGGTTCGGGAGAGCCCCCGAGGCCGCGTCTCAGAAGAGGGAGCACCAGCCCAGAACAGGGGGGCTCCAGGTGCCCAGCAAGGCTTCCCAGCGAGCCCCTAGAGGCGCCGTCGCTGCCTGCAGGAGCAGCACTCCACAGCCCGCGAAGGACATCCAGACGCAACAAGGCATTCACAACCTCCCGCATCCACACACAGTTACAGGTGCGGGAAGAACAGGAAAACGCGGCCCAAACCAGGAGACCATTCCGTCAACAGAAACAGCCAAGAAATGACAGAGATGATGGAGACTTTCAACAGCCGCTACAAACACAGTAAACAATTTAGAGCAAAGCCATGTGAGTAGAAGCCAAACCCTGACAAAGGATCCAAGGGAATTTGCAGAAAGCACGCCTCCTGCTGTCGACAGTGTGTGGGTGAGCTGAGGTCGGACCCCCAGCAGGGGAAGAACGTCTGAGGACAGGACCTCGGAGAGGAGACGACGGAGAAAGCCTGGGGTTCAGGCTCAGAAATGCCCTGCAGCATAACCACAAGGAGCCCCCAGCACACTCTCCCCGCTCAGAGACCCAGCGAGCCGAGGAAGACAGAACGACACTCTTTTTTCTAATGTGCGTTTATTGATTTTAGAGAGAGGAAGGGAGCGGGGGAGGGAAAGAGAAACAGCGATGAGAAAGAAGCATCGACTGGCTGCTTCCATGCACACACTGACCCGGGGTCAAACCCACACCCGGGTCTGAGTCCTGCCGGGAACCGCACCGGCAACCTCTCAGGGCACAGGCCGCCGCCCAGCCAGCTGAGACCACCGGCCAGGGCTGGGACACGTCTCTTTTTTAGCAGTCCATCGCCTTAACCACTTGGCCACCTCGTCCACTACGTACGTCTGTTTTTTAAAAGGCTCCATTCGATATGCGACAAGAATATCCCCAGCAATGAGGACCCCACAGGCAGCTTTGGGACCAATGCAGGGGGAGGCTCCTCCCAGCCGCCTGCACAGGAGCTGCGTCTGAGATGAGCATCCTCGGCCGAGGGCCAGCAGATCCCTGTCCTGTGCTGACCCCTCCAGGCCCTCCTGCTCTACTGGGGTCCCATGTACACGCCCAGCCCCCTCCCGCGCCACCGGCCTCGCCGGCCGACACTTGCTGTCTGAGCCTCCTCTGGTGCTGCCCGTCCACCTTCAGTGTCACATCACCGCCTCCACGTGCTGCCTCACTAACAGCTGCGCTCAGAACAGCCTGAGAGGGTGCAGCAGCAGGAGAGCGGGAGGGACACTGCGGCTGAGGCAGAGAGGAAGGGCTCCCCTGGTCAGGACAGGGCAGGGACGCATTTCCCAGACACGGCACCAGGAGCACAGGCAGGCATCCCGCCAGGGGCAGAGGCGCGTGACCAGCTCACAGACCAGGACTCAACCCTGAGGAGCAGCGAGGGCACAGCCTCCACTCACTGACACGCCAAGGGGACTCTGGTGCACGGCCCCTATACTGACAGTCCCTTCAGGTACCGTGAGGCCGAGGACCGTGGCGCATGTTCCGCCGTGTCCAGCAGGGAGGGACGCCACCGGGACTGCCGGAGCCCATAGACCCTCGGCCTTCATGGCTGAGTGACCCGCACACTCGGCCTGACCTCACCAGGGACAGAGGGAGGAAGGCGGCAGCCACTGCCCCCGTTTGTGTAAGCAAAGTACTGCCACTAGGCCTGCAAACATGAGGAGCTAAATAAGTGCTGGCAGGGCGCTATCACCCAGTGAGAACCACTCCCACAAACCCCCCACCCCCGTGTCCAGCGAGACCTGGCTTACCTGGGAAGAGGTGGGGGTTCCCTCGGGGTCTGAGCAGCACCCGTGTCCAAGGCCGGTGGCTCTGCAGCCTCCCGGGAGCCGGGGACCACCTTCTGCAGGTCACGCAGCTGGCCTTGAGGCTCCGCAGGCCCGCCCGAGGCCACGGCCGCGTCTGTGGTGTTGACCTCCACCTCCAGCTCCGGGGCCGCAGCTTCTGCCTCCGCCTCCTTCCTCCTCATCTTCTCCTCCAGCTCCTTCCTCCTCTTTTCATCGTCCTGGCGAGCCATGCGGTCGAAGTTCTGGAACACCTGGCAGCAAACGTGACCCAGCAATGAGCGGCAGAGACGTGGCAACGCCCAGGGTGAGAAAGGCAGCACCCACGGCCGTTCCCGCGGGGGGACAGATCGCACTGGACTCGACCGAGCAGCCGTGGGCCTCTCCATGGGGGGTTCCCAGGCCTCAGACGTGCAGCCCGACAAGCCGAGGCCCGCAGGAGCCCAGCCCAGCTCTCGGCCCACCTGCTGCCAGCAACACAGACAACACGCTGCCCAGGGGCTGCGCGAGGTGTGGGCACCAACAACCCCACTGCAGAGCCAAGGGGGATCCAGCTGGCCTTCGCTCCCCAGAACCGCGGAGGCTCCCTGCACAGGCTTGGGAAAGCTTGGAAATTCACTCAACAAACCCTGTGCCCTGCCTGCCATGGGCAAGGGCACCCCCACTGACAGCTCCCCCAGAACTCAGCACGTGGGCGAGCCAGCTGGTGTCCTCTGCAAGTCACAGCAGGGAGTGCAGCCAGCACAGACCACACTGACAGCGGGCAGGACAGGCTGGGCTGCACACTGTGTGTCAGACTGAGGGCTAGAACCCCCTTCTTATGAGAGAAACCTGAAGACTTCCTGGGAGGAGGGGCCTGAAACAGACCTTCAACCAAAGGCACACCTTCCGCAGGAACCACACGTCCAGGGGCAGGGCCACCATTCCGCTCCTGGAAAGTGGGGGCGGCCTCACCACCCCCAGCAGCCACGCTCCCCAGTATTTACCCAGAGGAGCTCAACACACAAGCCCACACAGACATGTGCACAGGGCAACTTCATTCATATTTGTCCAACTCAAACCAACCTCAGTAGTGACGGGCACACACGGACTATGACTACTCAACACGATGAAGACATGATCACGCCAGGAAGAGACAGGGAGGACCCTGACGTGCATATTAACTGAAAGGCTACATCCTGTACGATTTCAACTCTCATCATCTCTGGAAAAGGCAAAACCACAGAGACAGGAAAAGGTCCCATGGCGGCCAGAGGCTTGGGAGGAGGGCGGAGCAGCTGGCGCAGGGATTTCAGGGCAGGACACGACCCTGTGATGGCCGTGGTGGGGGGACGTGTCATTGCATCTGTCCAACCCGGAGCGTGCAATCCCGAGGGAGCCCAACGCACACTGCGGGCTCCGGCAATGGTGCCGTGTGCGCAGCTTTATCGGCAAGAGATGCTGCGACTCCGGGGTGATGGCAATGGGGAGGCTGGACATGTGGGCGCAGGCGGTATGTGGGACTGCTGTCCAACTATGCTGTGAACCTAAAAATTCTCTACAAAATGTCTCAATAAAATAAAAGATAAAAATTTTAAAACGTGGGTAGGAGTCAGCCTCCGAAGGACCAGAATGCAGACAGAACTAAAGAAGGCGCTGAACTGTGCCAATCTGTACATTCTCTCAAGACCCCGGAGAACGCTGAGGAGGCAGGCGGCTCCGAGGGGGAGGGGCTCGCCCCAGGCCTGCCAGTGGCAGAGGAGGGAGAATCGTTTGGTAGCGCCGAGCACTGACAGACGTGGCAGCAGAAAACACAGTCCTAGAACCTGGAGACAACACCCGCCTCCACTCCTCGCTGCACCCACAGCCGCCGCTCATTCTAGAACCACAGGACTGTGGGGCTGGCAGGGCCCCCTGTGACCTCCAGGCACCTTCTCTCTGACAGGGGGTGACTGGCCAGGACTCCCGGAGCTGGGAGGGACGGTGGGAGCGGCTCCCTGACCCTCCTTGGCAGCTTCTGTGCAGGCTGGTCAGACTCTGGGCAAACAGAGTATCTGAAATGAATGGAATGGCATGCTGACCTAGTTTTCCTTAACCAGTTAACGGCCACGCATCGCGTCCAAAATGGAAACCTTCCCCACACACCACGATATTTTGAATTTAATTTGAAAAATCAATTTGCAATGAATATCATAAAAATAAATATATTACAATTCAGGTGTTCTTGAATATTTTCAGCTGAAAACTCTCACGAAAAATGATTTTAAAGTTGGTCAGAGCTGCCACATAGGAAAACATTTTTTTTGCAGACGCACGTGGCGTGTGGGGAAGGTCCGCGCTCGAGTCTAGACCAGCGGTTCTCAACCTGTGGGCCGCGACCCCTTTGGCGGCCGAACGACCCTTTCACAGGGGTCGCCTAAGACCATCCTGCAGATCAGATATTTACATGACGATTCCTAACAGCAGCAACATGACAGTTATGAAGTAGCAACGAAAACAATTTTACGGTTGAGTCACAACATGAGGACCTGTATTAAAGGGCCAGAAGGTTGAGAACCGCTGGTAGACGCTTGTGGTGGACAATGGTTTAAAACCACTGAACTACGTGGAAAGGAGCGTGCCTCTCCCAGGGGGGTCCTTCAAGCTGCGCACCAGGCTGTGGTCCTCAGAATTCGGGGGAAAGTGTGAGAAGCTCGACACCAGCCCAAGCACGAGGGAAGCTCTCGAGTTCCAGTCCTCCACCCCGACCCCCTGGGCCTGTGAAGAGACCTCCAGCATCCCACCTGCAGGGCAGCACCCTCAGGAAGGGCAGACGAGGTGACCCCACGGAGAGGGGACACTGTACAGCACCTTTTATTGGTTATAACGTGCAGCTGACAGACAAGATGAACGGCAGGTGCACCGCAGTGACTCGACCTCTGCAGACCTCACAGCGATCGCCACATACAGCCGTCACAATGCCGGTGACTATGTTCCTATGCTGGCAGCCACCCACCTGCCTGTGCGCTGACCCAGTATCTCCACGCCGTGCCCCGAGCGCCTGCCCATGCTGACCTGTGGTTAAAGGACAGCTCCCAGGTTCACCCGGGTCTTCCCAGACAACTGCCGGGAGTGCTGGCTGTTCAGGCTCCTGGGCAACTGCCCCTCCGACCATCTGCTGAAACTGCCCTTGGTGTTGCTAAGACTCACCCGTCCACCCCCTCCCACTCTACAGCCTCTGCTTCTCCCCTCCCTCCCCTGCTCATGCCCCAAGGGCTGCCCTCCACCTTCAGCTCTTCTCTCCTCAAATTGCTCCGGTTCCTGTCTCCTGCAAGATCTAATCCTTCGATCCCATCAGCCTGTAGGCAGGGGCTGCTGTCTGCCATCTCATATCCGACTTGTCTAACACTGGCCCTTTCCCCTAAACTCAAATGACAGTACAGTTAATGCGCTGTCATTAACCCAGGCGCCCAAGTCTGGAACCTCAGGTCATCTGATTCATCTGTCCCCTCCCTCTGCCTGGAAGGGTACATGGAACATAGTAGGTTCTTTATACACTGACACCAGACAAACGAGTTACCTGTCAGTTCATTGGCAAAACAAGGGCAAAGGCCAACCTTTCAGGCTGCGTGAGAATTAAGCCGGGTGGCGCCTGCAATGTGAGGCCCCTCCCACAGTAACCAGCACATACCAGCGCTCAGCAGCTGCTCCTTCCTCCTCTCCGCACCTACCTCCACCCTAGAGGACAGGGTGCCCACCGACTGTGGGATGGGTAAGGAAGAGCTGGAATCACAAGGGCGAGTCTGTGGAATCGCGTGACCTTGCTGAATTGGCACCCTCACCTGCCACACAAAACTCAACCGTGTCCGCTTCCCAGGGACGTCCATGGAGTTTAAACTGCCAGACACCCTCACTCAGACGGCACTCAGGCACTGAGGGCGAGGGACTGCCAGAAGTTCTGATACCGAGACCCACTCCACCCCTTGCTAGACCCTGTCGTCTCTGCAGTCGCTCACCCTGCACGCTTTGTCTCTGCTGCAGGCACCACTGCCAAGGAGCGGACAGGTGTGCGCACCAGAGGACCTGGGAGGTCCCGCCAGCATTTCTTCGGTTCCTACAAACAGGCGCCGGGCCTGGCTGAGCACCTGCTTTCGGTCCCAGCGAAGTCCCACCTCCCTGTGAAACCTGATTTCCAAGCCTATCGCCTGCCTCCCAACTGGCCGTCACCTACTGGCCTTGCACCGTTCTCTGCTCTGATGTGTTTTAGCTTCTCAATGTCACAGCGTCACCAGGAGGCCGACGTGAACTCCCTCATTAAATACGCACATCGCAGTGGCGTCTCCAAGGCTCTGGCAGCGAGGGTGGCTCCTTGTTACGTTCCAAGGAGCACAGTCAACTCGGCCAGTGGGTATCGGTAGGACCTCGAACACACAATGCATTTAGCCTGGGACACAGACACAGGCTCAGACGCGCGCTTCTGACCTAGGAAGTCACATTTCAAACAAGGGGACCACGCCCATAGGAGCCCCGGGTCACCAGTCCCCCCGCCGCCTCCAGCCGTGGCCCGGGGCGCGCAGGTCCGCGCTTCCATCCCCGACCGGCAGCCCCGGCGCCTCCGCGGGCCCAGCGCTGCGGGCGCCGAGCTACTGACACCCAAGTGCGCCGGTGTCACCCGGGCTGCCGAGCGCCAGGCCCGCTGCCCCGAGGAGCAACTTGATATGCGACCGGCGGCTCTGCTTACTCGCAGCGCGGGCCCAGGCGGCGAACCCAGGCCAGCGCCGGAGGGAGACGGCGGCCGGGCGCGCAGGGAGGGACGGGCGGCGAAAGCGCGCGGGTCGGGAGCTCCGGGGAAAGGGCCTCCGGGGAGGGGGCCTCAGGGGAGAGGGCCTCCCGAGCCCGCCCCCGCCCCGCCCCGCCTGGTCGCCCGGCCGCCCGGTCACCTGCAGCACCAGCGCCTGCGCGGCCCCGGGCGGGAAGCCCATACGGTCCGTCGGGTGGCGCAGCAGGCGGTAGAAGTCCGTCTTGCGGTAGAGGAAGCCGAAGAGCACGCGCAGGAAATCCTGGACGTTGCCCACATGCTGCAGGATGCCCAGCAGGGCCTGGTCGTACAGCTCGGCCGCCCCGGGCTCCATGGCGTCGCCGACCGGAGGGAACTCGCTCTCGGCGGGCCCGGACGCCGGCCTCGGCTACTTCCGGTGCGTCACGGTAACGGCTCCGCCGCCTCCGGGCCCGCGAAACTTCGGTCCGCGCTCGCTCGGTCTCGCCGCGGGGCAGCACTCGGGCGGCCTCGCCGCTGGTCCCGCCCCGCCGAGCCGCGCCGCCGGCCTCCCCGGGCGGCCTCCCTGAGGAGGGGACTTGGGCCCCCAAGTGGCTCCTAGACGCCCGAGGGCCCGGGGCTCCGCTGCTGAGGGCGCCTAGCGGCCACCTTGGAAACGGGCGGAAGAGCGTGCGCGGCGGCGTCACCCGACCCGGCGCTATCACGTGACCTGGCGTTATCACGTGGTCTCTCCCGCGCCCCCGTTTGCTCTGGTGGCTCCAAGGGAACAGGTGTGCGCGCGCCCAAGGACGCCCGTCGCGCGCGCACACACACGTGTGCCAAGGGCTGCAGGGTAAACAAACGGCGGTCCGTCCTGTGTTGAAATGCTGTCAGTCAGACGGGGCGAGCTCGCAAGCCCCAAAACGACGTGCTTTGCCCTTCAGTGCCTGTTGCCCGCGAAGCCCCTGAAAGAGCTGCGCGCGGTGTGCCTGCTGGAACAGGCGGCAGCAGGAACGGTCATCGGGCGGTGCCGGGGCGGGTGCGTGGGTGAAGCGCGGCCCTGGACCTGCTCTGTGCGATGTCTGGAGGGACACTGTGGGCACGGGAGTGTCAGTGCACAGAGAAACTCAATGGATGCACATTTTTAAAATGTCATTAAGAGAATAAAAAAAATGTCATTAAGAGATTGGGAATCCCAGAATGGAATGCAGAGTGTGACAAAACGATCTATTACAAATGTACAGCACAGCCTCACGGAGGGAGGTGCTGACCCAGTCACCTTGGAAATGAGTGGAGTCCTAGGACCGAAGGGGAAAGGTGGGACAGTACACAGACACTTCTCTCTAAGTTGTT
Source organism: Myotis daubentonii (assembly GCF_963259705.1). Taxonomy (NCBI): domain Eukaryota; kingdom Metazoa; phylum Chordata; class Mammalia; order Chiroptera; family Vespertilionidae; genus Myotis; species Myotis daubentonii. The sequence continues at coordinate 86,161,243 of NC_081849.1, read as the reverse complement.
CCCAGGGCGTGGGGCGCGGATTACCGCTCTGAAAACCCTACCTGCCTACAGTGGAAATGGATCAAGTCCGTGGCATGGGGTGGGGGGGACGGGGAGCCTGGCTTCCTGCTGTTGGGTGGGTGTTTGCAGAGAAGGAAGGGGGAGCCTGGGACAATCCCCAGCATCTCAATGAGCATTTGGCTCGGTAGCCACGCGGGTGGCATCTATGACAGTGTTACACGGGTAGCCACATGGATTGACACACACATTTCCTTTCCCCCAGCTGCGGGGGCCCAGAAGCAATGACGCCCCAGTAGCAATGTGCACATTGAGCACCCAGATCCTGGTTTCTAATCCCACATGCAGAGAAGGGTCCAGGGTTCCTTGGAGAAATGGCTGATTCTGGGTCTGGGAACTCTCTAATAGTGCCAGAAAGTAAGGACGTGCTAAAAACAAAAAACAAACAAACAAAACAAAACACCTCACCATGATGGGCATATGACAGGGACCCAGGAGTCAGCTGAAAGGGCTTCCAATGGCCAAAGCTGGAACCATGTGACCAACAAATGAACAAGGTAGTTTTATTCTATGACCGAAGTGCCACTTGACTGTCTGTGGTTCCGCGCTGACACATGTGTACCCAGTGTCCCCGGAATGCTGAGCCCTGCCCTCCAGGAGCCGGACGTGCCTCCCACCCCTAAGTGTGGGTAGTGCACAGGGACCTCCCCCCAAGGAACACAGCCTGGAAAGGGGGGAAGGAGCACCTGTAGGGAGGAGACGCCTGACAGACACAACCTCAGCCAGGTGACCAACATCACACCACAGTGATCAGCCGTGGCGACAGTACTGCCCTGATACGGTGTGCTGAGAAGGTCACCCCACCTTTGCGGTCTTCCTCCCCCAAATCCATCACCCCCGTTTAATCAGGAGAGAAACACCAGGTAAACCCCACTTAAAGGGATTCTACAATACACCTGACCAGTCCTCCCAATTGTCAGGTCATCAAAGTCTGGCCCTGCCAGCATGGCTCTGGTTGAGTGTCGACCTAGGAACCAGGAGGTCACGGTTTGATTCCCGGTCAGGGAACATACCCAGGTTTCAGTTTGAATCCCTGATCGAGGCTCATCTGAGAGGCGACTGATTGATGTTTCTCTCTCTCAAATCAATGGACACACATCCTTGGGTGAGGAGTAGTAAATAACAACTAATAATAATAAGGAACACTCCAGCTGCCCGCCAGCAGTGGGCGCCTCCTCGCCCCAATGCACTTGCTTCTCTGGGTATTGCCTCCCTCACAGGCTTTCACAGAAAGCGAGCAGCCGTGGGTCCCTGCACTGGCCAGGGCCTCCATGCCTCCTGGTTGGGGAGAAGTTGCTCCCCACTCCTGAAAGGGCACACGGTGACATGGCTGCCTTCTGGAAGGGGGAAGGGAAAACAAACTGAAATCTCCCCAAGTCACCCTCCCACACATGTGCTGTGCCATTTACAAAAATTATCTTCTTTTTAGTATATTTTTATTTATTTTAGAGAGAACAGGAGAGGGAGTGAGAGATAGAGACAACAATGATGAGGAAGAATCATCGATCAGCTGCTTCCCTCACACCCCCTACTGGGGATCGAGCCAGAAACCCGGGCATGTGCCCCGACCAGAATTCAAACCGCCATCTTCTGGTTCATCACCGGCTGGGCTACAAAAATTATCTGAAGTCCAGAGGCAACCAGAATAGGACACGAGACACAAACTCCATTTGTGCTCAGCAGACATCTTCTTCCTCCTGTGCACGGCACTGAGCAGGTGCGTCCTCGGCTGGTGCTTCTCACGGAGGCTGAGATTGGGCTGGGTTGAGCCGCGCCAGCGCTCCAGGCCTGTCCCCGGGAGCTCACAGCCTTGAAGACACACGGCAGCCTTGACTGGCAGCAACCACCTCAATAATCGGTGGAGCTGGAGGCCACACTGAACGGCACTTTCCAGTGGGACCAATCCATGACCAGCGTCCTTTCCCGGACACCCTCCCGGGTGAGGTGCAGTCCCCCCCCCCCCCGGCTGCCTGCAGGGTGGGTCGTGCTCTTGGTTCTCAGGGATACTGGACAGAGCTGAAGAGTCACTGACACCAAGTGGGACTTTGTTTCACTGAAGGGGAGGTGGGTGGAAAGGGGCAGCTGTGGCCGAGTCTGAGTCAGGAACCAGGCCAGCCTGTCTGTGTCTGGACCCCAAGACCCAGGTCCCGGGAAGAAGGAGGCGAGTGTGTGCTGACCAAGGCTTGAATGACTTGGAGCCAGGGACCTGCTGCCAGGGTGGAGGGTGCCTGGGCACCTGGTGGTCAGAGGGAGTCCCAATGTGAGCACCCCATAGGCAGAGCACCCCCTCCAGGACCTGGGGGAGGGGGAGGGAAGCAGGTCATGGTCCCCACGGGAACCCTCTCGGCCCCTGGAGCCTGCGCAGAGCTCTGCTCACTGGCGTGGAGGGTCGCCGAAGCTGACCCCACTCTCAGCGGGATGCTGGAAGCCGTGGTTGACGTAGGTGCCGTTGTCCCAGCTCACCGGGAAGGAGTGCTTTTTGCAGGAGGCTTTCCTGGCCGCAGCCGCCTCCTCTGCCCGCCTCTGCTCCAACACCAGAGCCATGTTGATGTCAGGCCCTGCAGAGGGACAGACAGAGGAGTCGTCACATGCCTTCCCTGCATGGGCGCCCCCACACCGCCGGCGGGCCTGCAGGAGGGGCCTCACGCACCCAGGTAGCTCAGGATGACCGGCAGGAAGACCAGGCCGTGCAGCAGGCCCAGCAGCGTGATGAGGAGGTTGAGGCGGAAGAAGAAGACCTGGATGAGCTGGGCCTTCGCCAGCCCCAGGATGAGGATGCCGGGCAGGTTGGTCATGGCCACGCCAGCGAACACCTAGGGCCGCACACAGGTGTCAGGCTGGGCACGCAGCAGCTGGCGACGGTCCCTGCGGCCGCCCACCCACTCACCGCACTGCCCATGGAGATGGTGGCCTCCTTGGCCCTCTCCAGCCGGGTGGGCTCGGTGCTGACCGCAAAGGACCGGGTGATGTGGGACACGAACTCCACAGAGATGCCCACGGCCTGCGGGCAGAGAGGGGGCATCAGCCTCCACCGGGCCCGGGTGGGGTCTCCCCAGGCCAGCGGGCAGAATGGGGACCCTGAGAGAAGGGGCGCGTGCCAGGAGGCCGGGGCTGCGTTACCGTGACCAGGTTGATGAGGGACACGGCGTTGTAGCTGATGCCCCACAGGGCCATGAAGCCCACGGTGTCCACCAGGATCATGACGATGGAGAAGAGGTTGATGAGGCCGGAGCGGAGGTCCATTCCCAGCAGCAGGCAGCAGACGGCAAAGGTGGGCACCAGGCAGAGGCTGAGCATGAAGAGCCCCTCGGGCACCACCGTCAGGTACTGCTCGTAGAACACGTTGGTGATCCTGGGGGTGCGGGCAGTGTCACGCGGCGCCCCGCCCCCCACACCCACCTCAGGAGGGGGGCCCAGCCCAGCAGGGGGCGGGGCGGCCCTCCCCAGGTCCCTCCCTGCTGCCCACCGCCCGCCCGCCCGCCCGGGCCTCACGTGTAGGGGAAGACCTCGAAGGCCGGGTCGGTGCCCGGCACCTTCCGCAGGCCGGCAGTGATGTTGGCGGCCAGGGCCCGCGCCGCCCGCAGAGCCTCCGTGTAGTCCTGCGAGCTCTTCAGGGGCTTGTGGTAAGCCATGAAGCGCGAGGCTGGGGCCGCCCGGGAGGGAGAGACAGCGGTCAGAGCCGGCTCCAGGCGCCCTCGGGCCCGGGGGCTGGTTCAGGGCCCTGCTGCCACCGTGTTTGGGCTTCGGAATAAACTTTGGGCAAAGGGCCTGCGGTTGGGTGTGGACCGGCCCTGCCTCTGATGGATGCAGCCACAGGGGTCTCCCGTGCACCCATGTTGCTCTGAGGGTTGGGGGTGGGGAGGCAGAAGGTGAAGTGTGAGGTTGAGGATCTGAGTGACTGACAGCCTCCACGGGGGCGGCTAGAAGCCCCCTGAAGGAGGAAGGAGAGAGGATCGGATGGAAGGAGAGGAGCCTCCCGGAGGCTCAGGGCCCTGGAGCCGCTGACTCACACCTTCCCACCGGGCCCGGCCACACTTACCCAAAACCTGGCCGTCGCGGTCCAGCTTCACGGAGGTGCTGTATGCTGCCAGGCCCCTGGGGTGGGCCGAGTAAAGGCTTGGTTGGGGTCAAGGCTCCCCCAAGACCCCCTCCCCCACCCCCTCCCCGCACCGCCCACCCCACGCCCCCTGCGGACACCCCACGCAGGCCTACCCTTTGGGACACTTGATGTTGGGCGCGTCGCCGAGGAACCAGGGAAGGTACTTGTGGAACTGGTCCGCGGACGGCCGCACGGGGCCGAGGGTGAAACCCACACAGTTCTTCAAGCAGGCCAGCGAGTCTGCGGAGAGAGGGGGTGAGGGGCGGCGCCCTCCGGCCGCTCTGTGCCCTCAGGCCCAGGCACCTGCCCCTGCGGGCAGCAGCCGCCTGTGTGCCCAAGAGCACACTCTGTTTCCCTATACCTGGGGGGGGGGGGGGCTCTCTCCATCACGGAAACCGCCGACCCCTGTGAACGGATGAGGAAGGGAAGCTTGGGGCAGAGAAACAGCCCACGGCCTACGGGGCCTCCCCACCTGCAAACGCAGCGGCTCCGGGGCCGGGGCCCCCTGGGCTCACTCCCCTCCCCCGCTGCATGAGAACCAGCGTGCCCCAGAGCGTGGGCACAGCTCAGGAGAGCGTGTGAGTGCCCAGTGTCCAGCCCCCTTGGGCTCGGGCACCCGCACCTGTTCTGAGCCCGGGTCCCCTCCCAACTGACCCTTTGGGAGGGTGTGAGGGGCTAAGGGAGTCTCCCCAGTTCTCTCCTTTCTCTCCCTCAGTTTCCCCAAGTTGTGGGGGCCATGAGCCCCCAGAGGCCTCTCACTCACTGACAGTCGAGGGGCAGAACTGGTCCTTGTTGGGGCCAAAGGCGTAAAGGCGGCAGCAGGAGGATGGTGTCAGCCAGTCAATGAAGTCGTCCACCCAGGAGGAGGCGGGGATGGCCAGGTAAGACCTGGGGGTCGGGGAGGAGCTCAGGGGGCAGGGCCAGAGGGCAAGTGGTGGGTCCTCCACGTGGCCCCACCCGCACACGGGGCCTCCCCAGGCACGGCAGCAGGTGGGCAGCAGGATGGGGCCAGGAAGGCAGGAGCGGGCCAGAGGGCGGGGGGGCACTCACTGCTCGGGGAACTCGGTGGCGTACTGGATCTTCTGGGTTAAGGAGAAGCTTTCGCAGCCGGCGCTGGAGCAGATGTTGTTCATGCCCGCCGCGCTGGAGAAGTTGTAGCCCCCGGTGGCGACAAAGTAGACCGGGGCCCCCACCTCGAAGTAGCGGCTCAGAAAGAGGAAATAGTCGAGCAGGTACGAGTCCTGGGACGGAGGGCAGTCCATGAGGCCCGACCAGAGGCATCACGAGGGGCTCGCTCCCACTCCCACTCCCAGGGCACTCACACAGGCCCCTGTGGGCACCATCAAACAGACCCACACACACATCACAGGCGTCCCAGAAGGAGGCAGAAGGATTACGTGCAGAAATAATGGCCAAAATTTCCCAAATTTGATGAAAGATAAAACATCTGGAGAACCAAGATGGCGGCATAGGTTAACGCCGGAGTTTGCTGCTTTGAACAACTACTTCAAAAGTGAAACCAAAAAACGGAAGGGACATCACCCAGAACCACAGGAACGCTGGCTGAGTGGAAGTCCTACAACTAAGAGGAAAGAGAAACGCACACGGACACTCAGAGGAGACGCAGTGCTGAAGTCAAATTCTGAGGTGCGGAGTGCGCGGAGCGGGCTGGCGGCGGAGGGCGAGGTTGGCGTTTTCAATCGGGAGGGAGTCACACACTCTGAGCACCAGATCCGGGCAAGTCTTTAGGGACCCAGACTCAAACGGGAGAAGCGGGACTGTCTGGCTTCGGTCAGAGCGAGTGCAGCTTTCTCTCCCAGCTTTGCAGCGGGTGCTGGGACTCAGAGAGGCAGAGCCCCTGGGGACAGGCCTGAGAGCCGCCATAACTGCTCTCTCCGGCCCACCCTGTTGATCCTGTGCGACCTGCCCCACCCAAGCCCAGCGCAGAACCATTTGCCGGAGAGCCTCAGGCAAACGCTAGATTAGCACCTCCCTAGAGGACAGAAGTTCTCTCACTGCTGACACAGCTGATTCTCATAGCCACTTGGCCTGGAGGTCAAACCCTCCCTGGAATTAGCTACAACAATCAAGATTTATCTATAAGACTGCGAACAAAGACCACTAGGGGGTGCACCAAGGAAGCATAACAAAATGCAGAGACAAAGAAACAGGACAAAATTGTCAATGGAAGAAATAGAGTTCAGAACCACAATTCTAAGGTCTCTCAAGAACTGTTTAGAAGCTGCCGATAAACTTAATGAGATCTACACGAAAACTAATAAGACCCTCGATCTTATATTGGGGAACCAACTAGAAATTAAGCACACACGGACTGAAATAAAGAATATTATACAGACGCCCGACAGCAGACCAGAGGAGCGCAAGAATCAAGTCAATGATTTGAAATGCGAGGAAGCAAAAAACATCCAACCGGAAAAGCAAAATGAAAAAAGAATCCAAAAATGCGAGGATAGTGTAAGGAGCCTCTGGGACAGCTTCAAGCGTACCAACATCAGAATTATAGGGGTGCCAGAAGATGAGAGAGAGCAAGATATTGAAAACCTATTTGAAGAAATAATGACAGAAAACTTCCCCCACCTGGTGAAAGAAATGGACTTACAGGTCCAAGAAGCGCGGAGAACCCCAAACAAAAGGAATCCAAAGAGGACCACACCAAGACACATCATCATTAAAATGCCAAGAGCAAAAGATAAAGAGAGAATCTTAAAAACAGCAAGAGAAAGAAACTCAGTTACCTACAAGCGAATACCCATACGACTGTCAGCTGATTTCTCAACAGAAACTTTGCAGGCCAGAAGGGAGTGGCAAGAAATATTCAAAGTGATGAATACCAAGAACCTACAACCAAGATTACTTTATCCAGCAAAGCTATCATTCAGAATTGAAGGTCAGATAAAGAGCTTCACAGATAAGGAAAAGCTAAAGGAGTTCATCACCACCAAACCAGGATTATATGAAATGCTGAAAGGTATCCTTTAAGAAGAGGAAGAAGAAGAAAAAGGTAAAGATACAAATTATGAACAACAAATATGCATCTATCAACAAGTGAATCTAAGAATCAAGTGAATAAATAATCTGATGAACAGAATGAACTGGTGATTATAATAGAATCAGGGACATAGAAAGGGAATGGACTGACTATTCTTGGGGGGGAAAGGGGTGTGGGAGATGTGGGAAGAGACTGGACAAAAATCGTGCACCTATGGATGAGGACAGTGGGTGGGGAGTGAGGGCGGAGGGTGGGGCGGGAACTGGGAGGAGGGGAGTTATGGGGGGGGAAAAAAAGGAACAAATGTAATAATCTGAACAATAAAGATTTAATTAAAAAAAAAAAAGAAAGATAAAACATCCAAGAAGCTTAACAAACTCCAAGAGCCCTGTCCAGTGTGGCTCAGTTGGCTGGAGCGTCATTCCAAACTCCAAAGGTGGAGAGTTCAATTCCTGGTCATAGCATATACCCAGGTTTTGGTTTTGATCCCCAGTCAGGGTGCGTGTGGGATCTCTTTCTCTCTCTCCCTCTCCCTCCCCCCCCCCACCCCCCCGTCATCCTCCCTCCCGCCCTCTCTCTCTAAAAAATAAAACAATTTAATAAAATAAAATAACTCCAGAGACCCACAGCAAGGCACATTATAATCCAGCTGTTGAAAGACAAAGGCAAGGGGGGATTTTGCAAGCACCACGACAGAGGAGACCTGTGACAAATGAAGATCCTCAATGCATTAAAGCACATGCTCATCAGAAACCTTGGCGGCCAGAGGGCAGCAGGTTCGTGTATTCAAAGTGCTGAAGGGAAAAGGACTGTCCACCACGAATCCTCTTTCTCCCTTTTGCCTCGTTGCTACAGAGAGAGCAAGAGGGGCCACCAGCAGCTCTGCTGGAGCACGAGGACACGGCCAGGCCCCCGTTCTTGCTGCGTCTGCTCAACCCGCCAGCGTCTGGCCCAGACGTACGGCCTCCACAGGTGCCGCCAGTGTGTCCGTCAGGACGCGACGGACATGGGATTCATCCGTTGGACTAAGCGAGCTTCCGTGAATGGGTCGTTCAGGACATCCACCTTATCACAGAATGCTATTCCTTTGTACATAAAGTAATTTAAAAACCCTTCAAATAAAAAATAAAAAAGAATCCTCTTTCTAGCAAAACTGTTCTTCAAGAACAAGGGACAAACTGAGCACTCCCAGATCAACAAAAGCCACGGGACCTGCACCAGAGACGCTACGGGAGCCCTTCAGGTTGAAGCAAAGGCCATAGAAGGAACTAAAAGCCCCTGGAAAGGCACACACAGCCGACCCTTGAACATGCAGGGGTTCGAGGTGCCCGCCTCCCACCTAGTGAAAACCCCCGAAACTTAGCTGCTAATAGTCCATCGACCAGAAGCCTTATCAGTAACAGCAGCGAATCAACACATATCCTGTAAGGTGCATGTGTTATATGCTGTATTCTTACACTAACGTAAGCTGGAGAAAAGAAAATGCTATTAAGGAAGTCCTAAGGGCCTGGCCAGTGTGGCTCAGTGGTTGAGCGTTGACCTATGAACCAGGAGGGCACAGTTCAATTCCCTGTCAGGGCACAGGCCTGGGTTGCCGACTCGATCCCCAGTAGGGGGTGTGCAGGAGGCAGACGATCAATGATTCTCTCTCATCATTGATGTTTCCATCTCTCTCCCCATCTCCCTTCCTCTCTGAAGTCAATAAAAAATATATTTTAAAAAAGAAAGAATTATGCATGTACTTAATGCTGCTGAAATGTACATTAAAAATAACTGCCCTGGATGGTTTGGCTCAATGGATAGTGCATTGGCCTGTGGACTGAAGGGTCCTGGGTTCGATTCCGGTCAAGGGCATGTGCCTTGGTTGTGGGCACATCCCCAATAGGGGGTGTGCAGGAGGCAGCTGCTGATCGATGTTTCTCTCTCATCGATGTTTCTAACTCTCTATCCCTCTCCCTTCCTCTCTGTAAAAAATCAATAAAATATATTAAAAAAAAAAAAAAGAACTTGAAGACAGTCCCTCACCACCAGGCACTTCCCGGCCTCAGGGACTGAGCGCCTGTGGAGCCCACCCAGCAAGGGCTCTGGCTGTCCAGACCGTCTCGTCTCCGGGGGCTGCCAGGGGCTGCCAGCTGGTGTTTATCTTCCCTCCAGGCTGGGGATTAGCAGCTTTCGCGATAAGGCCGTTCTGAGCCAAACCGGCTGTGTTTGCGCAAACGGGGTCAGCTCACCCCTGCCCCTTAGGTGCGGTGCGGGGCGTCTTCTCCTCCTCGCAGGAAAGGCCTTCCTGACACTGCCTTCCGGGCACCTGTGCGGACAGACCTCCTGCCCCTCGCGATTCTCTTTATGGGTCCGGGAACTGTCTGAGGCAGAAACGCTGCTTCTGTTATCTTGGCATTTCTTTAGGCCAAACCTCTTTCTAAAAGGACCCGACCACCCCCTGCTGGCATGAACTTCTCCAGCTTTGGACCCTCGCCTTCTTTTCGAGCTGTCGTGCGATGACTTCTCTCCACGGCCAGGCGGAGTCCACGGGCCTTTCTCACAGCCACCCTGCGGCCCGGAAGAGCCCTCTTCGCAGACCGGGACGAAGGGTTTCACCAGGAGCGCGAGGTCTTCCCGCCTCAGGTGCAGCTGCAGCGACGGCCCCACAGACTTCCTCTCGCTCCTCACCCTGCTCCCAGCACTGGACTCTCCCACACAGTGAGACAGTGGGCAGCGGCGCTGCAGACCCTGGGGCAGAGCCTCCGTGGCACCAGCCGCAAACGGCTCCCCTTGCCCACCGACGGCACATAGCAAGCACTCCAGCCTTTTCTTCCGACGCCGTGACGCCCCTCTGCTTCTTGGGACACGTCACACATCACGCGCGGCACTTTAATACGCCGAACCTGCTGACATGTGCTTAGCCTGCTGCCTTCATCGTGCTCAAACACAAGATCCAGACAAGGGCTGGGGACACAGTGCACCGTGGGTGCTGGCTCTTTACCCTCATAATCACTTGTCCGACCGGGAGCACATCACCGGCCCAGGAAAGGATCAAAATTCAAAATCTGAAGTACAGTTTCTACTGACTGCGTGTCACCTCCACACCACTGTAGGATGAAGGCTCTTAAGTCAGGAACTGTCTGTCTATTCAAAGGATGATACACCATGATCAAGTGGGATATATTCCCAGAAAATACAAGGATGGTTCAATGCATGAAAATCAACCAATGTAATACACCACATTAATAGAATGAAAATAAAATCAGATGACCATCTCAATTGACATAGAAAAAGCGTTTCACAAAATCCCAAATCCTTTTATGATTAAGAAAACTAACAAGCAAACCAAACTCAGGGCCCTGGCCGGGTAGCTCAGTTAGTTAGAGCATCATCCTGATACACCAAGATCATGGGCTTAATCCCTGGTCAGGACACACAGGGAATCAACCAATGAATGCATCAGTAAGTGGAACGACAAATTGATGTTTCTCTCTGTCTGTCTCTCGCTCTTCCTCTCTCTCTCTCTCTCTAAAATTAATCAATTAAAGAAAAACTCAGCAAAGTAGAAATATAGGAAAATGTCTCAACGTGATAAAGGCCATATATGAAAACCCCACAGCTAATATCATACTCAACAGTGACAAACTGAGTGTTTCCTCTAAGATTAGGAACAAGACGGGTGCCCACGGCCACCACAGTCATTCAACAGAGTCTTTGAAGCTGCAGAGCAAATAGGCAAGAAAAGGGAATAAAAGTCACCCAAACTGGAAAGGAAGATGTAACAAATCTCTGTTCATAGATGATAAAATCCAGAATTCCACTAAAAACCTGTTAGAATGAATAAACAGGTTCAGCAAAGTTGCAGGATAGAAAACCAACAGGCAAAACTCAGCTGCATTTATTTCATGAACAATGAATAATTTAAAAAAGAAACCCGACCTGATTCAAAAATGGGCAAAAGACTTGAATAGACAATTCTCCAAAAAAAGATACATAAAAAGAAAGTCGACATCATTAGTCAATAGTGAAATACAGGTACAAACTACAAGGAGCTACCGCCTCACACCAATCAGCATAGCTACCATCAAAAAAGAGGTGCGGGGAGCGGGGCGGGCAGAACACAGTAAGTGCTGGCCAGAATGTGGAAAAACTGGAACCCTTGTGCGCTGTTGGTGGGAATGTAGATCGGTGCAACCGCTAGGGAAGTAGATGGGACAGAACTACTGTGCCCAACAAGCCCACCTCTGGGTGTTTGTCCTAAAGAACGGGAAGCTGGGACTCATCTGGACATTTGTGTTGGAAGCAGCATGATTCACAACAGCTAAGACAAGGAGAACCCAAGTCCGCATCGACGGATGAGCAGCCGAGCAAGACGTGAGATGCATATGTGAATGTGTGTGTGCATAGATATTATTCGCCTTAAAAGGAGGGAAATGCTGACACCTGGCACAACACGGGTGAATTGTGAGGACGTGACACTGAGTGCAATAAGCCGGGACAAAAGGAGAACTAGTGTAGGATTCCACTCACATGAGGTCCCTAATCGGAGACGGAAGATGGAAGGACGGTGCCAGGGCTGGGAGGGAGAGCGTGGGCATGAGCGGTTCATGAGGACCTGGTGTCCGTTTTGCCAGGCGAGGTCTCTCCCCGCCCACTCTGGAAGGGTCCGGCACCCGACTGCACAGGCTGCCCCGCCTGCCGTGTCCGGATCCCCCGCCCCGAGGCCCGAGGCCCCGTGCACAGCTCACCTTGGGCAGGGCCAGCTCCTGGTCCAGCCCCACACTGATGTGGCACATGAAGTAGAGGCCCACCCCGAACAGGGCCAGGAACAGCAGCACCTGGAGGGAACCACGTGAGTCACCGGCACAGGCTCCCGCTCTCCCGACCTGGGTCTGGCTGGCTGCTCTCAGAGGCATCCCATCTGAACCTGAGTCCCGCTGCCACCCCACCCCGCTTCCGCACCCGCACCCGCACCCGGACCTGGGTGAGCTCTCCACGGCCAAGGACCGCGAGGTGAGGGTCGGGCTGAGCAGCCCCGCCCCGCCCGGGTGAGGACTGGCTGCCCGCCAGCCCCACTCACCACGACCACGCGGGTGACCCGGTGCAGCAGGAAAGGGGCGTAGACCTTGCGGAAGAACCGGAGCAGGTGCCCCTCGCGTTGGCTGGGAGCCGGCAGCTCCTGGGCGCGCAGGCAGCAGCAGACGTCCAGCCGGGAGGCCTGTGGAGGCACCGTCCCAGGTGGCCCCCAGCAGCCCAGGGCCGCCACCCTCCCGCCCGGGCCGCACAGGCCAGCGAGGGCACTGCCCGCGGGCACTTTCCCCTGGGGCCGTGCGCTCTGTGCAGAGGCAGCAGCTCCCTCGGCGCCGAGACCCTGACCCACATGCACTTTGGGACGTTTGATCCAAGTCCCCAAAATGACCAAAACTAAACTGCTTTTCTGTGGGACAGGGGACGACGAGGCCCTCACGTTCCCCACAGCGTCCCTGCCCCAAGCCCACTCCGAGCCGCTACAAAGTGAAGGCCCCCTCCCCCTCCCCGTGAGCGGGTCCCCCACCTCCTGCCTCCTGCTGTCGAGGGACACCAGGGCCACGAAGGCCGACATCTGCAGCAGGAAGTCCAGGATCAGGGCGAGGCCAGAGGTCAGCGCAAAGGTCCGCACGGCGGGCATGGGGGTCAGGGCCCCTGGGGGACAGAGGAGACTCAGGACACGGTGTCTGCTCACAGGTGCAGGGGGGCTGCCCGCACCCCGCTGCCCAGGCCGGGAAGTCGGGGGCAGGGGCTTCTCACCCAGGAAGAAGCAGACGGCCTCGGAGACGCTGCACAGCAGCATGCTGGGCCCCACGCGGCCCAGCGCCCGGCCGATGTGCGCCTCCCGCTGCTCCCCAGGCCTCCGGGGCAGCCTCTGGTGAAGGGGGGACGGCAAGGACGGGGTCAAGGGCTGGCCAGTGGGTGGGCAGGTGCCCTCCCTCCTGCACAGCATCACCCAGAGTCCCCGCTGAGCCTGAGGGGCAGCCGGCCGACCTTCCCAGCCCCCCCTTCTCAGCCTGGCCCAGAGGGATGCAGGGTGTGTTTTGGGGTGTCTGTGGCATCCCTGGCTCAATGGCCATTGGGACCTCAACATCCACCAACAGCAGAGGCTAAATCAACTGACTCCCTCCCCTGGACGCTACCTGGTGCCCCCACGTGCGGCCTGACACCCTACAGAGGGCAGCTGGGCGAGAGCAGGTGACAGGGTGGTGTGTGGGCGACAGACCCACAGCAGGGCCTCTGCAGGGATGAGGACAGCACCAGGGAGGGAAGCCCTGGGAACCACACGGGGCATCTGGGGGTGTCGGGCAGGGCGCCCCACTCACCTGGTACTCCAGGACGAAGATGAAGATGTTGTCCGCCCCCACGGCCAGCACCAGGAAAGGCACCACTTGCAGGACCACCAGGGAGGAAGGGACGCTCAAGTAGGCGAAGAGGCCCATGGCAGCCATCACAGCGCCCAGCACCACGGCCACCCCGCCCAGGCCCAGCGTGATCTTGGCGTCCACCTGCAAGGGGATGGGGTCAGCCTCCTGTGCAGGGCTGGCGATGGGCCCCCGTGGGTGCCGGGGAGCGCACCACCCCTGGGGAGCCTCGGTGGGGTGTCCCCTGCAGCCAGGCGTCTGGTTGGAAGGTATTGATGCCCTCCTGCGCTCCCCCAGGCCCTCCCCACGCCCCCCCTCACCAGCATGCGGCGCCAGCTGGTGTAGCTGCCCAGGGCCAGGGAGATGTACAGGAAGATGACCAGGTAGCTGATGGCAAAGATGGGCAGGTCCTCGGCTGTGGTCCGGCTGATCTCATCCTCCAGGGAGCGCTGTGGACATACCCACCAGCCCACTGACCCTGGCCCGCTGTGGGTCACTCAGGAAGGACCGGATGGGGCCACAGGAAGCCCCCCCAGCCACCTGGGGTGTCCCCGAGCCGGGGACCCGCGGCCCTACCTCCGCCATGAAGGTGACCTGGAGCGTGCCGGCCATCTGCTGCTGGAAGGCTCGCATCTCCTCCAGGAAGGCCCCCTCCCAGAGCCGGGCCTGGGCCAGCCGGGGGTCGCCGGGAGGGTAGTTGTTGAGGGAGAAGGTCAGGATCAGGGCCTCGGCCGCTGAGTAGTCGTTCCCTGGGAGGAGACGTGCTCAGCCCCCTCCAGCTCGCCTGCCCGCCTCCACCTTCTCTCTGAGTCACTGCCTAACACGCACCCACTTCCCTCTCAGCCGGAGCATCTGAGCGGCGCTGGGAGAAGGTGGAGGAGGTGGAGGGCGGCGGGTCTACCCCCCACCCAGCCCCCACGGCAGTCACACCCCCCATGCCACCCTCCTCACCTCCCCAGGTGACCCACTTACCTTTGTAGCCCCCCACGGCGAGAAAAGGGAAGACGGGGGCCCCGTAGTCAGCCATGCAGCTCAGGGCCAGGGCCGTGCCATCCTTGAAGGTGAGCGGGGCGCTGGGGGGAGAGGAAGGACTTTCCAGGACCCACTCCCGCCCCTGCCCCGCCCCCGGCCCAGCGCCAGTCCCGACCCCTGGTCAGAACCGTGTCTCTGGCCCAGTGCAGTGTGCGCTCACACACCTCCCCCTCCAGACCTCCAGGCCCATCACCATCTCATCCCGGACGAGCCTCACGCCTGGTCCCCCAGGCCTTACACCTGGTCCCCTGGGTGGGGCCCGACGATGCCCAATCCTGACCACCCCCAGAGCCGCACCGGCTCACGCGCCCTCAGCCTCCTCCTCCCTCCAGGCCCCAGTGTATCTTTCTTTCCTGTGACAGTTTGCGGACCCAGCAACCTCTGGCCAGTCTCTAGGCCTTCAACAGCTCTTTCAGCCAGCGCATCACAGGTGCCTGAGCAGAGGGCTCTGGGAGAGGGAGCCCGTGGTGACCAGCTGTCCTGGGAGTAGGGGCTGCATGTGACCTTGAGCAGCTCTCCACCCTCCCTGTCTCTCAAAGAAGAATCGGACCACCCACGAGTGGTTGTGCGCTTCCAGAGTCAAAATGACGCCAGTGTGAAGGTAGAACCAGGCCTGAGCTGCCCCGGACCTGCAGCCAGGAGGACCCCTGAGGCCCAGATGCAGGCCTTGGGGAGCAGCTCAAACGCGGCGCGCCCTCCATGCAGGGGCCGAGGGTCTGCAAGGTCGGAACTGCTTTCCCGAGACCTCCACGCCCTTTGCTGTTCACCCTTTCACTCTTGAGTGTGTGAAGTACAACAGGCCACGGACGTGGCTTCTGCACCACATGGCCGCTCACAGTTAAGAAAAGACCACAGGCCTGGCCGGTGGGCTCAGTGGATAGAGCGACAGCCTGCGGACTGAAGGGTCCCGGGTTCGATTCTGGTCAAGGGCACATGCCCAGGTTATGGGCTCAATCCCCAGTAGGGGGTGGCAGGGGGCGCCGATCGATGATTCTCTCTCATCATTGATGATTCTATCCCCCTCTCCCTTCCTCTCTGAAATCAATAAAAATACATATTTTTAAAAAATCAATGGAAACACATCCTCAGGGAAGGGTCAACAAAAAGAAGAGAAAACCACTGGCTGAAAGCGCAGTTACCCAGAAAGGCCGCACCGCACTCCTCCCTCGCGAGGCCGGACACCCTCTCCGCGCAGGACCCCACGCTGGGAGGCAGCCCCGGACACGGACACGCAGACAAGGACGCTCCCTGCTCCCAGGAGCCCACCAGGGCCACCTGCACGCCTGCCCCAGCGAGCGGGGGGGACCCCCCCAGGGACGCACGGCCTGAGACCGGGACCCCGAGGAGCCAGGAGGCCTCTCGGTGGCGGACGGAGCGCCTGGCCTGGGCCCGGAGGGAGGCCGCGGGGACTCACTTGGCGCAGTAGAGGAAGTGGTCCCTCCAGCCCACCTGGGCCGTCTGCCCCGTGAGCGTCTGGTTGGCGGTGAGCAGCAGGCGCGTGCGGTTGCTCTGGAAGTACTGCAGGAGGCTGTTGACGCAGCAGTCGGCGAGGCTGGCGTTGTTGGGGTTCAGGGGCGCGTAGCAGACGTCCCGCAGGGAGACGTTGCGCTGCTCCTGGGGCGACCACACCTGCAGGTGCCGCAGCCGCTCCTGCAGCTCCAGCAGCGCCAGCAGCAGGTCCGTGCCCAGCACGCCCCCGAAGGTCTTGGGCCCCAGCAGCAGGGAGTCGTACTGGTAGCTGGGACGGCTGGGCGCCGTCAGGATCACCTGGTTGGTGCGGAAGAAGGGCCCAAAGTGCTGGTCGTGGAAGGCCTTCTCCCGCCGGGCCTGGCTGTTGGGGGCCGACCACAGCTCCACGGGGTCTGTGGTCAGCTTCGTGAAGGCCAGCCCTCCGGCCAAGGCCGCCACCACGGCCGTGGACACCAGCAGGACGGTCCACGGCCAGGAGGCCACCCACGTGCCCCAGCCCTCGAAGCAGGCGCTGAGGAAGGTGTGGGTGGAGAGGCTGAGCGTGTTGGAGACGCTGGGGCCGGCCTTGGGGTCCCGGGTCCTGGAGAGCACGCGGGTGCCTATGAGGAAGGCTGTGAGCACGGCCAGGACGGAGCACAGGATGAGGATGAGGGCCAGCCCGCCCGCCAGGCGGCCCAGGCGGAAGGTGGCGTCCAGGGCCTCAGGCCGGGCGATGGCGGGGCAGGACGCTGCGCAGTCCTGGCAGGAGCAGGCGGCCGCCCCGCCCTGGGACTGGTTGCAGGGGGTGAGCTCCGCGTCCAGGGGCTGCATGGGGCTCCCTGCGGCCTGGTCGGGCTCCCACAGGTGGAAGGTGATGTCCAGCGGGGCCAGGCCATTGCTCGTGTCGCCCTGGTAGTTGAGCCAGCGCTGGGCGTTGCAGAGGGCGGAGCCGTAGACCCCGCACATGGCGCCCACGGCCAGCGTGGCGGCCGCGGGGATGCGCACCCGGCTGCAGGAGTCGTAGGTCCGCTCGGCGAAGCTGCGCCGGTAGAAGGCCTCGTAGGCCACCACGGACGGGGGCTGGCCGGCCCCCCGCACGGCCACCCGCGTCACGTTGACAAAGGTGCTCTGGTCGGGGCTGCAGGTGTTGTGGCAGTGCAGGCTCACGAAGTTGTCCGCGCAGGCGGGGCAGCGGGTCAGCAGTGCCTTGGTGATGGCCAGGCTGTTCTCCAGCGACAGCAGCTGCTTCCGGGAGCAGCAGGCGAAGGTGGTGTCGGGGCCGGCGTAGAGGCGGGGGCAGACGCGCTGCAGCAGGGCCAGGTGGTCGCCCGTGACGCGGGGGGCACGCGTGTTGTTCAAGCAGGACACGTTGGCCAGGCCCGCCAGGCTCCCCGACAGCTCGGGGTTCTTTCCGCACTCGTCGTAGAAGGCGCAGTAGCCGGGCTGGTGGATGGGCGTGTACGGCTGGGCCTGGGCCTGGGGAGCAGGGCAGGCTCACCGGGGGCCCCGCACCCTCAGCCAGGGGGGCTGGGGACCTGGGCTTAGGAGGGATGCAAGGCCCGGTGGGGGGTGGCCATGGCAGCTACACACGGCTGGGAACTGGGGAGCCCTGGGGGAGCAGAGGCCTCTGGGTGGTGTCTGGGGGTGATGGGCTTTCATCAGGTCACTGAAGAGAGGGAGGTGAGCCCTGGCCGTGTGGCTCAGTGGTTGAGCGTTGACTCATGAACCAGGAGGCACAGTACAATCCCTGGTCAGGGCACATGCCTGGGTTGTGGGCTCGATCCCCAGTGGGGGGTGTGCAGGAGGCAGCCGATCCATGATTCTCTCTCATTATTAACGTTTCTCTCTCTCCCTCTCCCTTCCTCTCTGAATAAATTAAAATATGTTTAAGAGAGAGGGAGAGAGGGAGGCAACCCAACAGACGTGCATGTGGCAAGGTCACAGGTCAGGGACGACTCCAGGGGGTCGAGTGGTACCGGCGCTGAGCACATGGGCACCATCACCAGTGCCATTGGCCATCACGGTGCCCAAGCCACAGGCCACACCGGAGGCAGGGGCCCCTGGGGCATCAGTGCCCGGCTTCCCTGCCCTCCCCTCCTGGGGCCCGAGCCTACACCCTCCTCCCAGGCCTGCAGTGAGTGAGAAACAGCAGCGGCAGCTGCTAAGTCCACGGTGGGAGACTCAGAAGCTGCCGCCCACCTCAGGCCAGGGCATCCTCAGCAGCCCAGGGATGGGAGGCCCCTGGTCACACCCAGGCCAGCAGCCCTGTGTCCTAACAGCCCCTTGGCTGGAGACCGGGGCAGCCCAGGACCTCCGCCCACACCCCTACTCGGGGCGCCTGGGATTCCCCGTCTATCCAGAGGCCGGATCCCCGAGGCCCAGGCCCTCCCTGACTGTCACCAAGGACCCCCGTGCCCAGGACTCGAGAGGGGAGGCCCCAGCAGGGTGCAGGCACCGGACTCACCGCCTGCAGGAGCAGCACCCAGAGCAGCCAGCCGCGCGGGCGGGCCTCTGCCATCCCGGCGCCAGGAAGGGGCGAGAGGGAACTGAGGCCACGGACAGTCGGGCTCAGCGAAGGGCTGGGTCCAGGGGGCACCAGCAGGGCAGCCTCCTGCCAGGGACAGCCTGGCCTGATGGTGGGGGACCAATAGGGCCGCCCGGCACCCGCCAGGGCTCCCGGGTTAATGATCCACCGCCCGCCCCGCCCCGCTTGGCCCACTCTCTCGGGGGAGTGAGGGGACGGAGGTACGGGGTCTCCTGTCACCCCCTTCCCAACGCCCCAGGCCGAGGGCTGAGGCAGCTGGGGACCCGCACAGCCCCACACTCGCTCCCCCACCCCCACGCGGCCCAGACCCCCATGGCCCCAGCCCCCCCTTGGGACCAGGCGGGCCCTGGCTGGACACACCCTTGCACTGTCACCCTTAGCAACTGTTGTTAATTAATATTAACAGCCCAATAACAGGGGACACTCGGGTGGCGTGATGCAGTGACATCGGTCTCCTCCTCTGGGCGGAAGGAGGGGTTTGCTGGGGGCTGACCGTGACCCAGAAGTGGGAGCCACAGCCTCTCTGCCCCCACCCCCGGAGGCCAGGGTGTCGCTGGGAACCCCACCCAACAGGCTCCTCGCCCTCCGATAGGGATCTGCCTGCCGCCAAGATAGGCCGACCTTGGCCCCCGCGCCCGGGCGGAGCTTATCGGGCTGCCCGGGGAAGGTCCCTGTGGCCGCCTGCTGGAGGAAGCTGCAGGGACCTCCTGCCTCCCTTGTTTTCTGGACCCTGGCCTGACCCAGTCGGAGGGTCACCAAGGGCAGGCACCTGTCTGGGAAGACAGGCAGAGGTGGGGGCCAGGGGAGGGGGGGGGGCAGCCCTGAGCCTGCAGAGGAGCTTCAACAGCTGGGCCGGTGCAGGGACCTCCATGGGCACCTCCGGGCGGCACCGTCCCTGCTGTCTCCCCTCCTCCTGGTGTCTCCCCAGCAGCACCTGAGACAGGGGTTCCAGGGGCAGCAGGAAGCCAACCAGGGTGCATTCAAGAGTGGGCTTACCAGGGACCTTGGGGGATGTGGGGGTCTGCCCAGGGTCCCCCCAGGGAGGAGGACATGGGCAGCTTCAGGCTCCTGTGGCCCTTGTGGAGCCCTAGGGGCCCAGCCCACCCCATCGATCCGAGGGTGGCCCCGGGGAACCCCTCGGAATGGAGCCCGGCATGGACTTTTAGGGTCCCCTCTGGGACACCCACAGTCTGCCACTTGGCTGCCTTTGCACGTGGCCTGCCAGGCTGTGGAGCAGACTCACACTGACAGAGGCGTCTGCACCCCTCGTGCCCCCGTCCCAATTCTTACTCAGCCTCCCTCCGCGCCTTATCAGCCTGCTGAGTGCTGGGCTGAGTCCCACAGGCCGATCACTCACCTCGCTGGTTTCCCTATCTCGTCAGATGAGTAAGCGTCTGGTTGACGTCTTTGGGTTTCACTGTATTTCCTCATTTTGCATCTATTTCCTTAAATGAGGAATCGATCCTGGGGATGAGTGTGTCAGAGTGGCACGTTTATGGCCCCACGTGCGTGCTCAGCTCCTCCGTGGGCAGTCGAGGATGCACTGATTGCTTATGGGATCCTCGCACTGACGCCTCAGGGGTTCGGATAAGCTCCCCCGCCACCATCAGTGCCCGAGCTGCCCGGTCCCCAGCTTCCCCTGCACTGTGCTGTCTGCTGCCGGACTTGACAAGTTTAATAACTGGAAACGGGGGCCTCCTCGAGAGGCCCAGGAGCGACCTGGCCCTGAACCCAGTCCCCAAGTGCAGGAGGCGGGGGCGAGGGGCGGCCACCAGCACAGGAGCCTCTGGGGGTCAGGGGGGCCCGTGTGGACAGGCAGCCAGCGCGGGAGTCGAGGGCTGGCTGTGCGTCTCCGAGCCATCAGACTGCGGCCAGTCCGAGGTCAGGGTGGGGTGCTGCCTGGCCAGGCACTGGCCCGGGCCTTGGCGCTGGCTAGCTCCTGGCTCACCGGGCCGAGCAGCCTGCAAGCTGAGACGTGGGCTCTCCTTCCCCGGCTGTCGGAACCCAGATTCTGAGTGAAGGATGTGTCCACGTCCAGGCAGCAAGCAGTGCCGCGGGCACTCGCTGGGAGTGAAGACAAGCAGGTGCTACTGCGCCCACTGTACACCCAGGAAAGGGCACCGCAGCCGAGCTGGGCTCAGGGAGGCTCCTGGGTGCCAGATTTAGCCAAGAAGCAGGACGCCAGCTAGTGTGGTGGTGTTGTTTTAGGAGAGGAAGGGAGAGGGATAGAGAGAAACGTGGATGGGAGAGGGGCATCGACTGGCAGCCTCCTGCACAGCCCACGGGGGATTGAGCCCGCCACCCAGGCATGTGCCCTGGCCAGGGATCGAACTGAGCCCGCCACCCAGGCCTGTGCCCTGGCCAGGGATCGAACTGAGCCCGCCACCCAGGCATGTGCCCTGGCCAGGGATCGAACTGAGCCCGCCACCCAGGCATGTGCCCTGGCCAGGGATCGAACTGAGCCCGCAACCTTTGGTTCCTGGACCAACACTCAACGGCCAGCCACACCGGCCAGGAATACCAGCCAGTTTTGAGTTTCAGATGAACCATCTAAATGTTTAGTGTAACACAAATACTGATTGGGATATACTTATGCTAGAGTGACACCCCTTCTCACAGCACCTCAGGGACGAACCTGAGGCTGAAGGGACAGGGCAGGACTCAGGGCCACAGACCTGTGCACCCCACTGAGCCGGCGGCGAGGCCGGCAGCTCCCTCCGTCAAATGGGAGGGCATGTGCTCGTCAAGGTGGCCTGGGGTCTGCAGCATCAGCCATCCTGCAAGGCGGCCGCTAGGAGTGCAGATGCTCAGGCCCGGCCCCCGCGCTGCGGGCGACACCTCAGAGAAGCCACTGATCGGAAGGTGCACTGGCTTGAGGGGCCTGTGTGCGGAGCCGGTGTGGGGGTGCGTCCCCCCGACAGAGGAGACCCTGGAGGCAGCGCATCACGGGCCCCACAAAGGCTGCTCCCGAGGACTGACCACCCCAACGTGCAGGTCTCCAGCTCGGCCGGCCACCACTCCCACGGCTTCCTGGGGGGCGAGCTCTGCGACGCCCTCGGCCGCGTCTGCCCAGCAGGCCCCTTGCACGCAGGAAGGCTGGGCTGCCCCTGCACCCCCACCCCAGGGTGGATGGCGCTTTCTTTCCCACGAACAATGGCGTGACCAGCGCAGCGCAGCCCCCAGGAGGCAGGACGCCGGAAGCTCTTCCACAGGGGGTGGCATCTGGCAGAGGCCCCTCCTGCCCAGTTTTGAGCTTGTCATTTCCTCCTGGGACAGTGCCCTGGAGACCAAAGTCCCAGGGTCAACGGATGCCCCAAAAGCTGAGTCATTGGTTCTGAGTCACGAATGCTCTGCGACGGGACTAGCGGGAGGGGGGACGCCTCTGACCTGCTCATGGGTGGGTTTCCGGGAACTTACCCGCCTGTCATCGGTGCTCCCCCTAGAGACCGCCTGCGCCTTTGTTGTGAACAGGAACTGTTTTCAAAAGTAAATGAAATCGCTTTCTCGGCCTTTGCCCATTTTTGTGACCCCTTCGATTTTCGGTTCATCCTCAGACATGGCAGCCCCCCATTTCCACACAGGATGCTGTTCCCATCCACCTTCCAGGCCCACCTGCGCGGGCAGCCAGCACCCGGACTCCTCAGCTGGGTGAGCTGTGTAACCTCCTGGACACCCCGAAGGCTGCCTCTGGCCCCCAGCCCAGCCCCTGGCCGACCCAACAGGTGTTGTAGGGCAGAGGGATGCTTCGTGAACTGGGGGGGGGGCACACTGAAGGCCTGATTCTTTTTCATGTTTTTATTGATTTTAGAGAGGACGGGAGAGATGAAAGAAACATCGATGAAAGAACTGATCAGCTGCCTCCTGCACGCCCCCTGCTAGGGACTGAGCCTGGAACCTGGGCACGCATGCCGACCAGGAATCAGCTGTGACCTCCTGGTGCATGCTCAATGCTCTACGGCTGAGCCAGGCCGCCAGGTGAAGGCCTGATTCTCGACACCCCTCACTCCCCACAAAGCTCCGCACACGCAGGGCTGTGCCTGCCCCCCTCCCTCGTCTCTGGCACAGGGTGCCATCCAGGCGCGGTGATTGTACCAGCCACGGGGAGATGCTCACGGGACTCCGACCCCCCGACAGTCCCAGGGCGCCAGGGTCGCCTGGAAACGCTGAGCTTCTCCGAGCTGCTCAGGGGCTGGCCCTGCCCCTGCCTTCCCGGCCCAGGGACCCCTCACGTGCTCATTAAGGGCGGACACTTCAGCACCAGACCCAACCCCTGAGGGCCTGTGTCCCGTGTGAGGCCTGAAGATGTCCGGGCCCTGGATACCCTTCCTCTGCAAACTCAGGGCGCAGGGACACTCTCCACAGCCTTGGCCATTCACACCCACCAGCGGCAGGGCCCGCTCCAGCCCCCCCCGCCCCCCCGCCCCCCCCCGCAGCAGCCTGGCCTTGTGAGGCCTGACGAGCAGATGGGGGTCCTGATATGAGGGCCACAACCAAGGACAGCTGCAGAGCCCTCCTCTGGGGGGACCCTCTCCTCCCTGCAGCGGTTCTCAACCTTCTGGCCCTTTAAATACAGCTCCTCATGTTGTGACCCAACCATAAAATTATTTTCGTGGCTACTTCATCACTGTAATGTTGCTACTGTTATGAATCGTCATGTAAATATCTGATATGCAGGTGGTCTTAGGCGACCCCTGTGAAGGGGTCGTTCGACCGCCAAAGGGGTCGCGACCCACAGGTTGAGAACCGCTGTCCTAGGGCCTCCTGGCCAAGTGGAGAGAAATGAACGAGGTGTGAGAGCCTCACAGAACCACTCATGCACTTGGCACACGCACAGCGGTGCTGACGGAGCAGCAATGCCAGGAGCTCAGGTCTGCATCCCCGGCGGCCGGAGGAGGGCAGGCAGCAGGTCCGAGGTGAGCAGGGCCCCCTTTCCTGTGGGTGAGCTGTTGTTCCTGAGCTTCAGGGGATGGAGGCTGGCCAGTGTGGCCCCAGGCAGGAAGGCACGGGAGCAGGTGTGGGCTGGAAAGAGACCTGGACCAGGCAGGCATCTCCCAGGCCGCAGGGCCCGCTGCAGACGGCACGGTTACCCCTGCTGGCCACAGGGCCGCATGCAGCAGGCAGAGGGCCAGGCCCTGCCTCCCAGAAGCGGGCTCAGAGGGCTGAAACCTGCAGGAGGCCCAGACGGAGGCGCCAGGACCTTTATTCTGTCTTTAAGGCACAAAATGCGGCCTGGCAGCCACGGATCGGGAGGCCACAGTCTGCCAGCTCCAGGGCCTAGAGCATTCGTCCAGGGCGGGAATCAGTCCCTCCGTCGAGGGGGAACTCTCCTTTCCCGCTGTGCTCAGCCCACGAGGCCAGGAAGATAGCTGAGGCCGCCTGGACGACTCAGGAGGGCACCGCCCTGGGTCTGTGCTTGAAGCTGCGCAGTGGGTTCTGGGCCTTCGCCTTCTGTGGGGGAAGGTGGAAGGTCAGCTGGAGAACACCCAGACAGACAGCCCAGGGCCAGGACAGACGCTGCTGTGGTCACCTGCAGCCTGGATGGCAGCAGGACAGACAGCCTGTCCTCCTCGTCTTGAAGGCATGCATGTGTGGCGGCAGGAACCCCAGCCCCCGGCTTTGACCTTGCGGCCAGGAGTTTTGGCCAGATGTTGGGACCACTCTCCTCCAAGGTGTGCGCAGACCGGGGTGACAACGAACCAGGTGGGGGAGACCATAGCTGCTACCAAGGCCGGGGGGAGGTGGGGGCATACCTTGACCTTCTTAGAGGACGGCTTCTTCCGCTTCTTGTGAGGGTGAACCAGGCCTCGAAGAGCAGCAGGAACTGGAAGAGACACGTGGCCTCAGTAGCTGCCACCGACCCTGCCCGACTTTGCTCCCGTGTGACGAGGATAGCTCCCTCCTTGCCCCTGAGCCGCCGCCTCCACCACAGAGCACAGCGCCCCCCGGGGCCGCGTGGCGCGTGCGCCTGCCCGGCTCAGGGTCCCATCAGCCCAGCGCGGGCCCGCCAGGCCCCGCTCACCCAGGTAGTCAGGGACGTGGCCCAGGTGAGGCTTGACCACGGCAGGGTGCAGGGGCAGGTCGTGGCGCAGCAGCTGGAGGTCCCTGGGGTTGTCTTCAAAGTACGTCTGACGAGAGAGACAGAGATGCAGGGGTTTGGTCTCCCTGTGACTTTACGGGGATCCACGTGGGTCACGCGCGTTTAGAATTTGAAGGCTGAGGTGTCCCGCCGCCCGTCCCGGCCGCCCCGCCCGCTCCCAGGGGCAGCCGCTGATGGGCTCTCGCGTCCCCGTCCCGCACGCTCCCTTTTCGGCGGCACACGGGAGTGCAGTGCAGCCTTGTCACCGTGACGCCACCTGTCCTTCTCAGAGTCGCCCCCCACCGAATGCCCCATCTGCTGAGGCCTCAGCACCGAGCGTGGCGCCTCCTCACCTTCAGCCTCTCCGAGTGCAGGAGCTCCTCCTTGATCTCCTTCAGCCTTGCTTCCCGGATGGCTTGTTTCGTCACCGAGCGCATGGCGTCCTGGGTGGGTACCGCGGTCAGGACAATGGGCTCCCGGGATACCCCGTCCCACAGGAGCCACGGTCCGCCCGGCACTCACCCTGCAGCGGTAGCGGAAGCCCTCGATTTCCTCCATGCGGAACTGGTAGGGAAGCAGGGTGGGGGCCCCGTTCTCTGGGGAGAAGCAGCAATGAGCGGTCCTGGCTGCAGACCCCCAGCCTCCCGTGCCCTCCCCTCCCCAGGATGAGGCAGCAGCCTCTCTGGCTCATCCCCTGCAAAGTGACGTGCACACAGAGCAAGACACCTGGTGTTGCCAACAGGACACCAGTTCCCCAGGATCCGATGGCCAGGCAGCTCAAATCCCAAGTCCTGGGTGTCATTACATCCTTCACCCTCAGGACCTGCCCAGACACCTACTCTCCTCCCCCAAGGTGCCTTTGGACCCTGCGCCCTTAACCTCCTGGGGATGGGCAGCCTGCCCGTCCACCCTCCACTGTCCTCTTCTGACAGCCTGGCTGCCCCAGAGCTCCCTCTCCCAGGGCTGCCTCCTGAGACACCACCAGCCTCTTCCCTGTCTCCCCCTTGCTGCCCTCGGCCCTTCTGCCCAGGGCAGGCAGTCAGTGTGACTCAGGACCTGGGCCTGCTCATCTGTGAAGGGGCAGTGCCTGCTACCAAGGGAAGGATGAGGATGCAGCGAGGGACATGGGGCAAGCATGGTGAGCAGGAGGGTGGCAGCCGGTCACACTACTGTCCCTGCTCCGTTCCCACCACTGGGTCCAAGGCATCCGGGCGCAGCCTGGCCCTGCTCTTACCTCCACCGAGAAGCTCCTCAATCCTGCCCAGCTGGGACTGCTCCGTGGGCAGCACAAAGGTCAAGACTACACCTGGGTTGTTGGCACGTGCCGTCCTGCAAAGAGACAGCCCAGCCCCCGTCTCGCCTGAGTCCTGGGGGCGCCCACAGCCCAGGGGCCCGGCCTGCCATGCAGCTCTCCTACCTGCCAGCTCGGTGGATGTAGGCCTCAGGGGTGGGGGGGAGGTCGAAGTTGAGCACGGCACACACGTGGTGGAAGTCTATGCCCCGGGCCACCCCCGCCTCCGGGTCAGAGGCCCTGCAGGAGACACCACAGCAGACTCGCCCCCGCTCTCCCACTGGCCTCCGACAGCTCATTTCATCAGCAGGGTCTCTGAACTGAGCCCGTGTGGAGCCCCAGGGCCCTAACAGTGTAAGACTCTTTACATCCAGAACTGTCCCAGGAGCTGGGCAGAGGGGCGGCCACACCCTGGCCCTGCCCCCAGCTCTGAGGCAACAGCGGAACTCACCACCTCACAGGTGACCCAAGAACCCACTGGGCAGACTGCAGGCTCCCTTTCCCCCTCAGGTCACAGCTGCACCCAATGCTGGCTGGGCTGTCTCCCTTGCCAGTGTTCCAATCACCCAGGGACCAGGTGAGCCCTTCCTGCCCCTCCTCCAGGCCCAGCAGCCAAGCCTGGCTCCCACTCTGGTTCCAGTCTCCCTGGGGAGGGCTAGAAGGACAAAAATGTGGACGCACCTGTTCCCCTTGGGCCCTTTGCCCTGGCGCTTGCCTTTGACCGGGGCGCCCAGGACTTCGGCATCAGTCGCTATGACGCAGTCGTAGAAGCCTTGGTTAAACTGCGAGATGATGTGGCACCTGTGGCCCAAAGGGGAGGGTCAGCCCCAGGAGGGAGCTGGAGGCAGCGCCTCAGCCCCAGCACCGCCGTGACCGTCATCCTGCCGTTTCCCTCTTACACTCTCCCCCGACGTTATCTCTGCCTCAACCCCCTCGCTGAAGACGGAGGGACAGTGGGCACCTCGAGAGGCTGTGGCAGAGTCACTGACTGTCTACCAGCCCGGAGCCTGGCCTCTGAGCTCTTAAAAAACAGGAACACCCATAGTGTCTCCTTCCCAATCCCCATCTTCAACGTGTTCCAACCGAGACATCCGCCGCACACCTGGAGCGCAGGGGCAGCTCCCCATTGAGCACGCAGGCGGGGATGCTGAACTGCTCCAGGAACAGGCGCAGCCGGTAGCCGCGCTCCAGAGTGTTGACGAAGAGCAGGGACTTGCCCCGAATCAGCGACAGCTTGAGCAGGGCGTACAGCAGCAGGAACTTGTCTTCCTCCGTGCCGCAGACCACCTGGAACTGCTGGAGCTGCTCTGGCCCTGGCAGCTGGGACTCTTGCAACTTGAGGGTAACCTGGGGGGACAGGCCTGTGGTCAGGAAAGAAGGCAGAAACGCTCCCACAAGCCGCTGGCTGGCCACCCACGGTGTACATGTGCTTGTTCAGGGCACCATGGTTCCCTCCTGCTGGCACAAGGTTTCAAAGGACCCTGGCTACTGTGGGTACAAAAGACAGAACACTACATGCAAAGTGCCTGGGGCACAGAACAGAGAAACACAAGCACAGGACTGCAGTGAGCGGGACACCCTATAGTAACACTTTCTCAGGAATCGAGGTCTCATAAGTAGAGAACTTTGGCCCTGCTGCTAAAGGCAGCCTTTCTGCCCTTGGGGGTCCCTGCTCAGACCTTTAGGTGACCCCTAGGGGACATATGGAGGATACAATGATTTTAGATGTGGAGAGGGTGTTGATGAACTACTGGCTTCTAGTGATTTAGAACCAGGGAGGCTAAACCAGTGACAGCTGTCCTCCCCGGTGAGCAGGAGGACCAAGCCCTTTGAGTGCCCACGTCAGCGACTGCAGGTGGGTGCACGGGGACTCACTGGGTTATGCAGGACCAGCTCCTTGAGTGTTTGCACATCCTCGTTAAAGGTAGCCGACATGAGAAAAGCCTGATAAATCCGGGGCAAGTGACTACAATAAAACAGACCTGCATTAGCCTCCAGCTCCAAGCGCCTCTCATCGTGGCAGCTAGGCTTCTGGCCACCTGCCGCAGGCGTGCCGCTCACCCCCCACACGCCTCTTCCTACCAGAGGAGGCTCTTGAGCTCCTCCTCGAAGCCAAAGGAGAAGAGGAGGTCGGCTTCGTCCATCACCAGCAGCTCGAGGGAGTCCCGCAGCTTCAAGCTGTCTTGCTGCAAGTGGTTTACTATGCGCGACGGGGTCCCCACCACGATGTCAGGCTTCTCCATCAGCACAGCTCTGCGGGCGGGCCACCCCTCAGGGTCAGGGAGAAGGCACGCCGGGACCTCACCCACCCTCCGCTCTGGGCAGCTTCACCCCCCCCAGCCCCGTGCCTTCGCCCACCTCTGAGAGGCCGAGTCTTCAGCGGCCGACACGTTGGCCACCCGGATGTCTCGGGCGCAGTAGGCAGCCAGCTGCTGGATCATGGCCTGGGCCTGCCGCGCCAGCTCCTTGGTGGGCACGAGGACAAGGCCGCGCACAGCCTGCTCCACCACCGGGCCGGTCTGCAAGAGCAGGGCTCAGACTTCAGGCAGCGTCCCCGCATCGTGGCCCCCGGTGCTTCCCTGGCTCTGACCCAGCGGCTGTGACTCCAACACAGCCCAGCGCTGGCTTCCCCCCCTCGGAACCCGGGCGGAGGGCTCTTCCCCAGGTGCTGACCCTCAAAAAGAGCCACTGACTTTCCGGTGACCAAGTTACTCTAAAAGGCCAGCGGCTGGAGGTTCACAACAGACTGCGCGTCCACAGCAGAGACTCACTCACGGCCTGGACTAGGGCCCAGGGACCTGACTCCAGCCCAGAACGTGCGCCTCCAGGTCCGAGGACTGCGGGCATCCCGCACGGGCAAGAGGCCAGAGGACGGCCTGGCTCATGGCAAGAGGGCACTGCGGGCGGGGGGGGGGGGCAACCACGGCGACCCGGCCTCTCCCTCCCGCTCAGGGGCCGCCGCCACCCACCGCCTTCCTCTGGAGCAGCAGCTGCAGCATGGGAACCGCGTAGGCGGCCGTCTTCCCCGAGCCGGTGCGGGCGCGGGCCAGCAGGTCCTTCCCCTCCAGGGCCAGCGGGATGGCCTTCTCCTGGATCAGCGTGGGCCGCGACCAGCCCAGGTCCGTCACGGCCTAGGAGAGGCGGGCGGCTCAGGCGCGAGCAGCCCGGCAAGTCCCCGCCACCCGCGCCAGGCCGGCCCCTCGGCCCTCCACCCGCCGCCACCCGCGCCAGGCCGGCCCCTCGGCCCTCCACCCCCCGCCACCCGCGCCAGGCCGGCCCCTCGGCCCTCCACCCGCCGCCACCCGCGCCAGGCCGGCCCCTCGGCCCGCGGGGTACCTGCAAGAGCCGGGGATCCAAGCCCATGTGTTCGAATCCCAAAGCCTCGTCGTCCGCCATTCTGAGGCTCCGTACTGACAGCGCGCACGCGCGGTAGGGGGAGCGTGCGACGTGTGGGCGGGTCAAAGCAACAACCAATCAGCGCCGGAAGAGGCGTCACTACCGGAAGTTCCGGAGCCTAGGCTTCCGGCGTTCGGGCGGAGCTCAGGGGCTGCGGCGGCCCGCGGGGCCGGAGATTCCGGGCGGAGGCGGCTGGGGGTCGGGCTCGCGTGGGAGCCCCCGGACCCCCTCCCGTCCCGGACGGTGCCGCCTAACGCTGCGCGGTGGGCCTTTCCTGCTCCGGGGCCGCGCGGGTGGATGCAGGTTCCGCCGCCCCCGGGCCCTCGGCTCGCCAGTGCACGTTGCCGGCTTTGGCTTCACCTTCGTTAGCGCGTCTTCCATCAGCCCCGCCCTAGTCCTCAGGCCCCACCGGCCGTGGCGGCTGCCTGAGCGCGCCCTCGCCTGCCCAGCTGCCCGGGGTCGCCGACGGGTCTGTGAGGGCGCTGCCCGCCCCACCCGCCGCGCAGGGAGTGCCCGCCGAGGGGTTCCCGGGCCGGACGCCGGGGGCAGTGGTGGGCGCGGGGGCAGCCGGTGGCCGCGGACGGAGCGGCGTCGGGGAGGCCACAGGCTGGCGGGGTGCAGGGCTCAGACGCCCAGGGACAGGCTCCGGCGAAGGGCCTGCCGGACGAGGGTGGAAGAATGAGTAGCAGGAGACGGGCAGGTGGGTCTGTCCGGGCTCCCCCGCCAGCTGCCCGTCAGCCACCGCACAGCTCGGCCGAGTGCGGATCGTGCCCCCAGGGCGCGTCCCTCTCTCCTGAGCTCCAGGGCCCTCCTTTTTCCTCCTCTGTAACTGTTTCCTGGGGCCATTTCCCCTGTGGCTCACTTCTTCCCCTGTGACTCTACATACACTTTTTCTTATAGTTTGGGAAACGAAAGGGGGGGGGGTGCCGGTTTGGCTCAATGGATGGAGCCTCGGCCTGAGGAGTGAAGGGTCCCGGGTTCGAGTCCCCGTTGGGCACAGGCCCAGGTGGCGGGCTCGATCCCCAGTAGGGGGCGTGCAAGAGGCAGCGGATCCGTGATTTTCTCTCACCATTGATGTTTCTATCTCTCCCTCTCCCTTCCTCTCTGAAATCAATAAAAATATATTTAAAGACAAAAGAAAAACATGGGGATTCTTGGTTCCCACCCGTATTAGTTGGGTATTGCTGCTCCAACAATTACCATAGCTTAGTGGCTTAAAACAGCAGGAATTTACGTATGGTTCTGTAGGTCTGAGTCTGACAAGGTCCCACGGAATTGAAATCAAGCTGTTGGCAGGGCTGCATTCCCTTGGAGACGCGAGAGGAACAGTTTGTCCTGCCTTTCCCAACGTGGCTGATGGCCCCTTGCTCCATCTGTCCTCGGAGCCAGCCAGTGAGTGGGTTGAGTCCTCCCATCCCCAGACCTTCCCTGGCCTCCCTCCCCCACTTTTAAGGAAACTTGTGACCATAGTGGGCACAGCCAGCATCTCCAGGACAGTCTGTTCTAAAATCAGCTGTTGGCACCCTTGATGCCTTTGCCATGTTAGGTAACACATTCACAAATTCCAGGGATGAGGACATGGGCGTCATTGGAGGCCATCCTCCTGCCTCAGGCGACCCCAAACCAACCTGCTTAATCAGTTTTGTGAGCCGAACTGAGTTTTAAAAACTTTAGGCCTGGCCAGCCAGTTCGGCTCAGTGATTGAGAGTCCACCCTTGAGCCAGGATGTCAGCTTGGTTCCTGGTCAGGGCAGATGCCCAGGTTGCGGGATTCCCCAGTAGAGGGTGTGTGGGAGGTGGCCAAACAATGATTCTCATCGTTGATGTTTCTGTCCCCCTCCAGGCTCTGAATAAAAACATTATTTTTTAAAAAACGTTTAGGGTGTCTTGTCTGTGAATACCACACAGCAGTATGGGACTTCTCACCTGCCCCATCAGCTAGTCCCACATGTTTCACTCCACTCCCCTTCCCATCAAAACTTGACAGGAGAAGTAAAAGACTGACTGACCTGCCGACATAATTTAGATGCGATTGTGTTGCCCGCGCTGGTTTCGCTCAGTGGATAGAGCATCAGCCTGCAGACCAAAGGGTCCGGGTTCAATTCCGGACAAAGGCACACACCTTGGTTGTAGGGTCCTCCCCAGCCCGGGCCCTGCTCGGGGCTCGTGCAGGAGGCAACCAATAAATGTGTTTCTCTCACGTTGATGTTCCTGTCTTTCCTTCTCTCCCCCACTCTCCCTTAAGAAAATCAATGGGAAAATACCTTTGGGTGAGGATCAACAAAACAGGATGCAATCGTGTCTACTGCTGGCAGACTGAAGCCAGCCCAGCTCTCACCTGGAGTTTCCTGTCCTCCCACAGCCCAGACTCCAGGCTCTTTTACTGGCTGGGTTCCCAGTAACAGCCACAGGGTAGACACAGTTCCCTTTCCGACAGGTCTCATGCTCCCCAGAGCCTCAGGCCAGTGGCCTACACAGCCAGCCAGCTCCTGTTTCCTTGTTTACTGTAACATGAAGAAAACTGGAAACTATTCGAAATATCCAAAGAATTTTGGGTATATCAATGGTGGCATTTCCCCTTACTGGGATAACATGGCCATCCAGAATTAGAACGTAGAATTTCAAAAATAATTACAAAAATATTCAATGACAATGCCCATAAATCTAAATTGCATATATTTTTACAAGTAAAAACAGGTACATATGTGGAATAATATAGGAAATAAAGAAAAAACATTAAGAATTTAGTTCTGTAGGTCAGGTAAAAAAACATGAAATAAACATGTCTAGAATGGGCAACTGGCGGCATTGTTTCCTACAGAAGACGGCATAGGGACCTGTAGTGAGATCTGCTTAAACTTACGACCTGGGACTTCAGCGCTTCCTAAGATCCCTTGCTGATGTTTCTACTTGGTTGACCCATGTGAATGGCTGAGCAACCACTGGTCCACCCACCTCCCAGGACCGAGGTTAGGACAAGCCCCAGCACCATGAGCCCTCACGCTACAGTCCACTCCAGGCGGCTGCAGGGGCAGTCCAGGCCAGCAGCCCTTCCTCCATACCTGTGTGCCTCCACTCTGCCCACAACCTCTCATTTCATTTCAAACACAGCTAGTACAACACGTTTTATTTCACTGGAAAAATCTGTATAAAGAACCAAACCTGGCTCCATGAAAACATTTACCATAGCTTAAATAAAGGTCAAGGGGAGAGGGAGGGTAAGTGCCCTGCCTTGTGCGAGCTGTCACAACCTCACTCTCAGTGAGGCTGTCTGGTGAAACCTCGTGTCCCAGAGGAGTCTGCCTGGCCCGCTCTTAAGGCCTCGATAGCAGTGGGACGGCTGCAATCCTGAGAGCTGCCACAGAACTTATCAAAAACATGTGGACAGACAGAAAGCAAGGGGCTGCGTTGGTGTTTTCAGCTAGTCGTATAGGCAGTTAACACTTCAACTAGGAAAGAAAATATATACTTTATCAAAAAATAGTTCTAATATATAGAAAAACATTTCAATCCTCTAGGGCCTCTGCCCCTTATTTACATTCACAAAGCCACTGGGAGAGCCCAGGACTGACGGGAGCAGGGAGGCAGGGCCGCTTGGGCATTGCCATCGCTTACTGCATGAGTAGATGAAGTTACGAGAGAGACTTGTCATTTGCTCATTTGGTGACAGGATGCAGGGGAATCGCTGGAGGTGAAAGAAGTGAGACCTAGTCCTGGGTCAGATCCGACCGTGCACAAACCCCAAGACATATTTGAAAGCTTGGACCAATGCCCTGTGTTCTGGAGAACCACTGTGAGCAAGTGGCTGATCGGGATGCTCTGTTGCCAGGGAACCAATGTGGTTTATATTCTTTTTCCTTTTTTTCCCTCACAAGCCGGGTGGGTAAGGTATTAGGTGGGGAAAGTACCAATAACTGAGGTGAGAAGGAGGGTCATTCGGAGAGGACACTACACCAGCTTCTTGGCCTCAAAGAAGCTCTTGAGATGCCGCATCTGCCAGATGCCAGTGAGGATGAGGATGACGGTCTGAGTGATGGACCACCACAGGACCCTCTGGTTGGTGCTCTCACTGGTCAGTCGGAAGCGCTCTTCACGGTACTGTGGGACACAGACCCAGGACTAAATGTGCAGGGAAAGCCGGTCCTGGCTGTGTAAGCCACCCCTCCCATAGGACGACTCAGCCACGGGACCAAATCCTCCTGTCTGCCGACTCCACTGGGAGCGCCTCTCGGGAAGCATCCCCACTGGGCTGAAGTCATGCTCCTTCCAATTCTTGCCAGATCCCCAGGTGAACAGACGATGCCTAGATTTTTACCCTATTGTGTAGAGCCCTCCAGACCAGCGATTTTCAACCGTCGTGCAGCAACAATTTTTAAAAGATGCAATACCTGACTATTTAGGCAGGGGCACTGACCTCTTTTCCCGTAGACTGTCAAATAAATCAATGACAACAGCCAACCCAACAACAGCCATCCAGTGTGAATGAATCAAAATTATACCTAAGCCTGGATGGCATGCTCAATGGTTAGAGCAGCCGTGGGCAAACTACGGCCCACGGGCCAGATCCAGCCCGTTTGGCTGTTTATCCGGCCCGTGGAGCCGAAAGAGCGAAGGGTTCTCTTGCTCTCCCCTCCGCTCCTTCACCAGCAGCAGTGTTAACATGTATTAGTTCACACAAACACTCCATCCATGCTTTTGTTCCGGCCCTCCGGTCCAGTTTAAGAACCCATTGTGGCCCTCGAGTCAAAAAGTTTGCCCACCCCTGGGTTAGTGTCAGCCTGGGAACCGAAGGGTCTCAGGTTCGATTCCCAGTCAACGGCACAGCCCTGGTTGGGAGACAACCAATCAATGTGTCTCTCTCACATCAATGTTTCTCTCTCTCCCCCAGCTCCTCCCCACTCCCTTCCACTATCTCTAAAAATCAATGGAAAAAACATCCTCGGGTGAGGAGTAACAAAAAACAAACAAAAAGTTATACCTACTTTTTTGTCAGATCTGCAAAAAATATATTTCTTGGTGTACCCCAGAAAGTTTAGTAATTAATTGATGTGTGCCATGAGATGAAAAAGGTTTAAAATCGCTGCTCCAGACCAATACCCTCCATTCCATTCTCTGAACGGTTCACTGGGAAGGCCGCAAGCAGAAACCCCAGTGGGTGTGGTGGGTCTAAAGGGCAACTGGCATGCCCTTTAGACATGCCCTTACCCTTTGGTAGTCCTGCTCCTTCTGGATCTGCTCCACCTGGTCGAGCAGCTGGCGGGCTCGGAGCTGCAGCTCTGTCAGTTTGTCCTTGGCCGCAATCTCAGGGTAGTTGTTGGCATGCTCTCCAACCTGGATGTCTAGGTGCACGCGCTACAAGGACACAGGGTCAGAGCCCCGAAGCCACAGGGTAAGAAACAGGAGTGGGGGAGCCTCAGACGGCCTGTTCCAGACGATGCCGCCCGCTCTTGTCCCTGACTATGGGACAGAGGGGCAACAGGTCTCCCCCCCAATTGTGACTATGCCACAACGGGTCACAAATAATGATGGAGATAAATCAGAACTTTGGAACCCAGGGAGAGATTCCGAGCTGTAGCGAAAGAGCTTTTTCCTTTTTAAAGAATATTACTTTATTGATTTCAGAGAGGAAGGGAGAGGGAGAGCGAGACACAAACATCATTGATGGGAGGGAATCACGGATCGGCTGCCTCCTGCCCGCCCCCCTAGGGATCCAGCCTGCACCCAGGCATGTGCCCTGACCGGGAACCCAACGGTGACCTCCTGGGTCGTAGGTCGCAGCTCAAGCCCTGCGCCACGCCGCCGCATGAAAAACACCCTCTTACCAGTCTGCCGCCAGCGAAAAGCACCATCCTGGTGGAGTTGGAGTGCAGGCAGATCTGATGGTCCCCCGGGGTGTGGGAAGTGAAGGTGAAGCGTCCCTCCGAGCCATACTGCCGCGAGAGCACCACCTGCAACACAGCGGTCAGTGGAAGGCCCTGCACTGACCTCCCAGCTCGCACCCCCCCGCCCTGACGCCCTCTGCAGGGCGCCCAGGCCACGGCCTGCGGGTGGCCCTACCTTGCCTTCGGGGTCCTTCACCTCCACGTGCATGCCCAGGCCGGGGGTGGAGGGCAGGAAGACCTCCTTCTGCTTATCCCACATCTGGGTGCGGTAGTTCCCTGCGGAGCGACAAAGCTGTCACAGGGCGCCTCGACCGCCCGGCTCCCACAACTCCCAAGGGGCCCGCGGCCCGCGACTGAGGGACACGCAGGGCCCTGCCCACCCCCACGCCGCCTGACCGATGACCATGGTCTCGTCGGGGATTTCCTCGATGAAGCAGCGCTTCTCGGTCTCGCCGATGTGGAAGTAGAGCCCCCGGACGCCCACCGCGCACAGCGAGAGCAGCAGCAACGCGGGCCACCCCATCGCGAGCCGCCTTGGGGGATCGACACCTGTCACCAAGCGCCCTCGGTGCAACGCGCATGCGCACGCCTGCGCCCCGCTTCCAGGCGACGCAGCTCAACCCGACGCAGAGCGCGCACTCTGACGCCAGTCCCGCGTCTTTCAGGCCAAAGAGCCGGGGCAGGCGGAAATTGCGCATGCGCGGAACGCTAGGGGCGGCGGGGTGGTCCTATTGCCCCTTAGTGACGTAGTCCAGTACCAACACCTGCCAACGCGCACCTTCTCTCCAGCGCACGTGCGCGCGCCTGCGCACCACACCAGTAGACGCCACGTGACGGCGCGGGGAGTACGCATGCGCTGAACCGCCTCTCTCGCCCCCGCCCCTCCCTCCGTCAGCCCGCGGCGGCCGTGGGTGCGTTATCAGGTCAGGGCTGGGCCTGAACCGGGACGGAGGGCGGGGAAGGGGGAAGCGGTCTCAGACGGGCGTGGGAGGGCCCGGTGGGCCTGTGAGACCTCTTAGGGCTTTGGCTAAAGAGAACCCTCTAGGCCCCTAGAGTAGGGGGTTTTGTTTGAGGAATGATTTGCTCTTAGTTTTTAAAATTATCCTGTCCTGGCAAAAGCTGACTGTAAAACCTAAGGATCACCAATGGTACAATATACTTTTGTAAGTAAGGTTTAATCCGAATCCGGTATTTTGTCTTGCAGTTTACAGGAAACGAAGACGTTTAGAGGACATCATGGGGAAATGATAAAGCCAATCCAGAATAGGACACTGGGTTCAACCTTTAAAAACCTAAAGCGACGAACGACGGGGCGGAGGACACCTTGTGGTGGCAGAGTCTGCAGAGACCCGTGCGACAGCGCCGCCCTGTGCGATCCACGTGCTCTTCCCATCGAGGGGTGGACTGGCACCCATGGCTGCAGCCTGGGCCTCGGGCTTCCATTTTCACTCTTGAAACCCAGCTGACAGCCCACCCTACTGAGCGGCCAGTCATTGGAGGAGCTGCCCCCGCCAATACATGGCACAGGATCAGCTACCCCGCCCAACGCCCCTCCCCCCCAAAAAAACACACACAAACTATGCAATTATGTAACTGGGACAAAAATGAGGACACTCTATAAACTGACAGAAAGATTTCCAGGATATATTGCTAAGTTTAAAAAGCAAGGTGCAGCCCTTACAAGTTGGCTCAGTGGATAGAGCATGGGCCCTTGGTCTGAAGGGTCCCAGGTTGATTCTGATCAAGAGTATGTATCTCGATTATGGGTTGGATCCCCAACCCTAGTTTGGGCACGTGTTGGAGGCAACCAATAGATGTGTGTCTCTCACATCCATGTCTCTCTCTCTCTCCCCCTCCCACTCTCTCTCTAAAAAAAAAAAGGAAAAATATCCTTGGGTGAGGATTTAAAAAGAAAAGAAAAGCAAGGTGCAGAGAGAGTACATTATCTTAGTGTTTGTATTTGATGAAAAAACATCGGAAGACTAAGACTCTAATATAAGAGGTTACTTACAGGTAACGGGAATATTCAGTCAGTATACACCAGCACGATTGTACTGATTAAAATAGAAATACTTCTGTTCTAGTTGGTAAATGGCCACTCTCCAAGCCCTGAATTCCCTCCACCTTTGCTCTCACTACTGATCCCGCGTTGCCTCATGACCCTACAAATAGTTACTCCTGGCAGGAAAGGCATCTGGCAGGCCAGCAGATAATGAGGTAAAAGGTAGCAGAGGTGCAAGAGAGATTTTACAAACTGGAACTTTTCATAATATTTTTCCCCCCATTCAACAGGTTGCCTTTTTTTAAAAAAAATGTTATTTATTTCAGAGAGAGGAAGGAGAGGGAATTAGAAACTTTAATGATGAGAATCATCGATCTGACTGCCTCCTGAAAGCACCCTACTGGGGATGGAGCCTGCAACCCAGGCATGTGCCCTGACTGGGAATTGAACCATGACCTCCTAGTAGTTCGTGGGTCAACGCACAGGCCTGAGCTACGCCAGCCAGGCGCCTTTTTTACTTTTTATTTTTATTTTTTTTAAGAGAGAGAGGATGGGAGAAAGAGAGAAGCATCCATTGGTTGCTTCTCTCACGTGCCTGACTAGGGACAGAACCAGTAACACAGGCATGTGCACTGACTGGGAATTGAACCTGCCACCTTTCAGTGTATGCAACAACGCTCCAACCCATTGAACCATACCAGCCAGGGCCTTTTTAATATCTTTTTTATTTTCAAACCATGTGTATATGTTACCTATTTAAAATAAAATTTAAAAATTAAAGTAGTGTTACCACCATTCTCTATCACACTACCATTTTATGGATTTGAAACCAACAATTGCTGTCATGTTGGCTTATCCTAAATGGCAGCTCCATCACAATGTAAATACTGCCTGTCTCTTGTATTCCCCTCTGCATCCCCAGCACCTAGAACCCATCTGGTATATTGTTCAATGAATGAAGAATGTATCCTTTGATGAAAAAGCACATTGAGCAAAAGCCATGGAATGCAATGAAGGCAGTGTTCAGAGGAGAATTCACAGTCATAAATGTCTACATTAAAAAAAGATATCAAATTAGTAACCTCACTTTACATTTTGAAGAAAAAAGGAGAAAAAAAAAGCAAAACTAAACCTAAACACAGAAGAAGAAAGGAACAAATAAAAAATAGAAATGGCCTGGCCAGTGTGGCTCAGTTGATTGGCATGTCATCCTGTACACCAAAAGGTGGTGGGTTCAAATCCTATCAGGGCACATATCCAGGTTGCAGGTTCAGGGCGAGGGCCGAAGGCAACTGATGGATATTTCTCATATCGATGTTCTCTCTCTCAATAGCTAACAAACAAACATGTCCTCGGGTGAGGATTTTAAAAAATTATAAAAATTAGAGATAAAACAAAAAGTCAATGAAAGTAAAAGTTGGTTCTCTGAAAAGATGAACAAAATTGACAGACCTTTAGCTAGACTGAAAGAAAAAAAGACGAATCACTACAATCAGAAATGAAAGTAGAGACATTACCTCTGACCTTAAGGAAATAAAAGGGATGAGAGAATACGGTGAACAACTGCACACCAACAAGTAAGATAATTTAGATGAAATGGACAAATTCCTACAAACAAATTATTACCCAAAGTAACATAAATAAGAAACAAAACTGGTATGGGATACGTGGCTTCCCTGGTGAATTTTTGTTGTTGTTTTTCCCCTGGTGAACTCTATTAAACATTTAAAGAAGAATTAACACCAATCCTACTTAAGCTCTACCAACAAACTGAAGAGGAGGGGACACTTCCTAACCTATTCTATAAGGCCAGCAATACACTGATACTAAAGCCAAAAACAAGAAAATCAGACCAATATCCCTTATGAATACAGATGCAAAACTCAATAACAATAACAAAAAAATAATAATAAACCTCAACAAAATACAAGTAATCTAAATCCAACAGCATCTCTAGATGATTATACATCATGGCCAAGTGGGATTTGCCCTATGAATGCAAGGATAATTCAACATGAGAAATATCAATCGATGATAGAACAAAAGGGGGAAAAACACCATTACTCAATTAATGGAGAAAAGGCATTTAACCCTTTCATCTCAAGACCACTTAGAAAACTAAGAATAGAAAGGAACTTCCTCAGCACGGTAAAGGAGATCTACGAAAACCCACAGCAAACATAATGGCGAGAGACTGAAAAGCTTTTCTGTAAGAGCAGGAGCAAGACAAGGGTGCTCACTCGCGCCACTTCTATTCAACAAAGTACCAGAAGTTCTAGCCAGAGCAATTCAGCAAGAAGAAACAAAGGACATCCAAACCGTAAAAGAAGAAAAACTGTATTGACAGATGACATGATCCTATGTAGGAAAAATCCCTAAGAATCAAAAAAAAACTACTAGAGCTAATAAATGAATTCGGTTATGTTGCAGGACACAAGGTCAATGCACAATAATCAATACACCAGTAATGAATAATCAAAAAAGGAAGTTAAGAGAGCAACTCCATTTACAAATGCATCCAAAAATATAAAATACCTAGGAATAATATAAGCAAGGTAAAAGACTTGTATACCAAAAACTACAACACATTGCTGAAAGAAATTAAAGAAGACACACATAAGTGGAAAAAACATCCCATGTTCATGGTCTGGAAGACTTAATATTGTTAAAATGTAAATACTACCCAAAGCAATCTACAGATTCAACACAATCCCTCTCAAAATTTCCACAGCCTTTTTTGCAGAAGTGGAAAAGCCAAACATTACATTTATATGAATTTGTGAGGGGACCCACATAGCCAAAATATTCTTGAAAAAGAACAAAGTTGGAGAATTCACTTGTGTATTTCAAAACTTACTCTGTAGTAAGTTTTGAAATCCAGTAAGCAAACAGTATGGTACTGGCATAAAGATAGCATACAGACCAATGGAACAGAATTGAGAGTCCAGAAATAAACCAAATATATATGGTCCATTGATTTTTCAAAAAGGGCGCCAAGGCCATTCAATGGGAAAATCATAATCTCTTCAACAGTTGTTGCTGGGACACTGGAGTTCCACATGCAAAAAGATGAGGTTGAATCCCTACCACACATCATATTAAAAATAAGTCAGCCCTAACCAGTTTGGCTCAGTGGATAGAGCGTCAGCCTGCGGACTCAAGGGTCCCAGGTTCGATTCTGGTCTAGGGCATGTACCTTGGTTGCAGGCACATTCCCAATAGGGAGTGTGCAGGAGGCAGCTGATGGATGTTTCGCTCTCATCGATGTTTCTAACCCTCTATCCCTCTCCCTTCCTCTCTGTAAAAAATCAATAAAAAATATTTTAAAAAAACCAACCAAACAAACAAAAACAAAACTCAAAATGGCCCTAGCGCCTAGCTGGTTTGGCTCAATGGATAGAGTTGGCCTGCAGACTGAAAGGTCCCAGGTTTGATTCCGGCCAAGGGCACATGTCTGGGTTGCGGGCTTGATCCCCAGTAGGGAGCCAATCAATGATTCTCTCTTACCATTGATGTTTCTATCTCTTTCTCCCTCTCCTTTCCTCTCTGAAATCAATAAAATATATTTAAAAAAATAAAAATAAACTCAAAATGGATAAACAACCTAAATATAAACACTAAAACCATAAAACTCTTAGAAGAAATATAGGGGTAAATCTTCATGATTTCAGATTTGGCAATGGACTTTTAGATATGAGCAACAATAACAAACATGGATAGAATGGACTTCATCAAAATTTAAAGCTTTTGTTCATCAAAGAACAGTACAAAGAAAGTGAAAAGAGCCCTAACCGGTTTGGCTCAGTGGATAGAGCGTCGGCCTGCGGACTGAAAGGTCCCAGGTTTGATTCTAGTCAAGGGCATGTACCTTGGTTGCAGGCACATCCCCAGTAGGGAGTGTGCAGGAGGCAGCTGATCGATGTTTCTCTCTTATCAATGTTTTTAACTCTCTATCCCTCTCCCTTCCTCTCTGTAAAAAATCAATAAAATATATTTTTTTAAAAAGAAAGTGAAAAGAATGGGAGAAAATATTTATAAAACATATATCTGGTAAGGAATTAACAGGCAGAATATGTAAAGAACTCCAACAAAACAAGACAACCCAATTCAAAAAAGACTTGAATAGACTCTCCTCCAAAGAAGATATAAAAATAGCCGAAACCGGTTTGGCTCAGTGGATAGAGCGTTGGCCTGTGGACTGAAAGGTCCCAGGTTCGATTCCGGTCAAGGGCATGTACCTGGGCTGCGGGCACATCCCCAGTAGGGGATGTGCAGGAGGCAGCTGATCGATGTTTCTCTCTCATCGATGTTTCTAACTCTCTATCTCTCTCACTTCCTCTCTGTAAAAAATCAATAAAATATATTTTTTTAAAAAAGGCTGAGAAACAAATGAAAAGATTCTTGACATCATATAGTGATAAGGAAATGCAAATCAAGACCAAAATGAGATCACCTCACATCTAGTAGGAGGCTATAATACATTTTAAAAAAGAAATTAAGAAGTATTGATGAAGATACGGAGAAACTGGAACCTTCATGCATTGCTGGTGGGAATGCAACATCGTGTCGCCACTGTGGCAAAGTTTAGCATTTCCTCAAAAAGCTAGACATAGAATTACCATATCACCCACGTCTATTCCTAGGTGTTATAGAGGGAATTATAAACAAGTACTCCAGATATGTGTAAGCCAATGGTCATTGGAGCATTATTCACAATAGCCAAATGGTGGAATCAACCTAAATGTCCATCAAATGATGTATAGACAAGGTGCAGCATGTTCATACAATGGAATCTATTCAGCCATAAACATTTCTGACACATGCTACATGGATGAACCTTGAAACATGCTAAGGAAAATAAGTGACACATAAAAGGGCAAATACTGTATGAATTCACTTACATAAGTACCCAGAGTTGTCCATTTATAGGGATAGGAAATATAGGGAGAAGGGAAAGGGGAGGGGAGTGGGGAGTTACTGCTTAATGGCTGCATTGTTTCTGTTTGGAGTGGTGAACAAGTTTGGGAAATAGTGGTGATGGTTGTACAACATTGTGAATGTAATTAACGCCTCAGAATTGTACACTTTATTTTATTTTTATTTTTTTAATATATTTTATTGATTTTTTACAGAGAGGAAGGGAGAGGGATAAAGAGTTAGAAACATCCATGAGAGAGAAACATCGATCAGCTGCCTCCTGCACACTCCCCACTGGGGATGTGCCCGCAGCCAAGGTACATGCCCTTGACGGGAATCGAACCTGGGACCCTTGAATCCGGAGTCCGCAGGCCGCCGCTCTATCCACTGAGCCAAACCAGTTAGGGCGGAATTGTACACTTTAAATGACAAGTATTTTCATATACATACTTTACCACCATTTTTTTAAAAAGGGGGGAAAACATGCTGAGGTTGCTCCTTGGTTCCTTCACTTTCTCCCAGTCTCCAGATCCTGATCCCACACATCAGCCCAACTTGGTTCGTACAAGCATGTACACTGTGCTCCCAACTTAAAAACAAGACACCCCTTACTGTCCCTTTCAGAAATTGCTCTACGTCCCTATCAAGCCGCGAGCCAGTGACATAGTCCCAGACTGAATCCTGGCGCAGATTCAGCCATGTGTGTCCTCTGTGCGGCCACCACGTCAGCTCCCCGTGGTCGGATCCGGCCTGGTCATCCCCAGGACCCTCGGCCGCATCCAGGGCACAGTCCGGGTCTTGAGCTGCTGCGAACGTACGCAGACCACTCGGGAGGCGTGGCTCGGACTTCCCCGTGTCAATCACTGGCATGCCACCTACTGATACTAATGTATACGTAACAGCCACCTTCTGATACTAATGTATACTTAACGTATCTTTACATGGGACCACTGATTACAATGAAAACACCGTAACTGCAAAGAGGAAAGCCAGTACACCTGCCAAAAAGCGTCAAAGATAAACTCGGGGAGACCGAGCAGGTTAAGTCCTAGCTTCGCACGACCGCCCACCACGGCTCCTGGGCGCCGGTCGGAACGGGACGGCAGACTTGGGCGCCGCAGGCCGTCGGCCGGAAGCCGGGCTTCTCCTGCCGCACGGACGAGCCTCCTCCCTGCATGACCGGCTACCGTTCAGCGGACTTCAGGCCTAAAACGACTTATTTTCACATATTCGCACTGAAACAGGGCTGCATCGGACGATCAGAGGGGTCCCGGTCACACCGTTTTCACTTCCTCAGCCAGAAGTAAAATAACGTCTTAAAGCCATGCCCACTTGCATGGGGTGAAAGGCCGCGATGCACCGACCGAAGGCCCGGGCGTCCCACCGCGACCCCGCGGCCCATGGGGGGACCCCTTGTGTCCCCGACGGCTCCGCGTCCGCCGGTGCGCGCCGGGGCCTCCCGCTTCCCGCTCCACGTCCGTCCGCCCCTCAGCTTTCCCGCACAGGCCTCGACGCCCCGCGCAGGAGGCCGGTCCCGGGAAGACCCCTCTCCAGACCTGCCTCGCAGCCCGGCCCCCCTGCCCCTGCCCCTGCCCCCGCTGCCTCCGTGCCGGCCAAACCCCGGAAGCGCGCGAAAGGAGGCGGCGCGTCTCTGTGACGTCACCGCCCCGCCCCGCGACGGAGACGACTCCCGGGCGGGGTTGCGTGCTGACGCCACACGCCTGGGCGGGGTCGAGAGTTTGGTTCTCCGGAGTGGGGTGTCGGCGCCTCATTCGGGTGGAGCGGAGCTGGAGGCAGGTGAGTGCGCGCTGGCGCCGGGCCCGGCCCGGTGTGGAGGCTCTGCGCCCGTCGGGCAGAGCGCGGGAGTCGCGGTGGAAGCCGAGGCCGCCACGCCCTTGCTGTTGCCGGCGCCGCGGTGACAGGGAGTGAAGCTAGATGGAACCAGGCTGACGGGGGAGGGTGGGCGGGACGAGGGTCTGACGGACGGCCGCGGCAGCCAATGGCGCGGCGGGCGCCGCCTGGCGGGCGGAGATTGGCGGGTGCGGAAGCGCGTGGAGGTCGCGCGGGCCTCGGAGCGGCTCACCATTGGCTGGGGCGGCCGGGGGGCGGGCTGCGCGGGGGACGTAAGGAACGGCCCTGCCGCTGGAGTGACTCCCAAGGTCGAGGAGGCGTCACGTGGGACCGCCGAGCCGCGTCCTCTGCGCGCCCGGAGGGACGGACGGACGGCGCGCCCTTGAAGCGGCTGTGGGCTGCGGACCCAGGGCTGCGCATGCCCGGCGAGGAGTGACTCTGCAGCACCCAGGGGCGCGGGGCCCCCGCCCGCACTCCGTGCCAGCCTCAGTACCCACCGTCCTCGCTCTTCCTCGCTGCTCCTTGAGGTGACACCCTCGGTGAGCGGATGACCCCGCAGCATCCCACGTACCCGGCACCTGCCCTGCTCAGTACCCCACCGCGCCCACCTCCCCTCTGTGGCCCGTGGGTGAGCACCCACGTCCTCATCCTTCTGCAGGAGGCTTGCTCGTCCATGTTGGTGCCCTTTTCCCTCCCGCAAGCCTGCCTGGCATAGTGTGAGCGGCACTGACACTTCCCTGAAACTAGCGGCCGAGCGGACCGGAACCAGCCCTCTGCGCTTCGCCCGGAACCGGCCCGCGGTGCCCTTTGCAGGTCGCAGCGGTGCGGGAGGCCCAGAGCGGGCATCGCCCTGAGCAGCGTTGGGGGAGCGCCCTGGGCTGAGCGGGTTCGCCCTGGGATTTCCTGCAGA
This sequence comes from Myotis daubentonii, assembly GCF_963259705.1. Lineage (NCBI taxonomy): Eukaryota > Metazoa > Chordata > Mammalia > Chiroptera > Vespertilionidae > Myotis > Myotis daubentonii. Next base: position 86,116,353 of record NC_081849.1, on the reverse strand, counting down.
CCTTCCCGGTGAAATAGGCAGGACTAGCCCTAAGTTTTGCAAATTAGCTGAGGACTAGCTCTTGGAAAGTTGGAGAAAGATCAATACGCTGACTATCTTTTTGAGACCACGGCCCACATTCATTTACTTTTTTAAAAATCTTCACCTGAGGGTATGTTTCTGTTGATTTGAGCGCGAGAGACCGCGGACCAAGCTCTGAGCGCCTGGGGCGCCGGGGCTGTTTTCTGTTCTCCGCCTTCTCTTACCTGACGTCTTGCAAGTTACTTGGACCTTGTTTTGAAATTTCACCTCTATTGATACGTAGTGTTTTTGAGTATATCTCTGTATAGCTTTTTAGAGGTGGTCTGGGTATTACATTATCTATTTACACAACTTAGCCCACCGGTGTCATGATTCTATCAGGTTGGGTGACGTGTGGAAACCCAACCTCATTGAAAACTGTCTTAACTATTTTCTCTACATACATTTAGAACCACACCAGACATGTAACTTTTGCTTTAACCATTACACTTAGTTTAGAAGCGTCGAGAAGGAAATTATATTTACTCAATCGTTGTTTTTTCTCTTCTTTTGTCCTTCATGGAATTGGCAAGATCCCTTTTATCATCTCCTTTCTGCTTAGAGAAATTCCTTTAGCCATTCATTGAGGGTAGGTCAGCTGGCAGCAGTGGCTCTTCGTTTTTCTTCAGCTGAGAATGATTTGATTCCCTTCATTTCTGAAGGTAATTTTTGCCGGATATAGGATTCTGAGTTGAGTTGTTTTCCTTCCGCACTTGAAAAGTGTTGTGCCACTTTCTCTTGGCCTCCATGACTTCTGATAAATACGCTGTTCAAGGTGTTTGCCTATCGTTTTCAGAAGTTTATCTTGTCTTGGAGTGGACTTCTTGAGGTTTGCTCTGTTTGGGGTTTACTCAGCTTCTTAGAAGGTTTATGCCTTTTGCCAAATTTGCAAAGTTTTCACCTGTTACATTTCTGAATACTTCTGCAGCACCTCCTGCTTTTTTCTCCTGGGATTCAGCTGATGTATTCACGTCATCATTAGGTTTTTGTTGTAGTCCCACCTGTCCCTGAGGCCCTGTTCATTTTCTTCAATCTCTTCTCTCTGTTGTTCAGATTGTGTGATTTCCTTTATTCTAACTCCATATTCACTGATTTTCTTCTTTCTCCTCCATTCTGCATTTTAACCCATCAAGGTTGGTGGCTGTATTTTTCAGTTCTGAAGTTTCCATTCAGGTCTTTATATCTTTTAGAGGCCCGGTGCATGAAATTTGTGCACTGGGGGGTGGGGGCTGTCCCTCAGCCCGGCCTGTGCCCTTTTGCAGTTGGGGAGCCCTCGGGGGAATGTCCGACTGACATCTTAGTGCTGCCACAGAGGCGGGAGAGGCTCCCGCCACCGCCTCTGCACTCGCCAGCCATGAGCTCGGGTCTGGCTGAGTGGTGCTCCCCCTGTGGGAGCACACTGACCTCCAGGGGCAGCTCCTGCGTTGAGTCTCTGCCCCCTGGTGATCAGTTCGCATCATACTGACCGGTAGGGTTGTTTTACCGTTTGTTCTGTTTGCGCATTAGCCTTTTATTATATAGGATTTCTTTGCTGAGGCTTTTTAGTTTTCTTTTGTTTCAAGCATAAGTTTATAGTTGCTCATAGAAGCACTTTAAGGCTGACTCCTTTAAAATCTGCCAGATACTCTGACATCTATGTCATCTTGGTGTTGGTCCCTGTAGATTCTTTTTTTGTTTCAGTTGAGATCTTTGTTCTTGCTCTGGAAGGTGATCTTTGATGCAGCCTGGACATTTGGGTGTTCTGATGAGACTGGATCTTATTAAATTTCTGAGCAGAACAGGCTTCCTCTGACATGGATGGGGTGGGAGGGGGGGCGGGGGGAGCTGAGGGGGGGCGGAGGGATGTAATCCAGGCTCCCCTCCCAGCCTCCTTGGTATTGGTATCTGCTGTGTGGGTGTAAGTTCCCTGTTGGGCCTTTATGGTTTCACTCTGTCTGGGAGAGAGGGGTGTGGCCTGTTTCTGCTGGGCAGGTGAAATCGGGCTCCTCTCCTGGCTTCCACTGACATCGCTGCGGACGGAAGCCCTGGTCTCCTCTGACCCAGCAGGTGAGGTGGGGCTGGCCCCCTCAGAGTTTCCTGTGGGGTTGGCTGCAGTAAGGCCATTGCTGTCTAAACATGTCTGCCTGTGAGGCTGCCCGGTCTCTTGTCTCTGCGCAGAGGAAGCCAGCTCTTGTGTGTGTTTTGTCTACATTGGCTGGCATTTCTGGGGCCAGCTCCTCCAGCGTCTGGTCTGGTATGTATGGAGCAAAGAGAACAGCAAAGAACTCAGTGCTGTTCTTTCTTTGGCCCCAAAGCCCCTTCCCAGTCTGTTCCTCCTCTCCATCTTTCAGAGTCTTTTTGTTTTCAGTGTAGCATTTCATGTTTTTAGCTGCATTTAGTGGGAAACGGAAGTCCTGTTTATGCTTTTAAATATTTTAATAAAAATTGATAAATGGCCTTGCTTTCCATAAAGGTTAAATAATCCGTACTCTAAACAACACCTTTGAAAGTGCCTGTGGGCCTGCACGTGGAGCTTGGCAGTCAGGACACCTCCCATCGAGGTGCAGTCTGGGGAGGGCAGTCAGCCCCCCGGCCCCCAAACTGAAAGTTGTTGGGGTTCTAACTGTGGGCGCGTGGAAGTCCCTCCAGGGGTCTGGCCAGCTGCCCACTCCAGACTAACTTGCATGTAGGTTTTCCTTGGGAACGTCAGCTTTTTAAGAGATGTCTTTGGTTGGTCTTTTTCCTTGATAAGTTGTACTTTTTAATCACAGAAACCATTTTAGAGTGAGCATTCATGCTTGCATCATAATTACAGAAAAACAGGCAGGGATGTGAAGGAAACTGAAGCAGATCAAGTGAGGCGTTTAAGGTTCCTCCACAAATTAGTCACCTGTTTGCCCTTCCCCCCTCAATCCTCGTTTCTGTCTAGTAGTGGCAAAACGCCTCCTCAATTTAAACTACAGTGGGGCCTTGACTTCCGAGTTTAATTCGTTCCGAGGCTGAGCTCGTTAACTCAAATTACTCTGTCAACTCAATGCAAAAAGTCAGCCGAGAGACAGCTGGTATCTCCAAACACTCGTTAGTCGGGACCCTGGTAAGTCAAGGCCCCACTGTGCTTCCCTGTCTCTGGTGTGTGTGTGACGAAGCTACAGGGGAAAGGCGTTGAGTGAGATTTTCAGTTCAGTGAGATTCGGGGGAATCAATACTGTGCTCTTCGCACACACGTTCTTCGCATCACCGAGATAAGTCATTGAGGTGTGGGGTGACGGCATTGTCTTCTTGCCCGTTACAAGAACCTTCGGAGTCTGAAACTGAAAAAAGAAAAAATGTTCTCAAAACGAGTTGTTCTTTTAAAATGGTTGTCGGGTAACACCCGACAGTTGTCAGTCACCTAATGAGGCGTGCTCTTTCCCCTCCAAGACTCACTTCCTGAGACGCCGTGCACAGCTGTTCTGCTGACATAGCCTCTTTAATTGCCCCTCCGCCTGGCCAGCGTGACGCCGATAGGCATCAGGAGTGTGCCTCTGCCCCGCGTTGGCGGGGAGGGAAGGTGACCTAGGGCCGTGCTGCCTGGCTGGGGAGGGACGGGCACAGATAAAGTTGCTTTATTTCAGCAGGTTGTTTCCTATGGGCAGGGCTCCAAGCCCTTAAAAACACATTTGCTTTGGTTTTTACTTTTTAAACCTTATTTTTGCCAAACGTATAGGTTTATACTTGTATCATAAAATAGCGGGTTATAAATAGTGTCATTTTGTGTACTTCATTGGCATTGATGGGTTCACTTACAGTTTTCCTAGATATAAACAACCTTATTGAGGTATATAACTTCTGTGCCATACAGTTCACCCATTTAAATCATGCAGTTCCAGTATCTTAGAACAGTGGTCGCCAACCAGTGGCCCGTGAGGTCGAAAGGTTGGCGACCGCTGTCTTAGAAGGTTGTGCACCCGTCACCATGATCCAGTTCTGGAGCATTTTCCTGTCCCCTGAAGAAAACGCCCTTACCCATCAGTAGTCCCATCTCACCCCTGCCCCAGCCCTAGGCAACCAGTCATCAGTGGACTTTGTATAGATTTGCCTGTTCTGAACATGTCCCATAAATGAAACCATGCATGTTGTTTTTGTGAATGACTTATGTCACTTCACATGGTATTTTCAAGGTTCATCTGTGTTGTCTAGTGCTTGTCCATTGTGTGGCTGGCCCCATCCTGTACACCCATTCATCAGTCGCAAGCATTTGGGTTTTCCACTCTTTGGCTAGTATGAATAATGCTGCTACGAATATTTGTGTACAGGTTTCCGTGTGGACATGTGTGTGTTTTTAAATATATTTTTACTGATTTCAGAGAGGAAGGGAGAGAGAGAAACTTCAGTGATGAGAGAGAGTCATTGATCTTCTGCCTCCAGCACGCCCTCCTACAGGAGGTCGTGCCCGCAGCTGGGGCATGTGCCCTTGATGGGAATCAGCCCAGAACCCTTCAGTTGGCGGGCGGAAGCTCTGTCCAGGGATCCAAACGGCTAGGCTGGACATGTGTTGGAGTTTCTCTTGGCCGTGTTCCTCAGGGTGGAGTTGCTGGGTCTTACGGTTTAACGTGGTGAGGGCCTGCCGGACCGTTTTCCTCCGTGGCCGCGCCAGTTCGCCTTCCTTCCAGCGGTGTCCGAGCTCCCGATTTGTCCGTGTCCTCCCAACGCTTGTCTTTTCGTTTGTGATTGTGTCTAGTCTGTGTGACATGCATGGCATCTTGTTTTGATTTGCCTTTCCCAGATGACTAATGGCGTTGAGAATCTTACTGTGCTCATCGGCGATTTGTGCATCTTTTTTGGGGAAAATGCCTGTTCGTATCCTTTGTCTATTTTGATTGGCTTATTTTTTATTGAGTTGTAGGAGTTCTGTATTCTGTACACAGTTCCTTAGTTATATGATTTGCAAATATTTTCACTTATTCTGTGTCTTCTCTTTCTTGATGGTATCCTTTGAAGCACTAAAGTTTTTATTTGGATGAAGTCCAATTTATCTTTTTTGTTTGTTTTGCTGTATTTTTGGTTTCCTAAGATACCACTGAAAGCCACAAAGAACCACTCCACTTTAACTTGGAAGTTATAAAACTTCTAAGAGTCTTACAGTTTCAGCTCTTACATTTAGGTCTTAGCTCCATTTTTAGTTAATTTTGTGGGTGCTGTCCAGCTTCATTCTTGCATGTGAATATTCAGTTGTCCCAGCATCATCTGCTGAAAAGACTTGAGTTTTCCCCCATGGAATCTTCTTGGCCCCTTGTCAAGTAGAAGTGTTCCTCTCAGCCAGATCGGAGTGCTGAGACTGGGCAGCCCAGAGCTTTCACCAGCCTGTTTGAGTATGTGAGTGTCTCCCCAAGTGATGAGCTCTTCTTGATGCGGACTCTGAGATTGGAGGGACAGGCTGATCGACCAAACCCGAATGTAAGCTGCGTGTCTGCTCCTGGGTTCCTCAGGTTGTGGGGAGAACAGCTATCCCGACCCCCAGTCATCTGAAAGGCAGTCTGCTCTCCTGGGTGCTGTGCTGGCACCATGGAGTCCTGTCAGACTCGGGACTGTGGCGAGCCGGAATCCTGGCTTACCTCCATCTCACTGTGGACCGTGTTGGGAAGAGCACATTTGTGATGGTCGCACAGCACCTGTCCATGGGCTCATTGCAGCAGCTGGGTAGTGGCAGAGGGGATGCCACTGTGTTCCGGGAGAAAAACCCACTCCCGTGTGGTCCAGGTGCCTCGATAAGGATGATATTGGAGGAACACACTGACGTTTTCCTCTGGACCTGAGTACAAACAAACCAACAGCATTGAAAGCAGCCAGGGTGGTGTCTGCCGTGGCCCTCCGGGTCCTCAGTGGCCCTTTGTCTGCCGTAAACTTGTTCGTGGGAGGCATTGGAGCGCAGTGGGTGCAGGGAGAACTACTGCAGTACCTTGAAACTTTTGACTTTTAAGATTTAAAAAAAAAAAAAACGGGTTAAGATTGCATTCTGTAGCAATATCCAAAATACGTTGCTTGTTCGTCTTTAATTTTTAAGGAGCAGGCTTTTGTTCCTCATTTCGTTTGTTTTTAAAGCACCTGTCCTACTTTCCCCTTTGCTGACTGGTCTTCTCTGAGCAGCGGAGTGCCCCAATGCCCATCTGTGTCCCTTGTGTGTCCTCTGATTGCATTTGGGCCAAGAGGGAGGGTCCTCATGGACAGTATAAAGCAGCAGCCGCCAGCCGGTGGTCCGTGAGGTCCGAAAGGCTGGCGACCGCTGGGGTAAAGGACAGTTCATAAGCATTTGTTTCTGGTCATTCTTAACATGTCTCAGAGCTTGGATTTCCTTCAGGTACGTGTGGAGGTGGGGTGATTTCAACTTCACAGCCAGGTGCTTTGAGGCAAATTCCTGAGCACCTTGCCTAAGCCATGTGCCCAGGCAGAGAGCTGTGGTCACCCCAGGTGCCCCTCCCCTCCTGAGGCCCCTTTTGCTGACTGGAAGTCGCCTGGTCCCTTCCTGACAGGGTCCCCCAAAGCCCAGGTTCCTCATGTTCTCCTGGAAGGGTTGGGTGGAATGGGGACTTGGCAGTCAGAAAGCATGAGCTTGGTGCCTGGCTCTGCCCTTAATGACCCAGGGACCTTGGGGGGAAACTTGAGCTGAACTCCAGAAAGCCGATCTGCAAAACGACGGGGGTGTGTAGGGTTTGCGAACAGTCCTGACATGTGAGGGTGCTGCCCAGGGTGCATGGGCATAGACATTTGTGTAAGTGCTTTCCTCCTGAACCTCTGGGCCCCGGTATCTGTCCCGCCTCAGAGGTTCCTGCTCAGCCCCTGTGTCCTTCACACCTTTCCACTCGCTGCCTTCCCTCCTCCTGACTCCTCCGTGTGGGGTGCGCCTGGGCAGAGTGAGTCCTCCGGGGAGTTGTGCCTCTCAAGCGCCTAGTGCTTTCTATGTGATGTTTTTTAAATATTTTTTTTCCTGCTCAAATATAAATTATTTGAGAAACATTTCCCCTAATTTCTCTATATTCTCCAGAATATAGGGAGTCCAGTAGGTACTCCGTAGTTTCTGGGTAAAGGAGAAAATATCTTCCTTATTTTGCAGTTAATCCAAATCTAACCAGCAATCAATCAATCCTTGTTGTCTTTCCTAGAATTGTTTTATGCAACGTATACACTTAGAGATGTTACACTTAGAGACGTTTCATGTTTACAGTATGTGATAGTTTGTATCCCTGAAATGAAACGTCCGCTTGTGAGTGAAGACCTGGCCCTGCAGCTGTGGAGCGGCCTGACCCTCGAGGCCGGGGTGGGTCACTCTATGCTCTGCTGTGCGCTCTGAGCTGGAGCAGGGGCCCTGCCACCTGTGCATTTGGACGCTCTCCTCCGGCCAGAGCCTGCGAGTACCCTCCCAGTAGCTTTGTCTGCTAAAATGCTCTTTCTGCTTTTTCTTCTTTGTGCAGGCAGTGGTGAGAACCTTCAGAGCAAGGATGTTTCACTTACGGACTTGTGCCACGAAGTTGAGGCCCTTGACGGCCTCACAGACTGTTAAGACATTTTCCCAGAACAGACCAGCAGCCGCTCGGACGTTTGGGCAGATCCGGTGCTACACTGCCCCCGTGGCTGCGGAGCCCTTTCTGAGCGGGACTAGCTCCAACTACGTGGAGGAGATGTACTATGCCTGGCTGGAGAACCCCAAGAGTGTTCACAAGGTAAGGCTCGCAGGAGCGGGTCCTTGTGTTTTTGGAGTCGCGGCCGATGGCGGCTGGCCACCCAGGTAAGTGTCCTGAGGAGCCCTCAGGCAGGAAGGCAGGCAGCACCCAGGAGCCCCAGCGACCCGCGTGCTCTGTGGCCACCCAGGCCCCCAGGAACCACCTTCTCTGGAGGGCGACCCCCCCACTGTTGTGCTCACTCTCTGGAACAGACCGCATCACTGCAAGGATCTCCGCAAGGATCTCCGCAAGGATCACCGCAAGGATGCACAGGCACCACTTCTGGAATCTCGGCAGGGACGCTGCAGAAGAGAAGCCGCGGAAGGATGACCGCAGGACGCTCCTCGTCCCAGGGTCCCGAACACCTTGAATCATCTCGTGTGATTTCTGTGCCTTTCACATTCAGATCATTATGCTCACGGTTTCCTCCTGTCCTGGGACTCCCTGTGCCACCTGTAAGGCATGTCCTCCTTAGTGCCTCTCCTCACGATTTGCTGGGTATGGGGCACACTTAGTGGCGGAATTCCTTTTTCTCTGTTTTACATACATATATGTGTGTGTGTGTGTGTGTATACACACACACACACACATATATGTAATGGATTTCCGAGAGGAGGGGAGAGGGAGGGAGAGTTAGAAACATCAATGATGAGAATCATCCATCGGCCACCTCTTGCACACCCCACACCAGGGATTGAGCCCACAACTCAGGCATGTTCCCTGACCAGGATCGAACTATGATTGCCTTGTTCATAGGTCGATGCTTAACCACTGAGCCACGCCAGTTGGGCATAGCAGAATTTCTTAACAGCATTTGACCAGTGGAAATTTGTGGGTTTTGATGACCGTTTCATGGTTTTCGGGTCAGGCAGTGGCCCAGTGCAGGAGCTGGAGGGCAGGTTCCCAAGCTGCTCAGGCTCCCCGGGCCTGGTGCCAGGTGTGGGGATGTGTTCAGTGCCGGCTGACGTCATTACTCTTTGTTGTTGTTGTTGTTGTTGTTAATCCTCACCCGAGGATATTTTTCCATTGATTTTTAAAAAATATATTTTTAATGATTTCAGAGAGGAAGGGAGAGAGAGAGAGAAACATTTGTGATGAGAGAGAATCATTGATGGGCTGCCTCCTGCACACCCACTACTGGGGATCGAGCCTGCAACCCAGGCATGTGCCCTTGACCGGAATTGAACCCGGCACCTTCCAGTTTGCAGGCCAGCACTCTATCCACTAAGCCAAACCGGCTAGGGTTTTCCATTGATTTTTAGAGAGAGTGGAGGGGAGGGGAAGAAACAGAATGAGAAACATCAATGTGAGAGAGACACATCAATGGTTGCCTCCTGCACGTGCCTCAACAGGTGCTGGGGGTCGAGCCTGCAGCTGAGAGACATGCCCTTGACCAGAATTGAACCTGAAACCTTTCAGTCCATGGGCCAACGCTCTAACCACTGAGCAACTGGCCAGGGCATGACGTCATCACTCTTGATTGCTCGTTTCCTTCCTTGTGAATCTTGAGTCCCTAGAATAAGCTCTATGTTAACAACATTTAAGACTTGGTATATTTGTGTGATTGCGGGAGCCACCAGCCCTGTCTCACCAGAGTGCCTCCTCTTTGTCTGAACCTCATGGCATTTAGCTGGGCCCTTCCTGTTTCCAGGGCCACCAGAGCCAGTGGGGCCTGGTTCCCAGGAGGCGCTCTGGGCCTTCCCCAGGCTGGAAAGGTGGACCTGGAAGGAAGTGCTGAGAAGACGCCCTGCTGGGGGTGGAAACCAGAGGTCTCCGAGGACAGGTGCCGTAAGCTTGTCTCTGGAGTAAACTTAGCCAGGCCGTCACCTTGTGCTCAGGCTGGTCCCTGGCCTTCCTTTTCCCAAGTAGGACCCCTTGTGGAGCCAGCCAGGCCTTCTTATCTTAGAGTTGAATGCACATGAGGCTCACCTGTGATGAAGGGGTGCTGGAGAGGGGACGGGTGGTTGCTGGGCAGCCATCATAGTCCTTCCTCTGAGAGTGATGGGCTCCACCTTTGGTCTCGGGCAGAGACCAGGGTGTGTCTTGCACTCTCAGCATGTCCGATAGGGCAGAGCTGAGGCAGCTTTTCTTTGCTGACCTTGGAGTTGGCGGGTGCTTTGCTTGCACACCTGGAGAGGAGATAGACTGTTTGGAGATGTTCTTTCGTGAGCTACCTGTGGTTTAAAAACAACGGCATTGCTCTAATCGAGCACAAATCCACTTGGTTTCCGTAACAGGAATACTGAAGCAGAACCCTTAATTTTAACTGCTTTCATGGTAGCAAGTCAGGCAGACCCCAACCCCAGTGCCTCCCAGACATAGTGGGGGTGTGTGTGCTCTGAGCAGGCTCTCGGTGCAGCCCTGCCATCCTCAGCTGGGGGTTGCTTGAGCAAGGCCCTGCGTTGGGTGGGGTCTGAAGGCCAACAACACTCTGTCCTGCGTGCTGTCCTTTGAGACACTTAGTTCTGAAGCAGGTTCTGTGGGGGGCAGTCGACCGTCAGCCTCCGCGTGTGGGCATGGTGTACAGACAGGGCAGTCTGTTTTCACGAAGGGTGCAGGCCCAGCAATTGGCGCAGAGAGGACACGTGAGGAGGGTTTAGAGGCCACCCAGAGCAGCCTTTACCTGCAGGGCAGTGCTGTGAACCGACCGTGTGCACGGGAACCTGGTGCCGGGACACCAGGCAGAGTTTGCCGCATTTTCTGACCCGGAAGAGCCCCTGTGCAGAGTGGCTGGGGAGACGGGCTCCTGTCGGCCAGCGAGAGTCCTGGTGACTGTCCATTCATTGGACTGAACTGGCCAAACCCTTGTTTTAAGATGGCCATGCATCTGTTTTCCTTGGTGGCTTGGTGCCCTGCATTTCTTGTCTGTAGCAGTTAAGAAGCTCTGTTAGTGCCCTGGCCGGTTTGGCTCAGTGTTGGGAGCACTGGCCCATAGACCAAGGTTCCCAGGTCCAATTCCAGTCAAGTGCACATACTGTGGTTGTGGCTTGATTCCCAGCCCTGATTGGGGCACATGCAGAAGGCCACCAATCCGATGTGTCTCTCTCACATCTGTTTCTCTCCCCCACTTTCTTCCACTTGCTCTAAAAATCAATGGAAACATATCCTTGGGTGAGGATTAACCAAAAAATTAAAAAGCTCTGTTAGTACCAGAACTTTCCATGGTTGCCTGTGTCATGTTCGTGCCTGAAATGGATCAGTCATTAGTTTATTACTGTGCCATGGCCTTTGAACCTGGGGTTCGGTCCATTCCAGGGGGTCCATAGGTGATTGGGTGTGTTGATGGGCAGTGGAGCATATTCCCATCTAAGGTGGAGACAGCAGGGGTGGCATTGGGCCAGAAGAAATGGCTCAGTCAGCCCAGAACCCAGAGTCCTAGACTTTGGCAGCTGAAGTAAGCATTAGTAATCCAGGGTTAAGTTCTAATCAACTTCTTGTCCCTACGGGTGCTTTTTAAAGTGTCAGGAGCTGTGCAGGTATAGGGCGTCCTGTGTGGCTGTGCTCCTAACTTCCATAGGGAAAGGGCGAGGCACAGAGAGCCCAGGTGACTTCCCTGGCTTTGCCCAGTCTGCAGGGGAGAGAACAGGGACTCGGGCCCCAGACCTGGGGCAGGCAGGCCTGTTATGGTGGCTCCGCCGTGTGTGTGGCCCTGATAGGTAACACACTTGTGCTGACTGACGTGTTCAACACACAGTGGGACCTTTGAGACAAAGGAGGGACCCCGTGTCTCAAATGGCACGGGGAGCACGGGGAGCGTTTGCCTCTCTCCAACCCTGAAGCCTCTGGGAACCGTCTCTGGTGTCGCTCACAGCCAGGAGCTTGGTGCTGAGACCAAGTCCTTTTTGCCTCACTGAACCGCTCATGCCTACGTCCCTGGTTCGTAGTCCACAGCTGCCGAGGCCAGCACCTCTCTGAGGTGGGGTGGAGCCTTGAATGCTGGGCGTCCCAGGCTCATACATCTGACACCATTCACAGCACTGCACCAGACTCCCCCCGGTACCCCCTTCACACCCTCCTGACACCCCGTCAGCCCGTGAATTAACGCCGCGGGTGTGTGGAGCACGTACTGTGCATCGGACTGGCTTCCTCAGGACGTTGCCGAGGAAGAGGGACGTGGCTGCAGGGGCCGCTGTGGAGGCTTGTGGGGAGCAGAGGGACAGCAGCCTGTGAAGGCAGAGCTTCGTGGACTCCCCTTAAATGCCTTAGTCACATAAAATGAAAGAATTCTGGGTTCGTTTCAGCTAGACTGTTACCCTTGTTTACACTTGAAATCGATCATGTTTTGGTTAGTCATTTCGGCAACAAGCTGATGGCCTTAAACCCACTTGGGGGGGGGCTGCAGGCCCACACCTCCAAGGACAAGCTGTCTCTCCTGCCTGTGAGCTGCCCCGCCCTCCCTCAGCCCTGCCAGGCGCAGATAAGGTGCACCGAGATCGTTCCCACTGCCTGGCCTCCCAACCTGTCTGCCAGGGCAGCCACGCGGCCTCCTAGTGGCCTGCGACCATCCCTCCTCGGGCTCCTCGCAGCCAGCTCCCTCCATGCATTGTCCTGCTGGCATCTGCTGTGAAATGACACTCCTTCGTCTGTCCTGCTGCTCCCGAGAGTGAGAAGCGCATCGCAGACTCCTGCCCGGAGCTCCGCGCCCGCTGCAGAGGCAGCCTCGGGTTTGTGGAGTGCCCCCTCTGAGTAACCATGCTCACCTTTGCACGTGTCTGGGGAGACGCGTCCGGTGCGACCACGTCGCTGGAGCTTACGGTCCTGCTGGATGGAACAGCTGGCTTTCGGGGCAGTGCCTTCCCTCCCCCTGCCCGGGTGGGCAGAGAACTGAGTGTCTGGATCTGGCTGTTGGTCCGTCCAAGGCCTGGCGGGGGACGGCTTCCTGAATTAGTTGTGGAACAGGCAGGCACAGGTGGGGGGCTCTGACCGCAGTGCCTGGGGACCTAGACTCAGCGTGGCAGGCGAGCAGCTAAATCTGCCTGTGTCGCAGGCGGAGGAGCACCACCGGCCCGGCCCTGTGGGACACGGGCCCAGGTCTGGCCTTGATTTTACCCATTGTAAGTTGTAGTGCACAGGTTTTGCCAAGTGCATGCCATCAAAACCCAAATGTGAACACCTTTCAGTCGTGGTGGGAGGGGCCTGCTGTTGGGGTTGTCTCTTGGTCTGAGGGCTGGGCGGGTGGGGCACACCTGAGTGCTGGTGCCCACACCTGCTGCCTAGAACGTGTGAGGAAGGGCCTGGTGTGTGTGTGGTGGGGTGAGTGATGGGGAGGTGGAAGTGCATCCTGTGGGCCAGCACTGCAGCCCCTCTCTGCCGCTGTCCTCTGCCGGTCAGAAGAAGGTTCCAGGAGGGAGGCCCATGGCGCCGGCCCCTCCCAGGGCTGGGCTGCCGGGAGTTTCTTGGGCCTGCTGCCCAAGCTCCAGGAAGTTGGAAATGTTTGGGGTCCAGTGCGTCTGCTTTGTGTGTCCTTGTAATGCACCAGGCAGGGGCCAGGCCCGGGCTTTCCCTGCCCTGGGCAGTGGACACTGAGGCGGCCTCTCCTTTCTCACAGGAGCAAGTCGGTTTCCATCGCTGGTGGGCACAGGGCCTCTCGCCCGCAGTGGAGCAGGGTCCAGCGGAGTGTGGGTGGGAGCAGCCTGTTGGCAGGTTGGGAGAATGGTATTGGATTCCGAGTCCTGCCCAGGGGCAGAGAGGGCCACGGCCAGGGCGTGTGCAGGTCTGTGCCGCTGGCGTGTGGCTGGTGCCAGGCGAGGACCATCAGCTGACACACTGCCTGTCAACCAGAGCAGGGAACACGGCGAGACCTCAAATAGTGAGATTTGTTAAAACATTTAAAGTTGCTGTTAACATGTTAACACACTTTTATTACGGTAAGCGCTCTGGTTTTCTGTACACTCCCCATGTTGTACAGTGTCACCCAGTAGTTTGATGTTCTGGAAACTCCCCTGGACACAGGTTCAGCACAAGACCCTGCTCGCCACAGCGGGTTTCTGGTGGGATTGGCGGCGCAGGCAGTGTCTCGGGACTTGAACCTGGGCCCGCACGGCACTGGGAGGCTGCCGGTGGACCTCCCGCTGGGGGCAAGCGCAGGCCTGCTGGCCGTTCTCTCCAGGTTCTCCCAGGCGTCTAATCCGTTTACTGACAAAGAACTTAGAAATTGGACGTGTCTGGCAGAGAAGAAAAACAGTGTTTACCAGGTGAACCAGTTAATGTGGATTTTTTTCAATAGATGGAGTTACACATATGTTGATAAATACACGATTTGGTATGTATGCTATTTTGTTGTATTGACAGCAAGCTTCAAAACTTCATATGTCAAATTTTCTGAAGGTGTTAACGTCATAGATATTTTTATGCTTAAAAATGTTGAATTTCGTGCCAAAAAAAAAAAATTGCAGGAAGTTTTAATTCATTACTTTATTTTGAAGAAAAGTGCTGCTGACAGTTATTATATACTTCGGGAAGCTTATGGTGAACATGCTCCATCTCAAGATACTTGTGAACGCTGGTTTAAACGCTTTAAAAGGGATGATTTCAATGTGAAAGACAAGGAACATCCAGGTCAACCAAAAAAGTTTGGTGACCAACAGTGACAAGCATTATTGGATGAAGATGCGTGTCAAACTCAAAAACACCTTGCAGTGCCCTAACCAATTTGGCTCAGTGGGTAGAGCGTCGGCCTGCGGACTGAAGGGTCCTGGGTTCGATTCCAGCCAAGGGCATGTACCTTGGTTGCAGGCACATCCCCAGTAGGGGGTGTGCAGGAGGCAGCTGGTCGATGTTTCTCTCTCATCGATGTTTCTAACTATCCTTCTCCCTTCCTCTCTGTAAAAAATCAATAAAATATATTAAAAAAACAACTTGCAGAAAGATTAAACGTTGCTCAGCAAACAATTTCCGATCATTTACAAGCAATGGGAAAGATTTTAAAGGAAGGAAAATGGGTGCCACATCAACTGAACCAAAGACAAATGGAAAACTGAAAAGTCATCAGTGAAATGTTGCTTCAACGGCACAAAAGAAAGTCTTTTTTGCATCGAATTGTGACTGGTGATGAAAAGTGGATTTATTTTGAGAATCCCAAACGCACAAATTCATGGGTTGATCCAGGTCAACCATCAACGTTGGCTGCAAGGCCAAACCGCTTCAGAAAGAAGACAATGCTCTGCGTTTGGTGGGATCAGGAAGGTGTGGCGTATTATGAGCTTCTAAAACCAGGTGAAACCATTAAAACTGACCGCTACTGACAACAAATAATCAATTTGAACCAGGCTTTGATCATAAAATGACCAGAATGGGTCAGAAGACATGGCAAAGTAATTTCGCTTCATAATCACCATCACACACTTTAAAACCAGTTAAAGACACGTTAAAAGATCTTGCCTGGGAAGTATGAACCCACCCGCCGTATTCACCAGACCTGGCTCCCTCAGATGACCACTTGTTCCGATCAATGGCACACGCACTTTCTGAGCAGCATTTCAACACGTACGAAGAAGTGGAAAATTGGGTCTCTGAATGGTCTGCCTTAAAACAAGAAGAGTTCCATTGGGGCGGTCTCCACAAGTTACCTGAAAGATGGGGGAAATGTGTAGCTAGTGATGGACATTACTTTGAACAAAGCACTTTTGATGTTTTTCTTGAAATTACTGTGTTTTCTTTGATTACAAAATCTGAATTATTAACCGGTACACCTGGTACATGTCTCTGACCTTCTTGGTTTTAGTAGTTGGAGCTTTTTTTGCAATGGAATTAAGTGTTGGTTTCTCTTCTGATCTCTGAAATATTTTAAGATTCAACATCTTTGTATGAGATGAATAAACTATTAAGAGTCCATGGTATCTATGTGAATTAGATTGAATCATTTAAACGTGAAATAGCCAAGAACAGTAGGAAGAGAAATAATGTGTTAGTTTGATTAGCACAGAGGAAGTGGAAACAGAGTAACCCCAGTTAGGTTCCTAGTGCACGCAGGCGTGTGCTGGCTGCTGCCCTCTGCATGGTGCGGTCTTTACCACACACCTATGCGCGCAGATTTCTCTCCCTCCCACTCAGCCCTGAGCCCCGGTGCTAGGTGCCTGGCAGGATCTCAGGGCTCAAACTAATTCCTCCCTCTGCACATTCCTGAGCCCTGAGCCCTGAAGGGCCCTCCTGAAGTACAGACGACAGTTTCTCTAGGGCCAGCCCTGGGCTGCCCCTTGCACAAGGGCCTGCTGTATGTCGGGGGTGAGGGCTCAAGTGAGGCCTGAGCCCTGGGGGCTGTGTGAAGGACAGGAGGTCGGGGACAGACAGGCAGGCAGGAAGGGCAGCCAGAGGGCATCTGCCCCATTGATGTGGGGCATCCTGAGGGGCCAGGGGAGCAGCTGATCAGAGCAGGACATTGCCCGGCCAGGATGTGGCCTGCCCGCCAAGAACAGTTCTTTTTTGGCTGGAAAGGAGGGCGAGGCCCCCATGGAATGACACGTGTGTTCCTTCTCTCTTCAGTCATGGGACATTTTTTTCCGAAACACCAATGCCGGGGCGCCTCCAGGCACTGCCTACCAGAGCCCGCTGCCCCTGAGCATGGGCGCCCTGTCTGCCGCGGCCCGAGCACAGCCCCTGGTGGGCACCCAGACCAACGTGGACAAGCTGGTGGAGGACCACCTGGCGGTGCAGTCTCTCATCAGGGCCTACCAGGTAAGGTGGCGCCCGCTGGCCTCCCGGGGATGTGACATTGCCCTCCACTCCCGCCAGCACTGGGCCTGTCCCTGCCTTGGGGTCCAGGGGCGCAGAAATGAAAAAGGTGAGGAGAGGAGCCGGGACAGTCTCATCCTTGGAGCAGATCCTCTGCTATCTTTAGTGCCTGCCCTGGAAAGAGCTCTTCGTTTATTTCCATAGGTTGGCAAGAAAGATTGGTGGGCAGGGAAACAGTGCTAGGCGCAGGAAGTGCCCGTGACCGGGAGCACTGTGCTGTCCCTGTGCCAGCTGCTAGCACCCAAATGCGAGAGGGGGAAATGAACCTGTAGGGTTTGGGACAGGCAGGCGGGGCGCTCCAGTGGGCGTCAGCCACTGGAAGGGGCCTGGTACCAGGCCTTTCCCAGGTTAGCTGCCTGGTCGGGGAGCAGTCCTGGGGAGCAGAGGTCTCGGGCAACCCCCGGGACCCAGACTCCTGCTGCCTCCCGTCACTGCAGTGCATGCAGGGCATCGGCGTCCTCTGCCCCCGGTGCCAGGACAGGTGCCGGGGAAGGTGGCAAGCGGGGTTCTCTCCAAGGAGGGGAAGCTGCAGGGACCTGTGGGAGGCGCGTGCACTCGGCCTCAGCAACGGGCTGCCCGTGGGGCCCGCTGTCCATCCCGTCGTGCCAGGGAGGCCCTGGTGACGTGCCCCATGTTTCAGGGGACGGACTCGGGGGAGTTTCTGTGCTGTTTTAGGCAGTCAGGTCAGAGGGGACGTCCCGTGAAGCTGCCCTTTGTCTGACTCGGTGCCCTGACCTCCAGCTCACACTGCCTGCCCAGCGCTGCGCCCCTGCTTCCTCGCAGGCCTTTTCCTGCTCGGAGTTGAGCTGGAGTCACATTGGGGTGATGTCCCCAGAGCCCACCTCCGTCTGTCCCAGGGAAGCGGTCCTTTCCGCCTCCCACACTCCTCCCAGCCCGTTTCCCCTTTGTAGATGCGCCTCGGTGCCCGGCAGAGGGGACACCCCCTGTTCCGAGGCCGGTGGAACTAGTCGGGTTCATTGTTCTCGGGAGATTTGACCACATGTGACTTTTACCCCACAGCCCGGGACCTGCTTAACCACTGCTTGTGTTATTACTTCCAGGTCAGGGGTCACCACATTGCAAAACTTGATCCTCTCGGAATTAGTTGTGTAAATTTTGATGATGCTCCAGTAACTGTTTCTTCAAACGTGGGTGAGGATTGATCTGTAAATACTAATTTTAATGTAATTTTACTTTTTTTTACCCCTTCCCTCTTTTTTTTCCTCCTGTCCTTTTGTGTGTGTCCCTCCCTCCCCATCACTGGCCCTTTCATAGATACGAGGGCACCATGTAGCACAGCTGGACCCCCTGGGAATTTTGGATGCCGATCTGGACTCCTCCGTGCCCGCTGACATTGTCTCATCCACAGACAAACTTGGTGAGGGTCTGGGAGTGGCCAGTGCTGCTGCTTAGCTCCCGGGTGCTGGCCCGGGAGGCCAGACGCCCCGACGGGAGGGAAGACTCTTAAGTTTCCTTTGTTCTGATCACTTGACATTACGGTCATGCAGCCTTAGTGCTGGGCAAGTTGTGTTCATCCCAGCTTCTCAGATGGTATGAGCTCCATTGTCTGAGTCTCAAGTTAGAAAGTAAAATTTGGGGCAGAAAAGGCTTGAGATGCAGGGAAAAGGATGGCCCGCCTGTGCAGGCCGCTCAGAAGATGCTCAGACGCTCTTCTGGCGCCTGGCAGACCCGGTGCAGGGCCGCCACGCGGAACAAGGCCTGCGCAACCTACCGTCGCCTCACACTGTCCAGCACGCGGGGCCTGCCTCTGCCGGGCGAGTCTCAAAACAGGCTGTGCAACTGGGGTCTCGATTCTTAACGGCCAGTGATCACACTGAGGAAACTTCGGAAGGCGCCCGGTGCCCAGGGCGGCGCGAGGCGCATGGCCATGGTCACGCGCACCCGAGTGCTGCGCAGGGCGTGGCTGGGCTCCCCCTGCAGCTGCTTCCTGAGCTAATCTGCTCGCCGGCTCCGTGCTGCTAACCTGCTCAGGAAATTACGGTGTGACTAATTCTGAAACGGCGGGTGTCCCGGAAACACTGTGCATGCTAATGAGACTGACAATGACACCTGCCTGTGCTGCTCCGCGAGGGGGCCCAGCGCTCCTCTGAGGAAGGGTGGCTAGTGTTACCGGGAGGTCAGGCAGCAGCCAGGTAAGGAAGATGCAGACCGCAGGGCTCAGTGTGGCGGATCACGCAGGCCTCCCCTGCTCTGGCCCGGCTCTGGAGGAGGGAAACTGTCCTGCGCGTGCGAGTAGGGCAGGGCAGGACAGGGTAGATGGCCCGTGTGGAGCCCTGCAACTTTTTGGTGGTGACAGCTTTGTGCTTCCAGAAGTGGGCTTCTCTGGGCGTCCCCAGGACACGGAGCCCCGCTCCTCCCCTCTGCACGTGGCCCTGCAGCTCCCAGGCCTGACACCTCTGTGCTGAGCCCTCCCAGAAGAGGACTCATGTCCCCGGCACAGCCTTCAGGCAGAGGAGGGCATCCCTGGGTCCCCATTTCTTGTCATCAGAACAGACCTTTTCAGTGGTTCTCAGCTCATCAGAGCTGCCTGGGCCCTGGAGCATTCCTCTGTCCCTCTGGACACTGGGCAGGTGGGAGGGAGCCATGCATGGCCATCGTCACAGGAGGAGCCTGGGATGGAGAGAGGCCGGGCCTGGGGCCTGCAGCTCCTGGGCACAGCCGCATTGGGCACAGGCGGCCTGCTCTTCCAGGCCGTTGGGCCTCGCTTTCCGTCCCCTCTGGAGCAGGGTCCCTGGCGGCACCTCACACTGAGGGTGACTGTGGAAACCGGGGACATGGGCCCCACAGCGCCCTGAGCTATTATTGAAGGGAGAGAGGCTGCCTCTGCTGGCCAGGAGCTCTCAGAACCATCCAGTCGGGGATTCTCCCCCCCTCCCCCTTTGTAAAAGGAATTTGAAATAATTTGACACAAGTTGTGATAAGTTTTTTCTTTAGCTATAAAAATGGAAAGTAGCGTAAACCCAGTATGTGATGTGTGAGCCTGTGGGAAAGTTAGTGTTGAGCTGTCGCCCTTGGTGTGTGCAGGTCAGGAACCGGTGGTCCAGCCCAACCACCCAGTCCATGGGCCTGGACAGCCCCACGGGTGCTTTCGCCGTGTCGCCCGACCTCAGGCCTGGCTGCTGGGTGCCTGTCCCCTCCTCTGCCAGTTTGTTTCAGGATTAGCTGAGCTCAGACAGCCGGGCCTGGCTCCCGAGGCCGTGAGCGGGCGTGGTTGGCAGAGTCTGGGTAGGAGCTGCTGGTGTCTGGTGGAGGCAGGTTCAGAAGCTGAGTGATGGAGCCCAGGTCCCTCGGTGCCGGGGCCAGGCCTGGGCTCCCCAGGTGACGGGGACGTAGTGTCACTGCAGGAGTGTGGGTCTGCAGGAGCAGCGGCTGCTGGTGTCCTCGGTCACTGTCAGGCCTCGCGGGGCTCCTCATTCTCTGTGGAAACGGTGGCTCGGGCGCCACGCCCCACGTGGCAGAGCACAGTCTGCTGGCGAGGACGTGGTGGGTGAAGACAGCGAGCAGGGCACTGTCCCCGCAGGATTTCTCAAAGTGGAGCATGACTTCTCCCGCCTGGTTCTTGACCTTCCCTGACCAGCGTGGAGACGGCTGGGAAGTGCTGGCCGGGAAGTGCTCTGGCCCCTGAGGGCAGGTGGAGAGGTGGCTGGGCAGCGTCGCCTGGGGCTCCCAGAAAGACATCAGGACCCATCGGCAGCACTTACGTGGGCGGGCGCAGCACGTGGCGTGGAGGTGGGGCTTGCGTCACTAATGCCAGTGATTAGGGCTAGGTGTTTCTCCAAGAGGCAGGAGCCAGGTTCTGTCATTGAACAGACGATCGCTAGGCACCTTTTAGAGGCCTTTTCTCGGGTGTGTGTTGGGGGCAGGTTCTAGGTGCCAGGCGGTTCCATCCACCCCCCTCCCGCGGTGGGCCCTGGGGGTCCTCACACAAAGCAGAACTAGAAGCAGTTCCCTACCCGAGAAGGGGGCGCACCAGTGTCTGCACGGGGTTGGTCTTGGGAAGTGAACTTGAGGTGAACAGTTAAAAACTCAATTTAAATAAAAGTCCAAAATTGTGATATCTTAGCTGCTTAACCGAGTTATCCCACCCCCAAGACCTTCCCTTGAAGGCTGGGAGAATGGACTTAAAAACAGTTGAATTTTGACCCTAGCTAGTTTGGCTCAGTGGATAGAGCGTCAGCCTGTGGACCAAAGGGTCCCGGGTTCAGTTTCCGTCAAGGGCAGGTGCCTTGGTTGCAGGCTCCTCCCCAGCCCAGGCCCTGGTCGGGGCACAGGCAGGAGGCAACCAGTTGATGTGTTTCTCTCATATCAATGTTTCTCTCTGTCTTTCCCTCTGTTTCACTATCTCTAAAAATCAATAGGAAAATATCCTCGGGTGAGGATTTAAAAATAAAGTTGATTTTTCATCAGCTTCCACAACCTGAGAGCAGTAGAGAGCAGTTCCTCCTCACCTACTGGCTGCCGTGAGTGACCAGGCGGGTGGCTGAGCTAAGGGCGTGGTGCCACGGTCCCACAGGCTGTCCTCCCTCCTGATGCCCTCGCCTGCCCGCCGTCCTCAGCCCCAGCCCTCGTCCCCAGCAGACCCTTCCACACTTGGCAAGAAGTCATTCTCTCCTGTGTGTGCAGGTGTGGTGGTGCTGGGGACCCTGTGCCCTCATACATGACAGCCAGAATGTCTTCTCTCTCACTCGCTTCTGGCTCGTATCTGTTGTTGGCGTTTTATTTTTAAAAAGCTAAGAAGTACAGAAGTCCCCTCTCATTCACAGGGTGCATGCTAAGGCCCCAGTGGTGAACCCTGCGTGTACTGGTTTCTCCACACGCCTGTGACAGGTATGATTCATGAACTGGGCACAGTGCGAGAGTGACAGGGACGAGCAGTGAGCGATCAGGGCCATGTGCTGGAATAGGGTCAGCAGGATGGGCCCCTCTCGGTCACCAGTAGGCTGCTGAGTGACAGACGGGCGTGGACTGCTGGACGGAGGAGGGATTCCCGTCCCAGGCAGGACAGAGCAGGGCGGCTTGAGAGGCCATTGTGCTACTGAGCACAGCGTGCAATTACAAACGTGAATTGTTTGTTTCTGGAATTTTCCATTTAATATTTTTGCGAGTGGTTGATCGCGGATGGCTAACCCACAGATAAGGGGGGGCTGCTGCACAAGAAGCGCCCCCTGCCCCGCCCAGCATGAGAAGATGTGAGCACTTACCTTGGATGGTGCGTGTGCAGGTGGCCCGTGGCAGGTCCTGGGTCCCGAGGACGGAGGGAGAGAAGCGGGGCCTCGTTCTCACCTCAGGTGGAGCGCCTGCCTCCGCAGAACCTGATGTTCTCTCAGAGCCGCTGGCTCCGAGCTCTTTGGTGGGTGCTGTGGTCCCCTCTGCGTTCTTGCCATCAGCTCCAGGGAAGTGTCTGGCTTTCCCATGCCCACCCTCCTAGGGCAGGGAGTGGCCACACTCTGACCACTGAGCCATCAGCCTTGTGAATCCTGTTAGCAGAGGCCTCCTGACCCCGTCCCCAGGCCCACGCATCGGGGTGCTCGGTGATGTTCACGAGACCGGGAGAGCTGCCCCATGTGGATGGGCGCCGCCGAGCACGTGGCTGATTGCCGGAGGGAAGGGGTGGCGCCTTCCACTCTGGAAGCTGCCAGAATCTTGAGGGCTCAGGTCTCGTCTCCTGCCTGAAGCTCCGGGTCTAAGGAGTGAGAATCTCATCTTTTCCTTCACTTCTCCCCAAGTGTCCAGGTCGGGTGGATTCCTCCCAGGAGCCACTGTGGGCCACTTCTGTGGGAGGGGGACAGGTCTCCGCCGCCGCCCAGTGGCCTCCCCTCACCTCAGGCCAGCTGCTGACCACAGTAGCCCCGACCTTGTCCCCACCCTGTCCTCCTCCGTGTCTGTGTCTGTGCCGTGTCTGTGCTTCCTGTACTGCCTGCGTGAGGCGTTCTGAACTAACTCACCTGTCTTTTTCCTCCGCGCTCCCCATGCCCCTGCCTCAGGCCTTGCTGGTTTCCAGGAGCGACTGCGAGTGCTCACAGTGGGAGGTATGGAAACGCCTTCTTCCTGGAGCTGGCGCCTTGGCAGGACAGCTGCTCCCAGCATGCCCTTGGGGAAGCCCACACGCTGTCCTGTTGAGAGGTGGTCACTGGTTTGGAAATGTTTTCCCGTCACTCAGCGTGACCCAGCAGGCAGGGCTGCTCTCCCATCATTCCCGTGCCGTCATCGTGTCCTGGGACATCCCCTCCAGTCTGTCCCCCTCCTGCGCTGCGTCCTCAGGCTCGGCTCGCTGGCCACTGGGCCTAGGCCGCACTGCCTTCTGCATGTGCAACCCTCCCTCCTTTGGCTGGGCTCTGCAGTCTCTCAGACGCTGCCTCCTGGCACCTGTGGCAAGATGTCCCGTGGGTGCATGGACAACGCCATGGAGGGAGGAGCCCTGGCGACCCTGGGCTCTGGGCAGACCACCCCCGAGGACCCCAGAGAGGGTGTTAGGGCCCTGCCTGTGGCCACGCCCCGTGGCCATTCTTTCTTCATACCAGGGTCTCTTAGTTCTTTTTCCTCCATTTGCTCATTGTGTCTGTGAGACTCTAGTTGGGGTTAAAGGCACTGTTTTGAGATTCCTAGGCAATTGTTAGAAATAACAGCTGTGCCTCCCAGCCAGCTCCCCGTGGTCACCCCTGGCGGCCACAGGATGTCCCAGCCGTGTTGCCACTGCATCTGCCCCCACAGGTTCCTTGCTGCTGCCCACCCCTGTGTTTAACCTTTGCAACCACTGTCTGTTCTGTTTCTGTAACTTTGTCATTTCCAGAGGTTCTGCTAATGGAATCGCCATCTGTGATATTTGGAATTGGCATTTTTCAGTCAGCCTGATAGAGTGTCACCTGGGCTGTTCTCTGACCCTCAGTTCCTCTTGTCTGACTGTCACCTGGGCTGTTCTCTGACCCTCGGTTCCTCTGATGGTCTGTCTCCTGGGCTGTTCTCTGACCCTCGGTTTCTCTGATGGTCTGGGTGTCACCCAAACTGTTCTCTGACCCTCAGTTCCTCTGATGGTCTGGGTGTCTCCTGGGCTGTTCTCTGACCCTCGGTTTCTCTGATGGTCTGGGTGTCACCCAAACTGTTCTCTGACCCTCAGTTCCTCTGATGGTCTGGGTGTCTCCTGGGCTGTTCTCTGACCCTCGGTTCCTCTGATGGTCTGGGTGTCTCCTGGGCTGTTCTCTGACCCTCAGTTCCTCTGATGGTCTGGGTGTCTCCTGGGCTGTTCTCTGACCCTCGGTTCCTCTGATGGTCTGGGTGTCTCCTGGGCTGTTCTCTGACCCTCGGTTCCTCTGATGGTCTGGGTGTCTCCTGGGCTGTTCTCTGACCCTCGGTTTCTCTGATGGTCTGGGTGTCTCCTGGGCTGTTCTCTGACCCTCGGTTTCTCTGATGGTCTGGGTGTCTCCTGGGCTGTCCTCTGACCCTCAGTTCCTCTGATGGTCTGGGTGTCACCCAAACTGTTCTCTGACCCTCGGTTCCTCTGATTGCAGGGAGCATTCCTGGCCATGAGGGCCCACAGTGCTTTCAACCACTCACTGGTTGACAGACCTTGGGTTGTTTCCTTTGACTAATGGGGTTGTCTGAAGAGCCCAGTGTATCAGGTTTCCCTTCGCTAGATGGTACCCTTGGTGTCACGTCTAAGCACACCTTCCTTAGGGCTCGATCCCAAAGGTGTCCTGTGTATTTGTCCAGAGGTTTATAGTTTTGCATTTTACATTTAAATCTGTGGTCCGTGTTGTTACTTTCTGCAGAAGGTGGAAGTTGGGGGAAGGGTTTGGTTTGTTTACTTGGCGGGAGGTTTGCCTGTGAATGTCTGTCTCATGGCTCCAGCACCACTAGCAGGAAAACCTTCCCTTTATGGAGCTGCTTCTGCGCTTTTTCAAACCTTAGCGGGGCTGGGGGAGAGGGCGGTGGGGAGGGGGGCTGCTCTGTTCTCTACCTGTGTCCCAGCGCCCCCCATCCCCCCGTGAGGATTGTGTTGACTTTCTAGGGCCTTCGTCTTCCCAGATACATTTTAGATCCAGCTTGCTTTTCTCAGAAAACTGCTGACAGTTTGGTCAGCAGCGTGGTAAGCCCATGGGTCGGTTTAGGAAGAACGGACTCCTCACCATGTTGATGGTGACGTGTTTGCTGTGGGTTTCTTTGGACTTACCCTGTGAGCTCACTCAGCTGCTTGAACCTGCGGGCTTAAGATTTCGCCGTGTTTGCCAAGCCGCCCTCTTGCCCTCACTCTGGGGATCACGTCGTGGGAGCTTCCGTGGCGTGCCACACGTCCAAGCTTCTCCATTCCCTGCCGTCAGTTTCTCTCCTCTGCGGATCCGATCCTTTCTCTCCTTCTGTCTTCACATCACTGATCCTGTCCCTGGTTCTGCCACTGAGCCCATCCACTGAGGGCTTTTTGTGTGCTTTTTAATCCTCACCTGAGGATATGTTTTGCTTTTTATTGCTTTTCTAGAGAGAGAGGGAAGGAGAGGGAGAGAGAGGAACATTGATCAGTTGCCTCCCGCACGCGCCCCGACCTGGGAAGAACTTGCAACCTAGGTGTGTGCCCTGACTAGGAATTGAACCCGAAACCTTTTGGTGACTGGACGATGCTCCAACCAACTGAGCCACCGGCCAGGGCCCATCCTCTGAGTTTTGAGTTATTGTATTTCGTCATTTCAGAATTTCCCATTTGGTCCTTCTTTGCACCTTTACTGAGTCCCAATCTCTTCCCATTGCCTCTGTCATGTCTGATGCCTACGAAAGCCCTGTGATGTGGCTCCGGGAGAGTCCAGTGGGTAATCCCACCTCTGTGTCCCTCTGGTGTCTGTGGACGACCTTGTTCAGCCTGAGATGTTCCTGTTCTCATTTGAGTGACTTGTTACAACCAGAACCTTAGGGATCAGGAGACAGGACTCGCCCTTGACCTCTGTGACCGCCGTCTCCTGGGCACCACAAGGGGGCGTCCTGGGTGGGAATGTGGAGGCTCTTCTCTGACACCTTGGACGTGCAGGTCGGAGTGCATTGCACGAGGCCCGGGAGGGAGGGCCGAGGGTGTCTCGTGTCTGGCGAGGCCGCCTTCCTGTCCTGCCAGCAGCTACTGTGGGCTGGTTTGCTGCAACTTGGGGAGCTCCAGGCTGCAGGTACTTGGCTCCACGTCAAGGACAGGAGCCCAGAGGAAGCCAGGACCCCGGCTGGTCAGCCATCTTCCCCCTTTCAGAGCTGCCTGCTGCCTGGGGTTTTGGTGGCCTCAGGGGCAGTAGGGAGGAGGGAGTGTTCTCCACCTTCCCACAGGCAAAACCCAGAAATGCAGGAGTAGGGCCAGCAGTTTTGAGGTTCAGAGAACGACCAGTTCAGGGGATGGACATGCAGAGCCGCAGACATGGCGAGGCTGGGCTCGAGCTGAGAGGCTGCGAGCCAGTGCCCACGGCGTGCACAGGCACGGAGGACGAGCCGGTCTTCTTGCCACAAGCTGGGCTCTGCGGGCCAGTCCTGTGGTTGCTGCCTCGTCCCTGACGGAGCTTCCCCAGCCGCCTCCCCGCAGCCCTGCAGGAAGGACCCAGCAGTAGGTTTGGGAGATGTAGGCCTCACGTTTAAGCATTAGATCCACAGGCTGCAGCTTGAGGGGCACCAGAGAGTCCCAGCCACCGTGCCCGGTGAGCCATGCTGGGGCTGGAGACTGGCAGTGCATGTTCCCGCCTCCTGGGGTCCAGATCCAGCTGCGGGTACAAGTGGCCGCTGCCACCCAGGCTGGGCACCGGCCTCTGCCAGGTGGTGGGGGCCCTCTGCAGTGCCCCAGGCAGTTCTCCTCCCAGTCCCTGCCCCTGGGAAGCCCACACAGCAGTGCCTGGGAAAGAGCCCGTCCTCGGCCCCTGCAGCCTGAGGGTCCGGCACGGAGCGCTGGGGCAGTGCAGTGCCGTGCCGGTCGGAGTGAGCCAGCCAGACAGTGGCCGCTAGTGAGCCAGCGTAGGTGAAGGTCAGTGCTGGCGGGAGCGGGTCCAGAGCGGGTCCAGAGCATGCAGGCTGGCCTCCAGGAGCAGGGACGGCTGTGAGGCCCTCGCTGTGCTGCCCGCTGCTCTCCACAGACCCCTCGCTTCTCGGTGACTGTCCCTCACTCCCAGTCTCCAGCTTCCTGTCACCCCCGCACACGAGTGTCCCATGTGCACACGTGGCCTCTTCACCAATTCCTCTTCCACTCCAAGTCCCTCTTCAGTCTCTCTGTTTGCTCTCTGATCGACTCGCCCAGTGCCTTTTCAAACCAAAATTGTTGGTGTCCTTGGGACCTTGAAATACATTCTCTCTCAATTATGAATAATTGGTGCACCGGACTAATATGCATATATTAATTTTATTCTCACTTGCCTGTGACACCCAGTAATGTTCTCAGCTTCTGTTTATTGCTAAATTTGTGTTTCTAGCTATAAAACGTTACTTATTTTACTAGGTATGAGAGGTTTTCATGGTTTTTCTCTTCTCTTTTCTCCCCCTGGGGACTCCCTTCCCCTTCCCGTGAACTGCCCCGTGGGCCGTGCCGTCTCTCCTCGCCCGCAGGGTTCTATGGCCTGGACGAGTCCGACCTGGACAAGGTCTTCCAGCTGCCGACCACCACCTTCATCGGGGGGCAGGAGTCGGCGCTGCCCCTGCGGGAGATCATCCGGCGGCTGGAGGTGAGGCGCGCTTTCTGCAGACGCCCAGGCTGGCAGGAGGCCTCCCCACTCGTTGGGTTTTTCTTAGTCTTGTTTTTTTAAACATATTTTTATTGATTTTAGAGAGAGGAAGGGAGAGAGAGAAACGATGATGATGAGAGAGAACCATTGATTGGCTGTCTCCTGCACACCCCACACTGGGGATCGAGCCCACAACCTGGACATGTGCCCCGAACGGGAATTGAACCCTGACCTGGTTCATGGGTGGACGCTCAACCACTGAGCCACGCCAGCCGGGCCAGCATGTATTTCTTTAAATGTAAGGGAAAGGAAATTACTTTTGCTATTTTGTAGATAAAAGTCTATAGTTTTTAATTTTATAATCAACCTAAGAAAGGAGAAACTTCTATGGGTTCCAATCTAGTGGGAGCCTATTTCAGATGTGAGAGGTCCGAAGCTGCCCGGCAGTGCCCTGTCCAGGCAGGGCTGTCTTCTCACTTGTCCTCCCAGTTCCTTTTCTCCCTCCTCTGGAGCTGTGGGCACTGACCTGCAGGGCACACGCACACACAGACGCGCCTGTGCACAGCTCGGTGGGTCAGGGAGGGAGGTGTCTGGCTGAGCGGCGTTGACCCACTGTGCGCCTGGCTGTGTGGCACAGAACGCCTACTGCCAGCACATCGGGGTGGAGTTCATGTTCATCAACGACCTGGAGCAGTGCCAGTGGATCCGGCGGAAGTTCGAGACGCCGGGGGTCATGCAGTTCACCAATGAGGAGAAGCGTACTCTCCTGGCCAGGCTCGTGCGGTCCACCAGGTGGGGAGGCGCTTGGGCGGGGCTGAGCCGGGCGGGATGCCAGCCCTGGGGAGCGGTCAGCCCTGGACTGCTCTCAGGCCGGGGCTCCGTCCAGGTTCGAGGAGTTCCTGCAGCGGAAGTGGTCGTCCGAGAAGCGCTTCGGCCTGGAAGGCTGCGAGGTGTTGATTCCGGCCCTCAAGACCATCATCGACAAGTCAAGTGAGAACGGCGTGGACCAAGTGATCATGGGGATGCCGCACAGGTACCGATACCGCCCGGGGCGCCCCTCGCCCGCCCGCTCCCCTTACCCACCTCAGCACCCCTCGCCCTGCAGTTACCCTCCCGCCCGAGGCCACAGGTGGCTGAGGCAGGCGTGTTGGCCTGGTGCTGTGTCTTATAAAAGTGAAAGCCAGAGCCCTTGAGGGTCACAGCAGAGGCCGCTGACCTGAGCGAGGGCTGCGGGTGCCAGCAGCCTCCCCTCGTCGGCCTCAGGCGGGCGAACGGAGACTGGCCTCCCCGCCTCTCGGGCAGCAAACCAAGGTGCTGCCTGTCCCTCGGAGGAGGAAGGGGCCTGCTGACCCCTGGCCCCGTGTGTCCCAGGGGGCGGCTGAACGTGCTGGCGAACGTCATCAGGAAGGAGCTGGAACAGATTTTCTGTCAGTTTGACTCAAAGCTGGAGGCCGCCGACGAGGTGAGGCACTGGTGTCCCCAGGAACGCCAGTGTGGCACTGCCTCCGGGGGGATTGCCAGGCCAGCTTCCGGGGGATGGAGGGTGGCGTCCCCGTGCAGCGGCCCGGCAGCCCCCACCAGGCGCCGTCTTGGGCAGAGCCTGCCACACTTCTCGGAGGAGTCTGGGGGTGGGGGGGACACGCAGGCTCCATGTGCTGCCTGGAGCCAGCCTCCCTGTTTGTCCTCAGGGCTCTGGGGACGTGAAGTACCACCTGGGCATGTACCACCGGCGGATCAACCGTGTGACGGACAGGAACATCACCCTGTCGCTGGTGGCGAACCCTTCCCACCTCGAGGCCGCCGACCCCGTGGTGATGGGCAAGACCAAGGCCGAACAGTTTTACTGCGGGGACACCGAGGGGAAGAAGGTGCGGCCACAGGGCTGCTGGACCCGCAGAGCCCGGGAGTGGCTGGGGGCAGAGCCGGGGCGTCCTGCCTGCGGGCTGGTTTGCCCTCAGGGCGCCAGGTCTGGGCCGGAGCACGTCTTGCATACGTCCTGAGGGACAGGTGCTCTCACTGAGCGGGCGGGGAGGCTTTCGAGGTGCGAGTGGCCTGAGGGGTGAGGCGTGAACAGACAGGGGGGCGCCGTGGGAAGCCTGGGTTCCTCGGCCTGTACACGGCCCCTCCGTACATCTGCACAACAGCAGGCGCTGGCAGGTGGGCGGAGGGAGGCTCTGCAGGTGGAAGAGGGGCCGGATGAAGGGTCAGACCTAGAGGTGGGACCAGGCCAGTGCGCAGGGCTCTGCCTCGCAGACCGGAGTCTGTGCGTCCTGTGCTTGGGCATCAGAAGAGAAACTGCTGGCGGGCACCGGGATCGGTTCCTGCTCGGATGGACGCCTGCCACAGAGAGAGGGCGGCCCACAGGGAGGATGTCAAGTGGGCAGCTGTCTCCCGTGCAGCCTGGGAGGGGGCTGAGGAACAAGATACAGGCTCCCCCACGGCTCTGCCACTGTTCTTACCACGGGCACTGGGGATCCAAGCTGATCACTGGCACGGGGCGGTCAGCGCAGGCCTGTCCTGGTGTGGAGTGGGCCGTTGCCGAGTCGTCAGGAGGGCCCCTCAGGACCCAGGGCCCAGGACCATGCAGGATGTGGGGCAGGCGAGATGCTGGAGGGGTTCCTGACCCAGCCCCTGCACTTTCCTTCTCACTTTGGAGGGACCTCAGAACACATTGCTAGAAAAGCTGCTTGTGGCTTAACCTCCAGTGTGCCACACTGGGTCTGTGGTCTCCTTGCGGGCCTGCAGGTCATGGCCATCCTTCTACACGGGGATGCCGCGTTCGCTGGCCAGGGCATCGTGTACGAGACCTTCCACCTGAGTGACCTGCCCTCCTACACCACCCACGGCACTGTCCACGTGGTGGTCAACAACCAGGTAACCCCGGGAGAAGGCAGCCAAGGCCTCCGGTTTCTAGCAGCGTAGCCACGCCCCTGTCCTTGGCCCCGCCCCTAGCCCCACCATCCCACACCCAGCCCAGCAGCCTGTGTCCCCTTGCAGATCGGCTTCACCACGGACCCCCGCATGGCCCGCTCCTCACCCTACCCCACCGATGTGGCCCGGGTCGTGAACGCCCCCATTTTCCACGTGAACTCTGACGACCCCGAGGCCGTCATGTACGTGTGCAAGGTGGCTGCCGAGTGGAGGAACACCTTCCACAAGGACGTGGTGGTGGACCTGGTGAGTGGTCACCTGCTGCCCTCGAGTGTCCCGCCCGCAGGCGTCAGCTGTGGGAGAAGGGACTCGGGGTCCTGTCCCGCCCGGCCGTTCTCGGGTCACCCGTTTTGTCCCTGAGGCAAAGCAGCCTGGTGTGCCGGAAGCCGGGCAGGACCCTCCTAGGAGGCAGGCTGAGGCGGACCTCGGAGCCCGCCCTCCACGTGGCCCCTGACGCTTGGTGCCTGGTTGTCCCCAGGTGTGTTACCGGCGCAACGGCCACAACGAGATGGATGAGCCCATGTTCACACAGCCGCTCATGTACAAGCAGATCCGCAAGCAGAAACCGGTGCTGCAGAAGTACGCGGAGCTGCTGGTGGCACAGGGCGTGGTCAACCAGCCTGAGTACGAGGTGCGTCACCCCTCGCTGGCTGCCCTGGGGATGCGCAGTGCTTCGCCTGCAGCGTTTCCCTGCTGATGGGGGCAGGGGCAGGGCGCCCGCCTGAGGACTCTGCGGGGATGGGTGTTCCGCTTGGGCCACGGCCCCGCCCACTTTCTGGCGGGGTGAGAGGCGGGTGCAGGTCCAGCTGGGGGGGTGGGGAGGGGCTGTGTGCCTGGTGGGTCCTAGGTGCTCAGAAGGAGGCTGACCAGAGCAGCTCGTGGCAGATGTGGGAGTGGGGCTTCTGGGGAGGGCGCCCGGGCTCCGTCGGGGTTGCGGCGGGCGGGGAGTGACTGCGTCAGCGCGAGAGCCAGACCTGGACCAGGATGGGAGAGTGGCAGGATCTGCCCACGTGGAGAAGGGCCCACGGGCAACATGGATCTGAGAGGTGTGTGTGGGGAGCGCCGAGGCCAGGCTCTGCCTGCCGCCCCCTGACACGGCGCCCACCCCTCCAGGAGGAGATCTCCAAGTACGACAAGATCTGCGAGGAGGCCTTCGCCCGCTCCAAGGACGAGAAGATCCTGCACATCAAGCACTGGCTGGACTCCCCCTGGCCTGGTGAGTGAGGCGTCGCCCACGGCCCAGCCCCCTCCCGGGAGCGCCCAGGCCTCGCCAGAGTGTCTCAGGAGCCAGGTGTGGCGTCAGCGGGTGCCTCTGTCCTAGGCTTCTTCACACTGGATGGGCAGCCCCGGAGCATGACCTGCCCCTCCACGGGGCTGGAGGAGGAGGTCCTGACGCACATCGGGAGCGTGGCCAGCTCCGTGCCGGTGGAGAACTTCACCATCCACGGAGGTGAGGGCTGTGACTCGGGAGCCACGGGGCAGGCCCAGGGACCCGCTCTCACCTGCCTGGGACCCGGCCTGTCCAAGGCAATGGCTGGTGGGAGGCAGGAAGCCCTTGGCTCCCTCACTCCTGCCAGTGTGGTCCTCGCTGGGAGCCGTGGAGGAAGGAGGGGCTGTGATGGCCCCTGCCTGGCCTGGTCTCCACACGCCCCTTGCCCTCTCCTGGCGCGGCTGCTCGTATCCTGGGAGGCGGGCGGGCAGTGAGCACCGTGTCTGCAGGGCTGAGCCGCATCCTGAAGACGCGCGGGGAACTGGTGAAGAACAGGACTGTGGACTGGGCCCTGGCGGAGTACATGGCGTTCGGCTCCCTGCTGAAGGAGGGCATCCACATCCGGCTGAGCGGCCAGGACGTGGAGCGTGGCACCTTCAGGTGAGCGCCAGGCCCTCGAAGGGGGGGGGTGAGGGGTGTCACTGCTTCTCTCCCAGGAAACATGGCACGGCCTGAGGGCCTCTCTCAGCCCAGGACACGATCCCCCTGCCTGCGCTGCCCCCCCCCCGCCCCGCGCCGCCTCCTGTTAGGACGGCCCTGCCGCTCACCTGTGTTGTCTGACGCAGCCACCGCCACCACGTGCTGCACGACCAGAACGTGGACAAGAAGACCTGCATCCCCATGAACCACCTGTGGCCCAACCAGGCGCCTTACACTGTGTGCAACAGCTCGCTGTCGGAGTACGGGGTCCTGGGTGAGCGATGCCCCTGCCCCCTCCTCCCCGCTCCCCGCCTGCCCCTGCCCTCCTGACTCCCTTCTGTCCGCAGGCTTTGAGCTGGGCTTTGCCATGGCCAGCCCCAACGCCCTGGTGCTCTGGGAAGCCCAGTTTGGCGACTTCCACAACACGGCCCAGTGCATCATCGACCAGTTCATCTGCCCCGGGCAGGCCAAGTGGGTGCGACAGAACGGCATCGTGCTCCTGCTGCCCCATGGCATGGAGGGCATGGTGAGCTCAGCCCCGCCCTATGCCATGGGGGAGGGAGGAGAGGGGGGGCGCTGCCAGCAGGAGGGAGCCCTGGGGTGTGTGGAGACGGAAATGAGGCTGAACCGCATCTGCTTCCAGGGCCCAGAGCACTCCTCCGCCAGGCCCGAGCGGTTCCTGCAGATGTGCAATGACGACCCCGATGTCCTGCCGGTGAGGGGGGTGCCGTGGCCAAGGGAGGGTGCAGGGGCCCCGATGCAGGTCTCCCCCAGTGAGGCTTCCCGAGGGCTCGGAGCAGGTGTGGCCGTGGAAGCCGTGGGAGTTGCTCTGTGTCCGATGCAGGCAGATGCCCTAAGGAACGAGCCGCTGATCAGACTTGAGTGACCAGGAGTCGGTCTTGTCGGGAGGAGGGCGGGTGGAGGTGGGGCCTGGCTTCCTGGCCAGGCGGCCTTGTCAGCAGCCAGGGGCGGAGTGAGGACAGGGCAGGAGCTCCCTTGCGTCCCTGAGCTCCTGTCCTCCCTGCAGAACCTCCAGGAGGACAACTTCGACATAAGTCAGCTCTACGACTGCAACTGGGTGGTGGTCAACTGCTCCACGCCCGGCAACTTCTTCCACGTGCTGCGCCGCCAGATCCTCCTGCCCTTCCGGAAGCCGGTCAGTGGCTCTCCCTGTCAGCGACGTGGGAATGGGTGGTGGTGGGTGGGGCACGGAGCTTGGAGGACGGGGATCCCAGAGGGAGAGCACCTCTGTTGCTGCAGATTGAACTGCAAGGCCACGCAGGCCCGCAGCACGCCAGACAGGAGGGCTTTTTCCTGGGGGGTAGGGGGTGACTCGGGCAGACGCCTGGCTCAGCAGGGCCCAGCCCCTCAGCCGAGGAGAGGCGGGCAAGGGAACGGCCTCATCCTTCCTCTTCATCACGCTCCTGACCTGTGGCTGGTCCTGACCACAGAGCTGGGAGGGCAGCCCCTCTTGTTGACCCTTCTGGGACCTGAGGACCTGGTCCATCCTGAGCCTGTGGTCCTGTGTTTCAGTTGATCGTCTTTACCCCCAAGTCCCTGCTGCGGCACCCCGAGGCCAGGACCAGCTTCGACGAGATGCTCCCAGGTGGGTGCAGGCGGGCAGGGAGGTCCTGCCTGTGTTCTGGGGCTGGAGCTCCCGCTGCCTCCACTGCGACCCGTGCCACTTCTGGGTCGTTGGGTAAAGACCCCCAAACAGGACAGCCCAGACGTCTGAGCTTGTGTGCACGTTGGTCCAAGGTGTGCCTCACGTCTCCCCAGGTCTGCGCCATGGCCTGGAGCCTCCCAAGACCTTAGAGGCAGGAAAGTTAGGCTGAGCTCAGAGCTCACCCCACCCTAGGTGCTGCTGCTGAGGCTGCACAGGTCACCCCCAGGGACTGGAAAGGCCCCGTAGGGGAGGGCTACCGTGTCACCTGACACTCACTGGGATGGGGTGAGGCCCCACAC
This sequence comes from Myotis daubentonii, assembly GCF_963259705.1. NCBI lineage: Eukaryota > Metazoa > Chordata > Mammalia > Chiroptera > Vespertilionidae > Myotis > Myotis daubentonii. Next base: position 86,082,397 of record NC_081849.1, on the reverse strand, counting down.
CCCTGGCTCAGGGCCAGGGAGCTCACCCCCTCCCAGCCGTGGGGCCCCCTTTCGGCTCCAGTCAAGGTAAACCTCTTGTTTGTTGAATATTTTATCATCTGGGTAACGTACCATCTTACCCAGTTAAGTGTACAGCCACCTCTGTCATCTCCAGAGCTCCCCTCTTCCAAACTGACACTCGGTCCTCTCAGACACTGACCCCCTCCCTGCCCAGCCCTGCACCCCAGCTACTGTCTCTCAATCTTGACTCTGGGGACCTCCCATGAGGGGTCATGAAGTATCTGGCTTAGTCCATCAGCATCGTGTCCTCGAGGTCCAGCCACTTTGTCCGATTTCCTTCCTTTTTAAGGCTGGCTGAGCAATAGTCCACGTGTGGGTGGACCACACTTGGTTTATCTTTTATCCTTTTTTTTTTTTTTTTTAAAGAATATGATTATATTCAATGCACAAGTTTGATACAACCAAAAAGTAAAACACTAGAGTAAAATAGTAACAAAAAACATGGTATTTCATTTGCAATGCATGAGAAATGTATCCTTTTATTCATGCAACTTTATTGAAGAAAGATAAGTCAGTTGGTAGAGCTGTTCGGTGCTCGGTCTCATTCGGTGCTTGTTAAGCGGCGCTCACCCTCCTCCTCGATGGGCTCAGCCATCTCCAGCTCGGCTGCTGGGAGCCTGGGGCACAGGTGCTTCGAGCCCCTGCTCAGATCTATGGATCAGTGCCCAGAAGGGGGACTGCTGGGTGGTGGGTAGTTGTGGTTTTAATTTTCGGAGGCACGCCAGGCTGGTGCAGGCGGTGGCGCACCGTTTCAGGTGCACAGCGGTGCACAGTTCCGTCTCTGCATCCGGCCAGCGCGTGGGTTTTGGTTTTTGTGTCATAGCATCTGAGGGCCTGAGGTGCCGCTCGAGTGGTTTGGGTCTGCATTTCCCTAATGATAAGGATGTTGAGCATCTTCTCTGCTTATCGCTGTTTGCGTACCTTCTTTGGAGAAGTGTGTTCAAGTCCTTCGCCCAGTTTTTTAAAATATATTTCTACTGATTTCAGAGAGGGAGAGAGAAATAGAAACATCAATGATGGAAGAGAATCAGGAGTCAGCTGCCTCCTGCACACCCCCTGCTGCTGGGGATCCAGCCAGCAGCCTGGGCCTGTGCCCTTGGCTGGAATTGAACCCAGCACCCTTCAGTCCACAGGCCGACACTATCCACTGAGCCACATCAGCCAGGGCTTCGCCCATTATTTAATTGCGGATTGTTTTGTTGCTCAATTTAGTTCTCTCCATATGCTGGATATATATTTTTTAATACATCTTTATTGATTTCAGAGAGGAAGGGAGAGGGTGAGAGAGATAGAAATATCAATGATGAGAGAGAATCATTGATTGGCTGCCTCCTACTGGGGATCGAGCCCACAACCCGGGCATGTGCCCTTGACCAGATTCGAACCTGGGACCCTTCAGTCCACAGGCCGACGCTCCATCCATTGAGCCACACCGGCCAGGGCTGTATGCTGGTATTAATACCTTGTCAGATACATGACTTGCGACTATTCTCTTCCATTCTGTGTATTGTCTTTGGATGCATGAAAATTTTTAATTTGCATGAAGTTAAATGTGTCTGTTTTTGGTTGCTTTTACCTGTGCCTTTGATGTCACCTCCAGGAAATCACTGCCAAAGCCAGCGTTGTGGAGCTTTCACCCGTATTTTCTTCTGAGTGTGTGATTCTGGCTCTCTGTCAAGTCTGTAACCGTTTGAGTTGTTTCGGCATATGGTGTAAGGGTCCAGCTTCGTTGCCTGTGGATATGCCGTTTTTCCAGCACTTTTGTTGAGGAGACTGGCCTTTGCCCATGAGTGGTCTCGGCACCTTGTCAGAAGTCACTTGACCACAGATGTGAGGACTTAGGTCTGGGCTCTCTGTTCTACCCCAGGGCCTGCAGGTCTGTCTTGATGCCAGGTCCACCTGCGGTGTTTGCTTATTTGTTTTGGATACGGAACATTTCCTTATCATGGCATCACATAAAACAGGAGCTGGGTGCCCTGGCCGGGAGTCCAGCGCAGCCTTTCAGTGCCTGGGACAAAGCCCAGCCCACCAGGCAGGACCACCTGCCAGGCAGGACACGCTGTGCTGACCACTGTGCTTTACAGTGTGCTTTCTGTTGTGAAATCGGGAATTTGGATCCTTCGTTCTTTCTCAGGACAGTTGAGGCTATTTGGGATCCTCTGAGATTCCATGAACATTAGGATGGCTTGACATTTTCTGAGTTCCGGGATCACCCACTGGAAGTGGGTCTCTAGGAGATGGAGTTTTCTCTTTCTGCAAAAAATTTAAAAAAAATGTGATTTTGATAGGGATTGCATTGAATCTGTAGATCGCTTTGAGTATATGTACATCTTAATATTCAGTCTTCTAGTCCATGAACTTGTGTCTTTCCCCTTATTAGTGTCTTCTTTATTTCAGCATACTTGGTAGTTTCAAGAATAAGTCTTCCACCTTCCTGATTAAGTTTATTTCTAAGTGTTTATTCTTTTTTTGGTGCTATTTCAAATGCAGTTGTTCTTTTAGTTTCATGTTTGGGTTGTTTGTTGTTAGTATACAGAACTGCAGCTGAGTTCTGGTTGTTGAATTTTCTATCCTGCAACTTTGTTGAGTGTGTTTCTTAGTTCTGATGTTTTTTTGTGGAATATTTAGGATTTTCTACACGTAATACGTGTCATCTACACAGAGTTTTACTTCTTTCTTTCCAGTTTGGGTGCCTTTTATTTCCTTTTCCTGCCCGATGCTCTGGCTGGACCCCCAGCACTGTGTTGAGTAGAGGTGGTGAGAGTGGACGCCCTCATTCCTGACCTTAGAGGAAAGCTTTCTGTCTTGAACCACTGAGCACTGTGTGCGCTGTGGGCTTTCTGATCTGGCCTTTATCACCTGGAGGTGGTTTCCTTCTGGTCCTCGCTCCTTTCGCTAAGTGAGCGCCTCATTTTGGACGCAGCTTCCCAAGGTCAGCCTTGTCCCCCGGGCCTGATCCCAGCCATGAGCTCCTGACTGTTGGCAGGGTTGTGTGGAAAGTTCCAGTGTCTGTGAGCTCCTGAGGGGTCGGAGCAGATGGCCACGGGGTGCTTTTCTAGACACAGTGGCCCCTGAAGTCTGTTCTGAAGGGTGGACGGGGTCGTCCGCCATCCCAGGCTGACCGTGCGCCCACAGGCTGTTCCTTGCATGTGTTTCCCAAGGCCTCCTTGGGCTGGAAAACTCCAGGGCATCCAAGGCCGAGGGGCTCCTGGCGTCAGCCCTGCCGCCCTGCTGTGTGGTCCCTCACTCGCATGGGCAGCAGACACTGGGTGTCCTTAGCCAGGTCCGGGTTCTCTCCTAGGGACCCACTTCCAGCGGGTGATCCCAGAAGATGGCCCTGCAGCCCAGAACCCAGAGAACGTCAAGCGGCTCCTGTTCTGCACCGGCAAGGTGTACTACGACCTCACCCGCGAGCGCAAAGCGCGGGACATGGTGGAGCAGGTGGCCATCACGAGGATCGAGCAGGTGAGGGCCGGGGTGCGGCGGCCGGTATGCCAGCCTCGCCGCTGCTCTGAACGTCCTCCTGACCAGCCCCTCTCCCCCAGCTGTCGCCGTTCCCCTTCGACCTGCTGCTGCAGGAGGTGCAGAAGTACCCCAACGCCGACCTGGCCTGGTGCCAGGAGGAGCACAAGAACCAGGGCTACTACGACTACGTCAAGCCCCGGCTGCGCACCACCATCAACCGGGCCAAGCCCGTGTGGTAGGTGCCCGCATGGGGCCGGGCGGCGGGGATCCGGGCCCAGCCCGTGTGGTAGGCACCCGCGTGGGGCCGGGCGCCGGGGATCCGGGCCCTCGGGTGGCCTTACATCACTGCTCTGTCCCCCCAGGTACGCTGGCCGAGACCCCGCGGCAGCACCGGCCACCGGCAACAAGAAGACCCACCTTACGGAGCTGCAGCGCCTGCTAGACACGGCCTTCGACCTGGATGCCTTCAAGAACTTCTCGTAGATGCTGCCTGGCCGCTGGGCCACAGCCTCCGCCCACCACTGCCCTCGCTTCTCAATTAAAGAATACATAGTGCCTCCGCCTGCCCACACTCCTCGCCCCTTAGTAGCCTGCTGCTGTCCTCACAGGGCCGGCTCCCGGCTCCAAGCTTCTCTACTGAGCAGCCTTCAGAGGCTGTGGGAGCTGGAGGAGAGGGCGCCCTGAAGGAGTCCTGGGAGGGTCGGCCAGCCCCACGCCCAGCTCCACCCCAGGAACAGCCCCATGGGGCTTACCACCCAGCAGGGGGTCCTGCACTGGCACCAGGTGGGCGGCTTTTCCTGGGTGGAGCCCGACCCTGGCAGGAGCCATCGCCCTCAGAGGCCCTGTGGAGTGGGTGGGGCAGCTGACAGGGCCTGAACCTGACCTGACAGGGCAGGCCCGCTCTCCAGTGTCCGCTGCACTTCTCAGAGGGTCCCGGAGTGCATGGCCAGAGGGAGGGTGGTCAGAAAGCTCCACCTGGCCCACAGCCAGGGCGGCCACGGGTCTGACGGTCCTGCTCCCTGGCCACCTTCCCTCGGCCCCGCACAGCCCAGACTTCTCTCCTGGCCCCTTCCGCACCGTGGAGACCCAACTGGGAATTCTCTCTGCTGTGCCAAAGCTGTCAGGGGGGCGAGGCAGGGCCTCCCCCTCACCTGTCACAGGGACAGATCTGATTTATTTATTTTGGTTTAAAAAAAGGAAAACACTTTGCGTTGCATTTGGCTTGACTTGTAAACTAAGTTATCCGTGAACCTGTCTGCGAGTCATTCTTTCCGCCGCCTTCTCCTGAGGCCTCCACCTGCCCCTCACCCCCACGCCTGTGCTCATGTGCCCGCAGGCCAGCACCCCTGCTCCTGGTCCCTCTGCGTGGCCTGGTGGGTCCCCTGGGCACCTGTTGTTGGTCAGCATCCCCACCCAGAAGCCAGCCCAAGTGGCTCTCAGAGAAGTGGACACACCAGCAGGGTCCCCATCCCCACAGGGCCAGGGTCCCCTCTTGACAAGAGTCCCAGTTTGAGCCCACAACTGGTCAGCCTTAGCCTCCGGGACCAGCCCTGAGGGAGAGCTCAGGGAAAGGCCTGGGCGTGGACATGGGGTCCCCTCCAGTAGCGGGAACTCCTGATGGTCACCCCATCCTCGAGGCCACACCTGAGTCCTTTGCCCTAGAAGCCTCTTCAGAATCTATTTTATCCTGCATGCTCCCTGCTGCTTGCCGGACAGCCCTCCAGTCCTGCATGAGGGTGGCCATGTGCAGGCGGGTGTCCTGTGTGCCCAGGGCCTGCACTCGGCCCCAGTTAGGGATCCTGGAAGCCAAAGTCTCCCTCCTCAATATTTTAAAGTATATTTTTATTGATTTCAGAGAGGAAAGGAGAGACGGGGAGAGAGAAAATCATTGATCGGCTGCCTCCTGCATGCCCCACACTGGGAATCAAACCCGGAACCTGGGCATGTGCTCTTACCGGGAATCAAACCATCATAGGTCGATGCTCAGCCACAGCCATGTCAGCCAGGCATCCCCTCAACTTTTAAGAATACAAAGTTAGCTCTAGCTGGTTTTGCTCAGTGGATAGAGCATCGGCCTGCGGACTGAAGGGTCCCGGGTTCAATTCCAGTCAAGGGCACATGCCTGGGTTGTGGGCTCGATCCCCAGTAGGGGTTGTGCAAGAGGCAGCCAGTCAATGATTCTCTCTTATTGATGTTTCTGTCCCTCTCCCTTTCTGAAATCAATAAAAATATACTTTTTAAAAATAATGACAAAAAAGATGTATTAACATTTATTTTCAAAAAAATAGAAAGTCCTGAGCCTAAAAACTGACCCAAAGGAAATAGGGAAAGGAGTAACAGGAAAAAGCACAGGAAGTGGAAATACCAGGAGTTGGAGAGGCTGGCATCTGTCCCTGGGGGCTGGAGCACAGTGAGTGAGGACAGGAACAGGAAGTGCAGAGGGCGGGCCTGGGGGGGACTTGGGTTTCATCTTGCCCTGAGTGCTGTGAGAAATCACTACAGGGTACTATTTATTTTTTAAAAACTTAATTGGTTGTAGAGAAAGAAACATTGATTTGTTGTTCCACTTATTTATGCACTCATTGGTTGGTTCTTTTTGTTGTTAATCCTCACCCAAAAATATTTTTCCATTCATTTTTAAATTTTTTTTTAATATATTCTATTGATCTTTTACAGAGAGGAAGGGAGAGGGATAGAGAGTTAGAAACATCAATGAGAGAAACATTGATGAGCTGCCTCCGGCACACTCCCTACTGGGGATGTGCCCGCAACCAAGGTCCATGCCCTTGACTGGAATCGAACATGGGACCCTTGAGTCCGCAGGCCGATGCTCTATCCACTGAGCCAAACCGATCAGGGCTCCATTCATTTTTAGAGAGAGAGTAAGGGAGGGAGAGAGACAGAGAGAGAAACATCAATGTGAGAGACACATCAACTGGTTGCCAGGGCCCAGACACCATCAAGAAGTGAAAAGACAGGTCACAGAAAATATTTACAAATCATATCTAGAGCAGTGGTTCTCAATCTTCATAATGCCACGACCCTTTAATACAGTTCCTCATGTTGTGGTGACCCCCAATTTCGTTGTTACAAATTGAACATAAAGCATAGTGATTAATCACAAAAACAATATGTAATTATATATGTGTTTTCTGATGGTCTTAGGCGACCCCTGTGAAAGGGTCATTCAAACCCAAAGGGGTCACGACCCACAGGTTGAGAACCGCTGATCTAGAATGTACTAGTATAAAGAATTTCTACAACTCAATAATAAAAACACAACTCGGTTAAAGCTTACATAGGGCCCTAGCCAATGTCACTCCAGTACATTTGATTTAAAAAATTATGATGAAGAAAAATTATGTATGACTAGTAAGCACATGAAAAGGTGTTCAACATAATCAACGAGAAAAGTGCAAGTCAAAACCACAATGAGATACCACCTCACATTCACTGGCCCGACTAGAACAGAAAAGACGGTGTGGGGAAACGGCACTGCTGGTGGGACAGCAACATGGTGCAGCTTCTGTGGACACAGGATGGAGGCCCCTTAGAGGTTTAATACAGAGTTGCCTGCGGCCCAGCTGTTCCGCTGTTAGGGATATACCCAGAGGAATGAAAACAGATGTTCCCAGGAGCGTTATTCGTAACAGCCAAAAACAGACCAAATGCCCATCAACTGATGGTCAAAAACGCGTGGCCTAGCCCTGCCCAGCTAGAGCATCTTTGCGATATGCCAAGGTTGGGGGTGTCAATCCTCAGGGCACACAAAAAAATTAACCAACAAATGCATAAATAAGTGGAATAACAAATATCTCTCTCCCTTTCTTCCCTCCTTCCTTTCTCGAAGATCAACCAATCAAAAAAGTTTTTAAGAGCTTTCCCATCCCTCCTATCTTAAAAAATGTGGTCTACCCATAATAATGGAATATTACACAGCCATAGAAAGGAATGAAATACTGACACATGCTCAACATGGAGCGTTGCCTACAGACGGAAAGGTCCCAGGTTCGATTCCAGTCAAGGGCATATGCCTGGGTTAGGGCTCGATCCCCAGTAGAAGGTGTGCAGGAGGCAGCCAATCAACGATTCTCTCTCATCATTGATGTTTCTCTCTCTCTTTCCCGCTCCCTCTCTGAAATCAATAAAAACATTTTTTAAAAAAGTTGAGGGTAGTCACGGCAACATGGTCTTCCTAAACGAGGGGAGGAAAAGTGGAGGAAAGTTTAAAGGGTGATAATGGCACTTGAAAGGTGCAAACTGATCAAATGCTTCTTCCGCCGGAACCCAAAGCCGGCCCAAGGGGGCAGCTCCGGGAGGAGAGAAGAGCAAGGGGCACTGTGACGTGTTTGGTCGCGTGGTTTGCCTTAAGCCAGGAGACCGCCCACCGCCGCCGGGCAGGGCGCCTCCACCCACCCCACCTCCTCCGCCCCACAGGCCCCGCCCCTCCTCCTGGCGGCCGGGCACGCCCTGCTCCCTATGTCCAGGCCCGGACGCCTGTCCGCGCCGCCTCCGCCCGACAGGCCCCGCCCCTCCCGCTGCCCGCGTCAGCCTGACAGACCCCGCCTCCCCGCCCTGGCCCCACCCACTCAGCACTCCTCCCGCCCCCACGACCCGGAAGGCCCCGCCCCCTCCTCCCTCCTCCGCCCTGTCCCACCCCCGCCCCCGCCGTCCCGGCCCCGCCCCGCCCGGCAGAGCGCGCAGGAAACGCGGTGGCTCCGCGGACGCTGCGTTAGGAAAGGTGTGGACGGGGCGGGAGAGCAGGCCGCCCCGGTCCGCCCGTCCGCCATCCCCGCGCCGGCCCTGCCCGCGGCCCCGCCCGAGCGCGGCTCGGGGCTCCGCTGCTCAGGCCTGGGGGCGGGGCCGCGGCGTCATGCATATGCATGAGGCGGCTCCATTGTGCCCTGGGAGCGGCGCGATGGCGCGGGCGGCGGAGCCGGGGCGGCGGGCGGCGCGCAGGGCGGGCTGAGCGCATGGAGCGGCGCGGACCGGGGGCCGCGGCGGCGAGGGGCCGGGCCCGGCCGCGCGGAGGTGAGCGGGCCGCGAACAGGTGCGGGCGGCGGGCGGCAGGTGCGGCAGGTGCGGGCGGCGGCGGCGTCTCGGCGGGGCCCCGGCCGGAGCGGCCTGCGCTCGCGTCGTGGTCCCGGCGGCGGCCGGGGCGCGGACCCTCACCGGGCCTTTGTGGCGGCGGCCGGAGGCTGGCCCCGGCCCGCGGGCGTGCGGAGGCTGTCGGCCCCGCCAACCTGGCCCGCGGCCGGCGCTCCCACGGGCCTGGCGGGCTCCCCTGGGCCGCGCGCGCCCACCCGCTCGGGAGGCCGCAGGCGACGCCGACCTTCCTCGCAGCCGTCGATCCTTGGCCTCACCCCTTACCTGACGCGACACCTGGAGGCTCGGGCGGAGGGTGTCCCTCCCCGGGGTGTCTGGTGCCCTTTGACCTGCCACCTCCCCTGACCGCCTCCCCTCTGATCTGCGGCCCCCTCCGCTCCCCCTCCCACGCCTGACCTGCTGCCCCTCTGACCTCCCCCCACCTTCCTGCCCCCCCACCTGCTGCCCGCACACCGGGTGCCCCGCGCCCCCCTCCCTGTAGTTGCAGAACATCCAGGGGATGGGTGTCATTTGTCAGCTCAGAAGACTGACTTCACAGGGACATACACCCCACACCCGCCTGGATTCATAAGCAGGCGGCCCGGCAGGGTGAGCACCCCATTCACCAAATCCTCCGGCCAGCACCAGGGGGAAGAAGCTGGGAGCGGTAACAGGGTCCCAGCCGCGGGGGGCTGGCCCTCGGACTGCCCCACCCCGGAATGGCCGCGGGAGGGAATAGGCACTGGGGAGGACGCATCGCCGCTTGAGGAGCCAGGCCTCCCGCGGACTGTCCAACACCTGTGTCCAGACAAGCTGGGGCTGATGACATGAGGTCGGCACGTGTCCTTTCCTCTCCTCAGTCCTAGGCTGGCCGCCACGTACCCATTTTATGTATAAACTGAGACTCAAAGTGGGGACCCCCTCCCCCCGGTCTCTGGAATGTCCCGCACCCTGGCCATCCATCAGTCCTTGTTCCTGGGCGTTCTGGACGCACCCCAGCAGTCCTGTGGCCTGGCAGGTCAAGAGGGCAGCAAGCCCCACCTTGGTGTCCTGCTCCACTGGGTCTCAGCCCGCTGGACCCCAGTGTCCCTCTGGGGGAGCCTGGAACTATAGCTCCCCGCCCTGTGGCCGAGGAGAGAGGCTCGCCGCTGGGGTCAGGTCTCCGGCTCCTGGGTGACCAGGCAGAAGAAATGGAGTGGAGGATGGTAGGGGGTTGACCAGCGTAACGTCCGCCTTCGGTTGGCACGCAGAAGACGGGTGCAGCTGCTGTGAAGTTCTGGGGAGGAGGGTCTGGGTAGTGAGTTGTCTGTAGTTCTTTTTCTGGAGGGAGATGTGATGTGACCCATCTCAGGCCCGGGCGGCTCTGCCCAGGGGTCCTGGCTTCCAGCTGGAATTGACACACAGGCAGGCACGGGGCTGGCACTCAGCTGCTCCCTGCTGGGCTGGGCGTGGGGAGGAGGGTCTGCACTCACAGCGGATGGCCCCTACCGGGGACCTGCGGAGGTTTCTGGAGGAGAGCAGACTCGCTCAGGAGCTGGGCAGGCAGGAAGTCCCTGCCCCCGCGAAGTGCGCTCTGGGGGAACTGGAAATGTCTGTGGTCTGTCCACAGCAGAGGAGCCTGGGGGGTGGAATTCCCCAGACCACGTGGTGTGGAGGCTGCCCTGCACCTGCCCTGGGCCTCGGCCTCCTCCTGGCAGCCCCCACCCTTTTGCTTCTAGGATGCACAGTGGGCCCCGCCGGCCCGCCAGCTCAGGTGTGGGAGGATTGCCACGGGCCTGGTGGTTTTTTACTGAGACCTTATTTTGTGGGAATTCTAGGTTCCTATCTAGTTGTAAGAAACAAAGCCGGTGTACCCTTCACCTGGTGTCCCCAGCAGGATGCTGTCTGGATACAGGTGAGGCTGAGATTGCCTCCCGGCGGCCCTCCCCACAGTTCACCCCTCGCGGCCACCGTCTGTCCTCCATTTCTGTAACCTCCGGGGACTGGCTTTCTCCAGCAGCAGGTCCCCGAGATCCCGCAGGCGGCGCCTGGACCGGCCTCCGGCTGTGGGTGCTCAGCCCTCGGTAATCCTCAGCCCTGGAGGGCATCTGGGTCTCCCTCCTCTGGTGATCAGGAGGAAAGCTCCTGCAGACAGACATTCAGGCACAGATTTGTCTGTTTCTCTGAGATAAGCCATCAGGAGTGAGCTGCTGGGTCAGAGGGAAGTTCAGGCCTCGCCGGGGGAGAGCCTGTGTCACCGGTTTCACTCGGGGCGTCGGGTAGGTGTGCGTGACGTCGGCTGGTGCCGGTGTCACTCCGGTCCGCGTGCCATCGGCCGTCCTCCTGGTGAAACGCCTCGAGCCTTTGCCCTTTTCCTAACTGGACTTGTGACTATTCCAGGCCCCAGTCTTGTCGGCGTGTGGTTTGCAGGTGTCTCCCAGCTCGTCGCTTGTTTTCGCGTCCCCTCGGCAGCCTCTCCAGCAGTTTCCCTTTTCCCTTTCCCGGTCCTGCTTCTGGAGTCGTGTTTGAGGACGCTTTCCTCAGCGCTCAGTCCCAGAGACTCTCGATGTGTTTTCCCAGAGGCCTTCGGGGCGTGTGCTGTGCCTTTAGATCTGTGGCCGTTTGGGGGGGGGTTCTGCGAGAGGGTGGGGCTGGGGTCTTCTCCCCCGGACCCTGTGAAGTGCCGGCACCTGTGTCGGGAGTCTGTGGGGTGCCTTTGTGGTCGGTTGGGGTTCTCTGGTCTCTCTCATTGCCTGTGCGTCTGACCTGCCAGCACCGCAGCCTGAATTAGCTGCAGGCCCCACCCAGGTCTGGAGAGTTCCTGGCTCTTGGCAGGTCCCGTCCCCTAGTCCCATGTGTGGCGTCCGTCCGTCCGTCCCGTCCCCCCCCCCCCCCCCCCCCCCGTGGCACGAGCCAGTCAGGAACGTGACCTTCCTGTTTGGCCCAGTGACCCTGGCTCCCTGTCCTGCCTCTGCCCAGAGTCCAGGTGCCCCTGAGCTTTTGGGAGAATCGTCCTGTTATTTTCTGGCCTCGGCTTCCCAGGTGGGACCCAGGTGGGGCGAGGGCGCGAGGGTGAGGCAGGAGAGACCTGACTGCGAGGAGGGGCAGGCCCAGGGTGGCTGCCTCCCTGTCTCCCTGGGACTCTGGGACCTGCTTCCCTGAGCGCCCTGTGGTGAGCGGGCCATGAGGGCCACTGCTCCAAAGCAGAGCCACCCCCTCACCTGCTCTGGGGTCCTGGCCTGGGACTCCCCCGGGCACCCCCCACGCACTGTTTGCAGAGGACAGGCTGGTAACCCTGCCTCCTCGGGCAGCCTGTTGGTCAGCACTCAGGAATGTGAGCCCTGGGGCCAGGTGGATGCTGGGCCAGAGGGAGGCATCAGGAGCGCTGGGCGTGTCCCAGGTGGCCTGTCTGAGCCTGTGGCCTTGCAGCCCCGAAAATGCCCTGGGGCTTCAGTCACGACCCTTGACCCCAAGAAGGTGCCTCCCAAGAGACCCTCTGAGAACACAGCCCAAGTGCGTGCGGCTGTGGTCAGACCAGGCAGAGGTGGGCGTGGGCGGGGCCTGTCGGTGAAGGGCTGGCTTGTGGGTGTCCGACACCGCAGCCTGGAGGACGGGCCAGCCCTGAGACTCTGAATGGGAGAGAGTGAGCCCGCACATAGCAGGGAGCCCGCATGGCACAGGGCACCCAGCCGTCTCTGCAGCCACTGCTGCCATGTCTGCTCTGGTCCCTTGCCATGTCCCTGGGCACCTGCCAGCCTCCCACCCGAGTGCGGTGTGTCCTGTTGGGAGCTCGGGTCTTTGTGCCTGGTCCCTGCCCCCGCGGGTCCCCTTGGCCTGGGAGTGAGTTGCCTGCTGCTGCCCTGAGGAGAAGCGGGGGGGGGGGGGGGGGGGCAGTCCCTACAGGAGATGGCCCCACACTGTGCCCCAGGCCAGGCTGAGGGGGGCGGGCCCCGGCCTCCCCTGCCTCTGACCATTCAGGCCCCGACTGGGAAATATTTGGGTGGGAAACCTGCTTCCAGAGCCAGCCCAGGGATCCGGGTGGCAGGGCCTGGCCAGAAAGGGTTAATGACACTCTGGGCTGGGTTTGGGGGGTTGGCTTGCCCTGACCCCCCTGAGTGGCTCTGGTATTCCAGTCTGACCTGCCCGCCCTCCATCATGCGCTGGGTGCTGGGGGGCTGCCTCCGCTTTGTTCTCAGACCCCAAGCCCTGCACCCTGAACCTGGCCCCCTGACCCCGACTGCTCCCAGGGTCTCCCAGCTGCCTCTCCACTGATGTGCTTCCCTCCGTCCCAGCAGCCAGAGCAGCTGAGTCCCACGTCGGCACCAGGGAGGGCTGCTTTCTGCCACCCGCAGGCCTGGCCTGGAGGCTGCTCCCAAGCCAATGAACCCCATGAACCCCATGAAACCGGCCCTGCCCTCCGCACCACACAGGTGAGTAGGGCCCAGGAATGTGGGTGGCCCAGCACCCCGCTGCTCCCGGCCTTCAGTTCTTCCAGGCGGCGCCTGAGCCCGAGGCCTGAGACCCAGGCCCTGCCCCTGTCCTTGCAGTGATGGTCCCTTCGCTTATGAGGCGGTGCCCTGGCAGCAGAGCGCCACGCAGCCCGCAGGATCGCTGTCCGTGGTCACCACCGTGTGGGGAGTGGGCAACGCGGCCCAGAGCCAGGTGAGCGCGCCTCGGACCTCAGACTGGAGCCGGGCCCCCTGGGCTCCCTTCCTCGAGGCTCGGCTCGTTCTCCCTACACCTGCGCGACTCTCCCCGTCTTCACCTGGCCTCCCCCACCCCCGTGAGCCCCACCACCGCACCTCACCTGCCAGGCCTCGCCTTGGAGCCAGTCTGCGAAACAGTTGTTTGGATGGTTCCCTTTGGTGACTCCGGCTTTCTTGCAGGTTTTGGGGAGCCCCATGGGTCCTGCAGGGAGCCCCCCTGGCAGCTCCATGATGCCGGGCATGGCCGGTGGCAGCTCGGCGCTGAGCTCCCCACAGTGCCTGGGACAGCAGGCGTTCGCGGAGGGCGCTGCCAGCAAGGGCTACGTGCAGCAGGGGGTGTACGGCCGCGGAGGCTACCCCGGAGGCCCCGGCTTCTCCACCGGGTGAGCAGGACCCCCAAGCAGCGTCTCGGGCCCCGGGAAGGGGACGTAGGTCTGTGTGGCCCCAGGGTGGGAGGGCCGTAGGTGGAAGGCCCTTCTGAACCGTCGTGTCTCTTGCAGGTACGCTGGGGGCCCTGCGGGGCCTGGGGGCCTGGGCCTCCCCTCCCACGCCACACGGCCCTCCACCGACTTCACTCAAGCAGCAGCAGCTGCTGCCATGGCTGCTGCCGCCGCCACGGCCACGGCCACGGCCACAGCCACGGTGGCTGCCCTTCAGGAGAAGCAGAGCCAGGAGCTGAGCCAGTACGGAGCGGTGAGGCCGCCCCCCGGCCCCACGCTGCTCAGGGAGGTGGGACGGTGAGGAGCCGGCTCAGGGACTGCCTGTGCGGTGTGCACGCAGCGTAGGCAGCAGTGAGGCCAGGCTCTGGGAGGGAGGTGGGCGGCAGGAGGAGACGCTGAGGGAGCGGACTGGGCGCTCAAAGTGGTGGCCGGGCCTGGACGGTCCCTCTTCTCTTCCCAGATGGGGACTGGACAGTCTTTTAACAGCCAGTTCCTGCAGCACGGAGGCCCCCGGGGGCCCAGCGTTCCCAGCAGCATGAACCCCGCCAGCGTGGGAGGGCTGATGGGCCCCTCTGGCATGAGCCCCATGGGCATGACCCCCACCCGGGCGGTGGGCATGGCACCCCTGTATGCAGGGCAGCGCCTGCCCCAGCACGGGCACCCGGGGGCTCTCCAGGCCCAGCCGCTGCCCCGACAAGGAGTCAAGAGAGCCTACTCCAGTGAGGTGAGGCCGGACGTCCATGTGAGAGGCCTGGCTGTGGGCACTGCTGTCCCTCCCTGGGAACTGGCCTCCCTGACCCGCTCCTCCCTGGGCATTTGCCTCTTCTCCTTCAGGTGTATCCAGGGCAGCAGTACCTGCCGGGAGGCCAGTACTCACCCAGCACCACCCAGTATGCCCCAGGGCAGCCCCCTGCCCCCTCTTCCTTCCCTGGTCACAGGCTGCCCCTGCCCACCTCCGGCCCCCCAGGACTGCACTACAAGGTAGGCCAGGTCCTCCTGGGCCTGCAGCACCCCCTGCCAACCCTGGGGGGACACAGACATCTGGGTGGGCTGGGGAGGTGACCGCGCAGCCAGGAGCTTCCTGGCCCTGAGAGTGCAGGGCAGCCCTCGGGGCCCAGCTCAGCGGGGACCCCCGGCACAGCCTCGGTGGCACCCACGGAGACCCTCTGTGGGGTCAGCTGTCTGTAGTGGCAGTTTTTAAACAATGAAAGCAGTTCGTGCTCACTGTAGATGATTTGAAAACAAAGTGTGTGAAAAAGAACATGCAGGGCCTGTGTGTGCGGGGGGGCTCCCTGCCCCTAGGCTCTCGGGTCTGGTTGGGGGCTGGCCAGGGGCCAGGCTGCAGCCCCAGACCCACATGGTGTCTCTCCTCAGCCCACAGAGCAGTTCAACGGGCAAGGCGCCAGCTTCAGCGCAGGGAGCATCGGCTACGGCCAGCCGGGCCTGAGTGGGGTACGGACGGGTGGGAGGCTTCCAGGGTGGGCGCAAGGAGAGGGCACGTAGGCACCCCTGGCTTCCCGGACTGTTCCCAGTGGGTGCTCAGGAACTCGGCAGCGCCCTCATCCTGCCTTGACTGCTCTATCCCACAGCCCACCCGTTCCGTCCCTGGCTACCCCAGCTCCCCACTGCCAGGGAGCCCCACGCCACCCATGACCCCCGGCAGCAGCGTCCCCTACCTGTCCACCAGCCAGGATGTGAAGTCCCCCTTCCTGCCTGACCTCAAGCCCAGCGTGAGCTCCTTGCACCCGTCACCGCCTGGTGAGTGTCCCTGGTCCGGGGACGGGGGTGGGGGGGGGGGTGGGGCAGGGCCCTGCAGGTCCCCCCTCGTGGCTCAGAGCCCTGTGGCTGGTCCTAAAACCTCATTGGAGCACAAGGGTGGTGGATGGCAGGCGGCCCGTCGGCACCCTCAGCCCCGCCCTCTGGCAGCACCGGAGGTCTGGGCAGCGTGCTCTGGGCGTCACTGAGGGGATGACGAGCCGGCAGCTGAGGGAGGGCGGAGCCGGGACCGTCCTGCCACCCTCGGTGACATGCAGCTCGGGTCCCAGGAGACACCACCCAGGCCCCAGCCAGAGGAGGGGTGGGCTGCAGCCCCTCGCCTGTCCGTGCTGCGTGGGGTGGGGGCGGGCGGCCCAGGGCCTCTGCGCGCTGCGGGGGAGGAGCCTGCTGACCCCCGCGGCCCCCAGGCAGCAGCCCCTGCGACGAGCTGCGGCTGACCTTCCCCGTGCGGGATGGCGTGGTCCTGGAGCCCTTCCGCCTGCAGCACAACCTGGCCGTGAGCAACCACGCCTTCCAGCTGCGCGACTCCGTCTACAAGACCCTGATGCTGAGGTGAGCGGCGCCCGCCCGGCCCTGCGGCCCCTGCGCCCCCTCTCAGCACCTGCACCCCCTCTCAGCGCCGTCCTCCCCGCAGGCCTGACCTGGAGCTGCAGTTCAAGTGCTACCACCACGAGGACCGGCAGATGAACACCAACTGGCCGGCCTCGGTGCAGGTCAGCGTCAACGCCACGCCCCTCACCATCGAGCGCGGCGACAACAAGACCTCCCACAAGCCCCTGCACCTGAAGCAGGTGTGCCAGCCCGGCCGCAACACCATCCAGATCACCGTCACCGCCTGCTGCTGCGTGAGTGCGGCGCCGCCCGGGGGCCAGTCCTGTCTGCCCTCTGACCCTCGAGGAAGAGGCCTGTTGAACCCACCCTTGTGGCCTCCAGTCAGGCCCCAGCACCCAGTGGGCACTCCCATCACGGTGCAGGAGAGACTGAGCTGGGGGCTCTCGGGGCCCCAAGTGGTTGTGCTGAGAGGGGTTAGAACCGGGAGTCTGGCCCACACCCTCTGACACGCACCCCCTGACCCACACCTGCCTTGCAGTCCCACCTGTTCGTGCTGCAGCTGGTGCACCGCCCAGCCGTCCGCTCCGTGCTGCAGGGCCTCCTCAAGAAGCGGCTGCTGCCCGCCGAGCACTGCATCACCAAGAGTGAGTGGCCGCCCACCCTGCCCCCGCTTGACCCTGGCAGAGGCTGTCTCCCCGGGCGGGGCTCTGGGCAGGGCCGGGGTCTGCTCCTCAGCCCTGGGAGGTGCCTCGTCCTGGCCGTCGCCCTGGCCCCAGCCCCTCCCTGTCGCCGCCAGTAAAGCGGAACTTCAGCAGCGGCACCATCCCCGGCACCCCTGGGCCCAACGGAGAGGACGGGGTGGAGCAGACGGCCATCAAGGTGTCCCTCAAGTGCCCCATCACCTTCCGCCGGATCCAGCTCCCTGCCCGCGGCCACGACTGTCGCCACATTCAGGTGGGTCACCACAGTCTCTCTGGCAGCAGAGACTCGGCACCTGGGCCAGCAGGTGGCCTGGTTTCCCATGCCCTTGGGCTGGGCTTCCTTAAGGGCTAAGCGCTCACGGAAGGGGGGTGTGCAGGTGCAGTCCCTGCTAAGACCCAGGAGCCCCACAGGTTCTCCACAGACACGGAGCGAGTGCCCTGCCCCAGCATAAGACACGCGCACCCTGTGCCCTTGCTGTAGGCAGCACCTCGGGCACAGTTGCAGCTCCGGCTTTGCCCCGTGGCATCTGGCCCAGTGGGGCCATGTGGCTGCCCCCAGCCTTGGCCCGTTAGAACGCCGGGGTCGTGAAAACCTGGTGCACGGGCTTCCCCGACACACAGGAAATAGGCTGGGCGCTGCCCTGTGTGCGACGTCTTCTTCTCCCCAGTGCTTCGACCTGGAGTCCTACCTGCAGCTCAACTGTGAGCGGGGGACCTGGAGGTGCCCCGTGTGCAAGTAAGTCCCAGAACTCGGGGGACCTCATGCAAGGCCACCCCGATGGGGTGGCCTCCAGGGAAGGATGGAGCTGAGAAAGGACAGGCCTGGGCCCAGGGCGAGGTTGGTCAGGCCTCTGAGCTGCGCCCTGTTTGCTTTCTCCAGCAAGACGGCCCTGCTGGAGGGCCTGGAGGTGGACCAGTACATGCTGGGCATCCTCATCTACATTCAGAAGTGAGTTCCCTGCGGCCTCCGGCCTCTGGCCAGCAGAGGGCAGCCCCTGGGATTGGGGGGGGGGGGGGGAGCTTGCTGATCCCCCACGGGAGCGCACTCCCGCACTCCCCTGGGGCCCGTTGGGGCCAAGGAATCGGCCTCTGACCAGGCAGGCAGCCCCAGGGCACGTGGAATGTGCACTTGAGTGGAAGGTCTGCCTAGAACCCGCCATGGGCCAGGAGGGCAGCAGGCTGGGTGGTGACTGCCCATGTCCCGCCAGCTCTGACTACGAGGAGATCACCATCGACCCCACGTGCAGCTGGAAGCCGGTGCCGGTGAAGCCGGACGTGCACATCAAGGAGGAGCCGGACGGGCCGGTGCTGAAGCGCTGCCGCACCGTGAGCCCCGCCCACGCGCTGCTGCCCAATGTGATGGAGATGATCGCGGCCCTGGGCCCAGGGGCAGCCCCCCTCACCCCCCTGCCGCCCCCCTCGGCTCCGGCCCCCAGCGACTACCCCAGCCAGGGTGAGTGCAGCACTTAGCTGCCTGCAGACAGGTGACCCTGAGCAAATGGCCATGCCCTCAGCTACCGTGAGGTGCTGCTCTGTGGCCACGCTTGGGCAGGGCTGGTCGTGGATGTGGAGTGTAGGTGTGGCCTCCACCAGGGGGTGAGCAGCAGGGTCCCCTCCCAGCAGTTGCAACAAGGGGCTGTCTGCCCGCACATCTGGGCCTGGCCCCATTGACACCCTGGCTCTCCTCTCAGGCTCCAGCTTCCTGGGACCCGGGACCTTCCCCGACTCCTTCCCGTCCACCACACCCAGCACGCCGACCCTTCCCGAGTTCACCCCAGGGCCGCCCCCCACCTCCTACCAATCGGACATTCCCAGCAGCCTCCTGACTCCGGAGAAGTCCACGTCCAGCCTCCCAGGCCAGGTCAGTGCAGGGATGAGAGGCCGCGGCTGCCTCCTGGGGGAGCCCTGGCCATTTCTCCAGGTCTCTCTCCTTCCTCAGGTGGCACCTGCAGGTCACCTGGATCCGGCTCACACCCCTGGGCCAGCCGCACTGCACACCCCCAACCTTGGAGGCCCCCCAGGCCCCCAGCTGCACCACCCCAACCCTCCCCCAGTGACCCGGCAGCCCCTCGGCCCAGGGAGCGGGGGCCCCGTCGGCGAGCTGGCCTTCCACGCTGCCACAGGCGTAGTGGGGCCCCCCATGTCTGGGGCGGGGGAGGCCCCAGAACCATCAGCCCTGGACGTGAGTACAGTGCTGCTGCTGGGGAGTGGGGAGCCTGGCTGGGAGCCAGTTAAACTCATTCAAGTTCAGCATGAAAAATACTAGAGCAGCTCAAAGCAGAATATCCGGGGGACTGGGGTCCCCTGGCCACCCATGTGCTCCCCTGAGCCTGGAGCAGCTCCACACCTGAGGGGTGCTGTGTGTCCCCTGTTGGCCTTGGTATCACCGATTCTTCCGCACAGACTGTGTCGGGGAGGGGTCCCCACATCCCGCCTACCCGAGCGGGCTGGGTTTGAGGACAGGGCCGGTGCGCAGGGGGAGGCGGGTCTGAGGCCAGTTTGCTTCTGTCCTCAGCTGCTCCCGGAACTGACCAACCCGGACGAGCTGCTGTCCTACCTGGGCCCTCCCGACCTTCCCACCAACAGCAGCGAAGACCTGCTCTCTCTCTTCGAGAACAACTGACTCCCGCCCCGGCCCCTGACACCAGCCCTCCTGCTCCCCCAGGCTCCCCTGCAGCTGCAAGCCTGCTCCCCGCCTGGCGCTGCAGGAGGCTTCAGGGCCAGCCCCGCCCCGGCCACGCCACACCCTCCCGCTCTGCATCCACGTCCCGCCGCCCCGCCCACCAGGGCCAACCAGCCGGGCCGCCCCCAGAACAGTGACCGGGGCCTGAAGCACGTGGCGAGGTGCCCGTGGGCGCCGGTCCGGTCCGGTCCCCTCCTGCCCCGCGCGGACAGGCCCCACACGTACCTCCCGCCGGCGGCCTCATCACCTTCACCCCCCGCCCCGCCCCCCATGAACGTGCAGCTCCGCCCCGGCCCCGGCAGCGCCGGGTGGGGCGCCCGCCCGCCTCTCATTAAAGGGTTCCCACTGGCTGAGGTCTCCTTGCGCTGAGCCCGCCCCGCCCGCCCGGGGATCGCCTGTCCCTGGAATTTTCCAAGTTGGCTGAGGCCTGAGCTGCCCTGCGGTTGGGGGGAGTTTGTCTTGGGGCCTGGAGACGCCTCCGCCACCTTGTTCCCTCGCGTGGGCGCGGGGCCAGGAGCCGCAGGGGGGCCCCCGCCCTTCCTGTCCAGGGGCGTCGGCCTCGCGCTGGCGGAGGAACCAGGTGCCTTCCTTTCTTGTTGACCTTTTGGGGCGCCAGGTGTGCAGCTGCTTGTCTGCCTGCGGGGTGAGCGTGCGCCCCAGGGGACCCTGAGGTTCAGGCCAGGAGGCCCGCCCAGGGATGAGCAAGGCCCCGCGGGGACAGGCCCGCCCACACTGCTTTCAGCAGCAGCCTGCACCGCACTGCACCGCACCGCACCGCACCGCGCACAAGCAGGCCTGGTCCCGGCCTGATACCCAGGCCCGCTGCCTTGCACGTGCCCCCGGGGATGTGGCGAGGCCAGGAGGGGAGCAGGAGGCTGCAAGCTACTCAGGCCGCAGGCGGGCAGACCTGAGCAGTGACTGCGGGGGCGCAGGGCAGTGGGACGGGCCACAGCCCTGACATCTTCGTGGGCTCCCCTCGAAGTGCAGGACAGAGGGGCAGGTGTGGGTACAGCAGGTGCCCTCTCAGCTCAGCACCAGCTGTGCATTTCATGGGGTTCCTACACCCGCTCCCCTTGGGGAAGGGATGGGGTGTCAGGAAGAGCAAAGTCTGATCACTAGTGGGTGCTGGCTCCCTGGTTTCACCTCCGTAGAGTCCTGTATGTTCCTGTGTGTTACCAAATACTAACGATTACACACCAGCCAGACTGGGAACACCACCCGGCAGCACATTCTCCCAGCAGACCGCGTGGGAGGCCACGAGACAAGTCCCAGGATGTCAGGTTGAAATCACAGAAAGTACCTTCTCTGACCGCAGTGGGATGGAGCTGGATGCCTCATGGGAGGGAAACTGAAGTTCACAAATGCGTGGAAATTAACTCTTAACAGCCAGAGGGTCAGAGAAGAAAGCACAGTCACTGAGACAGTGTATGAGGTGTGAGGGGATCCTAGAGGGAAATCGGTGCTGCAAATGTCTATGGAAATGTGGGCGCAATACCCTTAACCTGCGAAGGACCTGGAGGGAGCAGGCTGATGCAGAGCTGCAGAGGGCAGTGAACTAGAGACCAGGGAAACATCAACGGGAGCACCAGTGCCTCTGAGAAGCAACAGAACGAGCAAACCTTTAGTTAGACCGAAGGCACAAATCACAAAAATCAGAAATGAAACGGGTGGGGGGGGGTGCTCAGTACCGCCTTACAGAAGCAAGGATGACAACACTAGGAGCAACTGTGTGCCAATAAGTCATAACCTAGCTGAGCAAATTCCTAGAAATCCAAAAAACCCCAAAGTGACCCAAGATGAAAGAGCAACTGGCCCGGTCAGTGCGGCTCAGTGGTTGAGCAGCAACCTATGAACCAGGAGGTCAGGGTTGGATTGCCAGTCAGGGCACATACCCAGATTTCGGGCTTGATCCCCAGTAGAGGGCAGGCAGGAGGCAGCCAGTTGATGATTCTCTCATCATTGATGTTTCTCTTCTCTCTGAAATCAGTAAAAATATATATTAAAAAGAAATAGCGCCCTGACCAGTTTGGCTCAGTGGATAGAGCGCCAGCCTGCAGACTCAAGGATCCCAGGTTCGATTCCGTCAAGGGCATGTACCTTGGTTGCGGGCACATCCCCAGAAGGGGGCGTGGAGGAGGCAGCTGATCGATATTTCTGACTCTCTATCACCCTCCCTTCCTCTCTGTAAAAAATCAATAAAATATATTTAAAAAGAAATAGCAACTGGACACTAGTGAATGAGGAGGTTGAGTTGATGACTAAACTGCCCCCTTTCTCCCCTGGTACACATACACACACAGAAAAGCCCAGGACCAGACAGCTTAGGGGTGAATTCTACCAATATTTAAAGAATGACACCAGTGTTTCTTGTGCTTCCAAACACGGGGGTGTAGGGGGCCACGTTCTGACCTCCCCCCCAAGCAGCCCCGGGCCCCACTCCCAGCTCCATCCCTGCCCCTGGCTCTCCACTGCAGCCCCCTTGGGTGGCAATGGGACAGGTCAGGATGGGCCGGTGACCCAGGTGAACTCCACGAGCAAAGTCCAAGGAGGCCATAAATCAGAGGTTCCAGGGGCCTTGAGGAGGACAGCAGTCTGCACAGTGGAGGAGGGAGTGTAGACTGTCCTGGAAAGCGAGTCAAAAGTGGCAAGGGGGCATGCTTCAGGAGCGGGGGGCAGAGCAGCTGCAGGAAGAAGAGATGCTCAGAGAAGGGGAGGGAGAATCACCCGGGGCCGGCCACTACAAGGGGCTTAGAAGGGGCAGGAGAGGACGGATGGGGGAAAGGAGTGAGGGTGCAGGCAGGTCTCAGGATGATTATATTAGGTGTCCGGTATTCATTCATTCATTTCTTGGGGTGTCAGCAGATGTCCATGGGGGGGGGGGGGGCTTGAAACTGCTCCATCCCTGGATGTTCTCCTGGGCTGACTGGCAAGAGGAGGGGTGCCTGCCGAGCTGGACGTGTAAGAATGATAATGAACCCAAAAGACACGCTCCAGGGCCAGGTGCTGTCATCGCCCGCCTGTGGGGCTGTTGACCGCAGTTATGCATCCGGTCAATCGGCTTTTAGAGTTTGGATGCTGCAGAAGCTAGACGCTGGGAGAGCTGGTTGAGGAGAGAGGGTGGCGGTGCCCTGTGCAGGCCGAGGGTGAGTTCTGGAAACACAGGGTGGGGTGAGATTCGGGGTGGCAGGAGAAATGTCCGCCCGCAGACCAGAGCCAGCCAGCTGGGGCCAGACTGTGAAGGGGCTGCTCACGTCCTGTGCTGTGGGCCTGGCCCAGGAGGCCTTCAGGGGGGAGCTGCACAGTCAGATGGTTTGGAGAATGACCACTCAGGACACGCCTGCCAGAGCCAGGGGCCAGTGACCAGGGAAGCGGCGGCTGCCTGTGAGAGGCCAGCAGGCTCTGCCGCAGCCCGGACGGAGGAGGGGGGGGATGGAGGGGAGGGGGAACGGAGGGGAGGGGGGGACAGAGGAGATGAGGGGACAGAGGAGGGGGGGACAGAGGAGAGGTCGGAGGGGAGCCCTGCGAGGGCGCGGGGCCCAAGTCCCCTGGAGACCTGAGCCACGGAATGGATGAGGGTCACCGTGGCAGGTGTGTAAGGAACAAGACACAACTCGGACACAGAGAAGCCTGTGAAACGGCTCAAGGCGGAAGGTGGGAGCTGGAGAAACGGCGGAGACACTCAGGCCGGCTCGGCAGCCTGGGAGCAGGAGGTGAGGTGCGTGATGGGGGGGAGGCCCGGGCCTGCGGACGGTGGTGTCGTCTGATCCGTGAGGAAGTCCAGGTCCACGGGTCATGCCGATCGAGGATCCGCGACATCTGCCCCTTAAACAAAACGCGGCCCGTCCGGGTGTCCGTGCTGTGGCCGGTGGCCGGTGAGCGGGCCGAGGCGGTGCCCGTGGTGACAGGAGGAGGCAGGACCCTGGGAGCCGGGGAGGGAGCCAGCAGCTGGTATTAGACAGCTCTGCATTCACTCATTCACTCACTCATTCATTCACACTCATTCATTCACACCCATTCATTTGTTCACTCATTCATCACTCATTCATTCATTCATTCACTCATTCCTTCACTCACTCACTCACTCCTTCATTCCTCGGGGTGTGCAGAGGGGAGGGAGGCGGGCGGAGTGTGTGCCCAGCACCTGGCGCCTGTGTCGGATGAAGCCAGTCGCTTTCCCCGGGTCACCCCGGACCCTGACTGTCCGCCTCGGCCGGTGGGGCCGGGAGGACCGTGACCGACCGCCAGGCGCTGGGCCCGGCCCGCTCCGCAGAGGAAACCAGCCCAGGTCGTCGGTGTGCGGCGGCCGAGGGGCCCCGGGCGCACGCGGACCCCGCGCCCAGGTTTTCTGAGCGAACAGGCCGCCGGCGCGCTCTCTGCGGCCGTGACGGGGCGGGCGTCCGGGCGGTGGGACGCACTGACATTGCGGCTCCGCCTTCCCGGGGTCCCGCTCGGTTCCGCCGCGGGGGGCGGAGGGCGTCGGGCGGGTGCAGCCAGCACAGGCGGGGCCGCTCTCCCAGGCGCAGGCGGGCGCGGTGTCGGGGAAAGTAGGGCGTTCGGGAGCGTCCGTCTCCTCCCGCCGCGCCCACGCCTCCCTCCCGGCCCCCGAGCGACCTCCGCGCGCCGCGCGACCTTGAGGCCTGCGCCCGCCTCAGCGGCCGCTCCGCGCAGTGGGGCGACGCCGGGCGGGGTGGGGGCTCCCCCTCCGCGGGCTCTCGGCTCCCCGCGCTCCCACGCCCCGCCCCACCCGAGGCGCGTCCGGGGCTCCCGCCCGACCCCACGCCGCAGTGCGCGACGGAGCCCGCAGGCGGGAACCTGCTGGGCAGCGCCAGTGCGCACGCGCGCTGCGGTCCCGCCCCCTCCCCCCCTCCCCCCCAGGCCGCCTCTGCCCATAGGCCGGCAGAACCGTCATTTTGGCCGGCGCGCGGTCGCGATTGGCCCGGGTGGCGGCGCGCGACCGGTAGGGGGCGGGGCCCGGCGCGGGTATAAGAAGGGCGGACGGCGAAGCTCGTGCCGCTTTGCAGACGCCGCCGCCCCGAAGCCGTCCGAGACTCGCCATGGGGAACCCCACCGTGTACTTCGACATCGCCGCCGACGGCGAGCCCCTGGGCCGCGTCTCCTTCGAGGTCTGGCGGGCGGCGTGGGCGGGGGTCGGGGCGGCGGCCGAGGGGCCGGGCGGGCGGCCGCCGAGGAGCGCGGCGGCGCCATTTCCTGCGAGGGGCCATTTTGGGAGCCGGGGGTGGCGGCAGACAAAGGCAGGGGGAGGGGCGGCCGCGCCCTTCCGGCCGCGCACGTGCTCGGACCGCGAGCCGTTGGCCGCCGCGGGCCCTGCGGGTGGGCAACGCCCCTACCGGACGGCGGGCGCCGCCGAGCGCTCGGCGGGCCGCGCACGGCGGCCGCCCCCCAGGGCGCACCTCCCTCCCCGGGTCCGGGCCCCGTGACTGCGTCTGCGGCAGGGAGGCCGGGCGGTGGGGCCGCTGCGGGCCCGGGCGCGCTCCCGACCCGGCGGAAGCAGCAAGCGCCGCGGCCCGCCTCCCGCGCGGTGACGACGCCCTTGGACCAGGCGGTGGGGGCCGCGTCCGCCTTCCCGGCGCTCAGGATGCGGGGCTTCGTGCTGGGCGAGGGCGCAGGCGTCCTGTCGGCGGCGCGGCCGGTGGCGGGCACCTCGGCCTCGTGGGACAGGCGCTTCCGTGCCAGTCGGGCCGCCCGCCTGAGTCACCGCCTGTCAAGGGCCCACGTGGAAACTTGGCCGAGCCCCGGGCCCGGTGACGCGTTAGTGCCGGGAGGGCGGCGGGCGCAGCGAAACGGAGAGCCCGCGGGGCCCTGGGCGACAGTGGCGGGCGGCTGCCGGTCGGAAGGCCTGCCCCTCGCTGCGGCCGGAAGGGGGGCCGCAGGGGCTGCCCCAGGGTCCGAGCTCAGAAACGTCACCGCCGGGGCTGGGAGGTGGCCACGGGGGGGCTGCCACCGTGCGGGACCTTGTCCTGCCGAGACCCGCAGGAGAGCTCGCTCCAGGCGGGGCGCCGCTCGGGAGGGGCCGGGAGCCCTGGAGGCGGGGCGCCCTCCCCGCCTGGAGCAGAGGCGGCCCCTGCGCCTGAGAGGCCTGGCCTTGGGCTCCAGCGGCGGGGGGGGGCGGGGGGACATTGGAGAAGGTGCGGATCCGTTCGAAGTGGGTGACATCACGCTGCAAAGCCCTAAGTCGCTTCTTTGAAGCCTCGCACCTTCTCAGTTACCGCGGGTTCTGGATGTTTGGCAGGACCTCGGGGCGCCCGGAGCGCCTGTTGGGGCCTCAGTCCCTTCTAGTGAGAGAATGGACTTGGTTCAGGAGCCCTGAAGGCGGGCGGTGAGCCATGAAAGGTGTAAGCAAGTGTCATTCTTCTCTTGCAGCTGTTTGCAGACAAGGTTCCAAAGACGGCAGGTTAGTGCCTTTAACCTTTAGTAAAGGCGGCCCAATGTTAATGGGGGGTGTGTGCGTGCATATATCCTGTTTCTTTATTTTTAACAGAAAACTTCCGTGCTCTGACCACCGGGGAGAAGGGATTTGGTTATAAAGGTTCCTGCTTTCACAGAATTATTCCGGGATTTATGTGCCAGGTATGAAATTTATGGGTTTTGATTTGGGTTGTTAGCTTTGGGATTGAGCCAGCACTGTTCGGAATGCGTAAACATGAACTGCTCCTTTTTGTGTTCACGGGAACTTTCTGGTCAGTTTAAACTTAAGTTTTGAAGTTTGAACCTTGCCACTTGGCACGTCTTCTGATTATGTTGTAAAAGTGACAGATTTCTCTTTCTCTCTCACATTTCTAGGGTGGTGACTTCACACGCCACAATGGCACAGGCGGCAAGTCCATCTATGGGGAGAAATTTGAGGATGAGAACTTTGTCCTGAAACATACAGGTCCTGGCATCTTGTCCATGGCAAATGCTGGACCAAACACAAACGGCTCCCAGTTTTTCATCTGCACTGCCAAGACTGAGTGGTAAGGACAGCACCCAGCAGGGGCAACCAAGGAACACTAACCACTGGGCTTCAGGCTTTCCCTGCTGCTTACACCTGGGGTAGTAGGAGAACATGCATACCTACAAGTTGAGATCGTTTGTTATAGGGAGCAAGATCCTGTGAACAGTGAACCAGGGCTCGGCTGCTGGGTAGTTACCTTAAAAGTAGTATTTTTAGCCTGAGCGGTTTGGGTGAGTGGCTTGTTTCAACTTCTGAGCTAGGAGGTGTAACAGGTTGATGCCTGGTCGGGGCACATTGCCCAGGTTGGAGGCTTGTTTCCCATTGGGGGTTGGGCAGCCAATTGATGATTCTCTTTTATCATTGATGTTTCCAACGCTCTTCCTTCCACTCTGTAGTCAATGAAAAACGTGGTTTTTTTAAAGTGATATTTTTTAAAATATATTTTTATTTCCTTCAGAGAGGAAAAAATATCAGTGATGAGAGGTAATCATTGATCAGCTGCCTCCTGCACACCCCCTACTGGGGATCGAGCCTGCAACCCAGGCATGTGCCCTTGATTGGAATCGAACCTGGGAGTCTTCAGTCCACAGGCCGATACTCTATCCACTGAGTCAAACCAGCTAGGTGAAAA
Source organism: Myotis daubentonii (assembly GCF_963259705.1). Taxonomy (NCBI): domain Eukaryota; kingdom Metazoa; phylum Chordata; class Mammalia; order Chiroptera; family Vespertilionidae; genus Myotis; species Myotis daubentonii. Next base: position 86,055,364 of record NC_081849.1, on the reverse strand, counting down.
GATTACTTTGTTTTGTTTTTTCAGAGAGAGACAGACATCAATGATGAAAATCATTGGTCAGCTGCCTCTTACACGCCCCACACTGGGTATTGAGCCCATAAATCGGGCATATAACCTGACCAGGAATTGAACCTGTCACCTGATTCATAGGCCAACCACTGACCCACACCAGCCAGGCCTAGGCTAAAAGTATTTTTATCTAATTTGCATGTAACTTACTGTTTAGGGGTCCATTGTAAACTTTTCTCCGAGAGAGGGCGAAAGATAGAAAAACATCAGTAAAGAGAATCATTGATCAGCTGCCTACTGCACACCCCACACTGGGGGTCAAGCCTGCAACCCAGGCATATTCCCTGACTAGGAATGGAACCTATGACCTCCTGGTTCATAGATTGACCCTCAACCATTGACCCATGCTTGCTGGGCTATTATAAAGTTCTTAGCATGAGTTGTTTAGCCTCAGTTGGAGAATCTTAAGCTGCTTTTTTGCGTCAATCTGGTGTTTCCAGTATTTCTAAAGCGTTTGATAAGCTTCCCTTCTAGTGTGCTCTTGGGTATGCATTATTAGTTTGTGGGGCTCTTTTCTCATCTTAAATCAATGCGGGCTGCTTGTTCTCTCTGGTTACTGGTGGTGGTGTTTGTTCTATTTCCAGGTTGGATGGCAAGCATGTGGTCTTTGGCCAGGTGAAGGAAGGCATGGATATTGTGACAGCCATGGAGCGCTATGGGTCCAGGAATGGCAAGACCAGCAAGAAGATCACCATTGCTGACTGTGGGCAACTCTAATAAATTTGACTTGTGTTTTATCTTAACCACCAGACCATTCCTTCTGTAGCTCAGGAGAGCACCCCTTCATCCCGATTTGCTTGGAATGTTCCATAATCTTTGTGCTCTTGCCAGTTAATTGGGTTCCATAATTTCCCTCCCCTTTCCCAGTCTAGCTGGATTACAGAGTTAAGTTTATGATTATGAAATAAAAACTAAACAGTTGTCTGTCCTTGTTTGGGTTAGGGTTTCATTTTAAGCAGTGACATTACCTAAGGCAACTTTGCTGTGGAATTTCACAGAGTAGTTTTTTGCTCCCCTAACCTCAGGATGAGCAAAAGATAAAAAACCAAATATAAAGGTTCAGTATCAGGAACCATGTGCATGGGCAGAACCCTGCCCAGGACAATCGCAGTGGGGGTGCAAGCCAGAAACAAACACGCACCCTGCAGCACTGCACCACCTGGCCAGCTCCTGCTGGGGACTTGGTTGTCCCAACAATCACGTGTCCAAATGCTACTGAGGTGACCAGGTGATGCACTGGCCTCCCTGAGTGGGTTTGTCCTCTACATGTCCTCACGGTCTCTGACCAAACACTAGTTTCTGGATGATGTTCGTGGCGGCTATGGACATCATCAGTCCAATTCCTCTTAATAGACGGGTCCTAGGTGTGACCACACCAAGTCATTAGTCCTCTGACAAGTATGCGCCAAACTTGGGTACCAGCGTACCAGGCTGGGTGTTGGAAAACGATAGGCTCCCACCGAGAGACCAGGAGGGGGAGGGCGGACCAGATGGCTAGTTACAATGGTTCTGTTTGAGGTGGCGTTGCCATGTGTAGTGAGGTGAACTAGTCAGCAATGCCCAAATTGCTGTAAGAGTTAACCTGGTGGAGAGAAGGTTCCGGCAGGGCCTGCGTATTCAGAGCCTTGGCTCCAGTTCCCTGTCGATGGGTTGGGGTTAGAGGGCATAGCTGGGCTCGGGCACCACAAGAAATCCCAGAGCTGAGTGGTGGTTTGCCTATTTAATGCATTTTTATTGACTTCAGAGAGGAAGGGGGAGGGAGAGAAACACGAATGATGAGAGGATCACTGATTGGCTGCCTCCTACACCCCCTACTGGGGATCAAGCCCACGGCCTGAGCATGTGACCGTGACTGGAATTGAACGCGGGACCAGCAGGCTGATGCTCTATCTACTGGGCAAACACAGACCCAGAATTCAGAACTTAAAAACTTGACCCAGACACGCAGCAGCATATTGTATGGGTATCGACTGCTGCGTTTCAGATTATCCCAAAACTTCATGACCAAAAAACGCCCCCCCAGTTTTGGTGGGTGAGGAATCGAGTGCGGCCTGACTGGGTCCTCTGGAGTCCAAGGTCACCTCCGCTCCCTGGGGGAGGATCTGCTTCGTAACCTCACAGGGGTGTCACCCTGCTGGGCTGTCCTGTCTCACGGCCTCACCAACCAGATGAAAGTCACTGTCTTGCCCTGACCGGTTTGACTCAGTGCATAGAGCGTCGGCCTGCGGACTGAAGGGTCCCGGGTTCGATTCCAGTCAAGGGCATGTGCCTGGGTTGCGGGCACATCCCCAGTGGGAGGTGTGCAGGGAGCAGCTGATCGATGTTTCTCTCATCAATGTTTCTGACTCTCTGTCCCTATCCCTTCCTCTCTGTAAAAAACCAATAAAATATATTTTTTTAAAAAGTCATTGTCTTACAACCTGTCACAGAAATGACTTCCCATCTGCCCTGGCCATGCAGCTCAGTTGGTTAAGAGCATCGCCCCCATACACCGAGGTTGCGGATTCAGTCTCTGGTCAGGGCACAAGAACCAACCAATGAGTGCAGGTGTTCTGCTCTAAAATCAAAAATTAAAAAATACGATCCTGGGAACACTATATGTAGTCAAATTACCAAAAGGAAATAGATGTTTGAAGCAATTCTTTAGAAAACTAGTAAAAGAACCCCATTCTCTTGTTGATTATTGCCTTTTTATCTCTACTTTGGCTTCCAAAAGCGATTAAAAGTTCCGCAGGCAACCCTGCCTGGTTTGGCTCAGTGGTGAGAGATTCAGCCGTGCACTGAGAGTTCAATTCCCAGTCAAGGGCACTTACCTGGGCTGCAGGTTTGATCCCAGCCTCAGTCAGGGCACCTGTGGGAGGCAACCAATTGATGTGTCTAACAATGATGTTTTTCTCTCTCCTCACTTCCCACCCTCCCTTCCACTCTCTAAAAATCAATGAATATCCTCATGTGAAGTTTAACAACACATAAAAAGGTCACACAGAGAAAACTATGGATCCTCTCAGTATAGAAACTTCAAAATATGTGCCGAGAAGGTCCTATCAGAATGTGAAATTTCTTCTTGTAAGTCCAAGAACAGAAGGAATGACAGGATAGCATCCATGGGTGACTCCCAGCAGGGTCCTGGATCTGGGCGGGCAGTAAAGATCAATGGTGAGAGAAGAGCTGACAAGAGAACTTGAAAAGAAAAACGAGCCCTACCCGGTTTGGCTCAGTGGATAGAGCGTCGGCCTGCGGACTGAATGGTCCCAGGTTCGATTCTGGCCAAGGACATGTACCTTGGTTGCGGGCACATCCCCAGTGGGAGATGTGCAGGAGGCAGCTGATCGATGTTTCTCTCTCATCGATGTTTCTAACTATCCCTCTTCCTCTCTGTAAAAAATCAATAAAATATGTTAAAAAAAGAAAAAAGAAATAGAACTTGACAATCAATAGGGCGGGCTGGCAGCACCCAACTGACCATCAGTCAGTCTTCATGTTACAAGAGGAGGTAGGAGTTAGGTGCTCCCTGATGGGATCCAATAGGAAGCACACATTTCACTTATGAAATTAGTTTTGTGAAAAAGCACAATTCGCCCTGGCCAGGTGGCTCAATTGCTAGGCGCATAGTAACGAACAACAAAAGGTTTGGGTTTGATTCCCCAGTCACGTCACATACCTAGATTGTGGGTTTGATTCCTGCTCAGGGCTCATATTGGAGGCAACTGATTTAATGTTTCTCGCTCACACAGATGTTTCTCTCTCTCCCTTCTCCCCCGCCTCTTCCTCTCTTTAAAATCAATGAAAACATATCCTCAGGTGAGAATTTTTAAAAAAGCAAAATGTAACAAGAACCCCTCTAGAGCTGTTTATAAGAAATATAGGGCCCTAACCAGTTTGGCGCAGTGAGTAGAGCGTCGGCCTGCAGACTGAAGGGTCCCAGGTTCGATTCCGGTCAAGGGCATGTACCTTGGTTGCGGGCATAGTCCCAGTAGGGGTGTGCAGGAGGCAGCTGATCTATGTTTCTCTCTCATCAATGTTTCTAACTATCCTTCTCCTTTGCTCTCTGTAAAAAATCAATAAAATATATTTAAAAATATATATATATAGGGAACAGAGTGGAAAAAATTAAATGCCCTTAGGTTGCATTCAGTAAAATCGACAATTAGAGATGAATAACTCAGTCCCTTCAAAAATTAAAAAAGAGTGAAATCTTTAGATTAAAAACAAACAAGAGTCTGGCTGGTGTGGCTCAATGGTTGAGCATCAACCCATGAATCAAGAGGTCACCAGTTAAATTTCTGGTCAGGGCACATGCCTAGGTTTCAGGCTCCATCCCTCAGTAGGAGCTGTGCAGGAGGCAGCTGATCAATGTTCTGCTCGCTCTCTCCTCCCTCTCAATAAAAACATTTAAAATATGTAAACTATAAAATAGAGTGTTTTAAAAAAAGAAACAAGAGACAGCAACAAAATGTGAGATAAAAATGTTACCTGGATTCTGATTCAAACCAACTATAAAAAAAATTATGAGACCAGGGAAATTTGAATACTGACGTGATTATATATATATATATATTTTTTAATTGATTTTTAGAGAGTAAGGGGGGAGAGAGAGAGAAACATCAATGATGAGAAAGAATCATTGATCAGCTGCCTCCTGCATGACCCCCAATGGGGTTGAGCCTGCAACCGGGGCATGTGCCCCGACTGTGAATTGAACGGTGATTTCCTGGTTCATAGGTCTACGTTCAACCACTGAGCCACACCAGCTGGGCTATTTTTAAAATATTGTTGAAAGTATTACATATGTTCCCTTCCCTGCCCCTGCGCATCGACCCCCTTCTAGCCCATTCCCACCCCCGCCCCAGGCTTCCACCACCCTATGGTCTGTGTCCATGGGTTATGCATATATGCGTACAAGTTCTTTGGTTGATCTCTTCTCACCCACCCACCCTCCCCGTCTTCCCTCAGAGATTCTATAGGAACATGCTTCCATGTCTCTGGATCTATTTTGTTCATCAGTTTATTTTGCTCTTTAGATTCCACATATGAGTGAGATCATGTGATAGTGGTCTTTATCTAACTGGTTTATTTCGCTTAGCATAATACTCTCCAGGTCCCTCCATGCTGTCTCAAAGAGTAAGAGTTCCTTCTTTTTACTGCTACATAGTACTCCATGGTGTAAATCAGTGATGGCGAACCTGACACGCGTGTCAGAGGTGACACGCAAACTCTTTTGGTTGATTTTTTTGTTAAATGGCATTTAAATATATAAAATAAATATCAAAAATATGTCTTTGTTTTACTATGATTGCAAATATCAAAAAATTTCTATATGTGACACGGCACCAGAGTTAAGTTAGGGTTTTTCAAAATGCTGACACGCCGAGCTCAAAAGGTTCGCCGTCACTGGTGTAAATGTACCACAAATTTTACCCACTCATAGATTTGTGGGCACTGGAGCTGTTTCCAGATCTTAGCTATTGTAACTTGTGCTGCTACCAGCACAGGGGTGTGTACATTCTTTCTGATTGGTGTTTCTGGTTTCTTGGGATATATTCCTAGAAGTGGGATTACTAGGTCAAATGGCAGTTTCATATTAAATTTTTTGAGGAAACTCCATACTGTCTTCCACAGTGGCTGCACCAGTCTGCATTCCCACCAGCAGTGCACGAGTGTTCCTTTTTCTCCGCATCCTCTCCAGCACCTGTCATTTGTTGATGATAGCCTTTTTGACAGGAGTGAGGTGATGCCTCATTGTCGTTTTAATTTGCATCTCTCTGATGATCAGTGACTTGAGCAATTTTTCATATGTCTCTTGGGCATCTGTGTCCTCTTTGGAGAAGTGTCTATTTAGGTCCTTCGCTCATTTTTTAATTGGATTGTCTTCCTTTTGTTAAGTTGTATTAAGTTCCTTATATATTTTGGATATTAAACCTTTATCAGATATATCATTGCCAAATATGTTCTCCCATACAGCGGGCTCCCTTTTCATTTTGTTGATGGTTTCTTTGGCTGAGAAGACTTTTATTGTATTTTTTATTTATTTTTAAATATATTTTATTGATTTTTTACAGAGAGGAAGGGAGAGGGATAGTTAGAAACATCAATGAGAAACATCGATCAGCTGGCTCATGCACAGCCCCAACTGGCAATGTGCCCGCAACCAAGGTATATGCCCTTCACCGGAATTGAACCTGGGACCCTAGAGTCCACAGGCCACGGCTCTATCCACTGAGCCAAACCAGTTAGGGCCAGACGTTTTTTATTTTGATGAAGTCCCATTTGTTTATTTTATCCTTAATTTTCTTTGCCGTAGGACAGTGGTCAGCCAACTGTGGCCCCTTGAGTGTGGCTCTTCCACAAAATACCACGTGCGGGTGCGCACGTACAATGCAATTGAAACTTCGTGACCACACTTAAGGGGCCAAAAAGCCGCATGTGGCTCGTGAGCCACAGTTTGCCGACCACTGCCCTAGGAGATGTATTCGTAACATATTGCTAGGATAGATGTCTGAGATTTTGCTGCTTAGTTTCTCTAGGATTTTTATGATTTCACAACTTATATTTAAGTCTTTTATCCATTTTGAGTTTTTTTTCTGGTGTATGGTATAAGTTGGTGGTCTAGTTCCATTTTTTTTTGCATGTATCTGTCCAATTTTACCAACATTTATTGATGAGAATGTTTTGATTCCATTGTATGTTCTTGCCTCCTTTGTCGAATATTACTTGAGCCCTAGCCGGTTTGGTTCAGTGGACAGAGCGTTGGCCTGCAGACTGAAGAATCCATGCAGTCAAGGGCACGTACCTTGGTTTCAGGCTCCTCCCCAGCCTGGCCCTGGTTGGGGCTCATGTAGGAGACAACCAATCGATGTGTTTCTCTCACATCGGTATTTTTCTCTCTTTTCCACTCTCTAATAATCAATGGGAAGATATCATAGGGTGAGGATTTTAAATATATATATATATCAATTGAGTGTAATGACTTGGGCCAATTTCTAGGGTCTCTGTTCTCTTCCATTGACCTATACTAGTATGCCTGGTCTTATGCCAGTACCAGGCAGTTTTGATTATAGTGGCTTTTTAGTATAACTTGATATCTGGTATTGTGATCCCCCAATTCTGTCCTTTTTTTTTTTTTTTTAAATCCTCACCCAATATTTTTTCATTGATTTTTAGGGAGAGCAGGAGAGAGAGGGAAAGACAGAGAGAAACATCAATGTGAGAAACACAGACACATCGATTGGTTGCCTCCTGCAGGAGCCCTGACCAGAGCCTGGGTCAGGGAGAAGCCTGCAACCACGGTGCATGCCCTTGACAGGAATCAAACCCAGTCCGCAGGCCGATGCTCTATCCACTGCACCAAACTGGCTTGGGCTCATTGAGGTTTTGTATTGTTTTTTAGTCTCTATATCATTTATTTCTGCTCTAATCTTTATTATTTCCTTCCTTCTACTTACTCTGGGCTTGTTTTTTTAAAATATATTTTTTATTGACTTTTTACAGAGAGGAAGGGAGAGCGATAGAGTTAGAAACATGGATGAGAGAGAAACATCGATCAGCCGCCTCCTGCACATCTCCTACTGGGGATGTGCCCACAACCCAGGTACATGCCCCTCACCGGAATCGAACCCGGGACCTCTCAGTCTGCAGGCCGACGCTCTATCCACTGAGCCACACCGGTTTCGGCTCTGGGCTTTTCTTATTCTCTATTTAAGTTGTAGTGTTAGTTTATTATCAATTTTTCTTGTTTTTTGAGGTAGGCCTGTAGTACTATGAACTTCCCTCTCAAAACTGCTTTTGCTGTGTCCCGGAGATTTTGGGTTATGTGTTAATTTTCACTTGTTTCTAGGGAGTTTTTGATTTATCTGATCACATTGGTAACCCATTCGTTGTTTAATAACATGCTATTTAGCCTCCATGTCAGCGGTTCTCAACCTGTGGGTCATGACCCATTTGGGGATCGAACGACTCTTTCAGAGGGGTTGTCTAAGACCATCAGAAAACACATATATAAGCCGAAACCGGTTTGGCTCAGTGGATAGAGCGTCGGCCTGCGGACTGAAAGGTCCCCGGTTCGATTCCGGTCAAGGGCATGTACCTCGGTTGCGGGCACATCCCCAGTGGGAGATGTGCAGGAGGCAGCTGACCGATGTTTCTCTCTCATCGATGTTTCTGACTCTCTATCTCTCTCCCTTCCTCTCTGTAAAAAATCAATAAAAATATATTAAAAAAAAAAGAAAACACATATATAATTACATATTGTTTTTGTGATTAATCACTATGCTTTAATTATGTTCAATGTGTAACAATGAAATTGGGGGTCACCACAACATGAGGAACTGCATTAAAGGGTCGCGGCATCAGGAAGGTTGGGAACCACTGCTCCATGTGTTTGAATGTTTTAGAGTGTTTTTACTGTAGTTGATTTCTAATTTCATTCCATTGTGATCTGTGAAGATCAAAAGAGGTGGGTCTTGCCCTAACTGGTTTGGCTCAATGGATAGAGCATCGGCCTGCGGACTGAAGGGTCCCAGGTTCGATTCCAGCCATACCTGGGTTTCAGGCTTGATCCCCAGTAGGGGGTGTGCAGGCAGCAGCCAATCAATGATTCTCATCATTGATGTTTCTATCTCTCTCCCCTTCTCCCTTCCTCTCTAAAATCAATTAAAAAAAAAAAAAAGAGGTGGGTCTCTTGTAGACAGTATATAATTGGGTCATGTTTTTGCATCCACTCAACTACCCTATGTTTTTTGTTTGAGACTTCCAGGCCGAAAATACTTTCTGAAGTACCACTAACTGGTACATTAATTTAAAATTCACAAGTTACTTAGAAACTGAAAAATAATTTTAAAAATGAACAATTTAGAGGGGGCGGGCAGGGGGACTCTTTCCCTCTCCCCACATTGGAGTCTATACTTGTTCTTCAATAAATCTCCATCTTTGCTATAAAAAAAAAATAATAATAAAAAAATAAAAATAAAAATAAAAATGAACAATTTACTGAATGTTACTGTATCAATAAAAGACCACTAAAAATTTGAATTTTAAGCCCAAAGCAGAAAACTCGGATAAATTTACCTTCAAACTGAGGTCAGAGTGTGGGCTCTGACGTGAGGCAGTCTAGGTTTGTATCCCAGCTCTGCCGTTTCTATCTACTAAACCAGTGTTTTCTGGCAAACCATTTAACTTCTGTGGGCCTCAGGTTCCAAATATTTAAAGTGGGGGTAATAAAGTTTCTGGGTCAGTAAAGAACTTAGCACAGGGCCTGCCATACAGTAAATCAAATAGTCCCGCTGTCTGAGTTCAACAATTTTAAGTGCACGTTTTCATATTTTTTTTTTAAATATATTTTATTGATTTTTTACAGAGAGGAAGGGAGAGAGATAAAAAGCCAGAAACATCGATGAGAGAGAATCATCGATCAGCTGCCTCCTGCACATCTCCCACTGGGGAAGTGCCCACAACCCAGGTACATGCCCTTGACCGGAATCGAACCCGGGACCTTCCAGTCCGCAGGCCGACGCTCTATCCACTGGGACCTTCCAGTCCGCAGGCCGACGCTCTATTCACTGAGCCAAACCGGTTTCGGCACGTTTTCATATTCTAACATTTCTGAAACTGGTATGCATCTCATTATCAATGGCATATCATGGTGAATGGGCAGTTTTTCTTTCTTTGGGAATATGTAAAAATAGTGCACACTAGAAATGGATAGCATCTAAGACTCAAAATAATATGGTATCAATTATGGTAAAGCTATATTCCCAGATTCTATTTTAAGATTATTTGGAATATAGAAAAAAAAGATTCTGGCCCTGTCCACTTTGGCTCTGGATAGAGCGTCGGCCTGTGGACTGAAGGGTCCCAGGTTCAATTCCAGTCAAGGACATGTACCTTGGTTGCGGGCACATCCCCAGTAGGGGGTGTGCAGGAGGCAGCTCATCAATGTTTCCTCTCATCAATGTTTCTAACTCTCTATCCCTCTCCCTTCCTCTCTGTAAAAAAAATCAATAAAATATATATTTTTTAAAAAAATGATTCTGAATATATAACCAATTAAAAAATTAAAAATTTCATATGAGTAAAATATTTCCAACACATCACAGAACAGATTTGAGACAAGTTATTTTTGTAAAAAATGGTTTATCAATTCCATTTTTGTATAAAATACATGGGAGAAATCCAGCCAATCAATACACAACTGTTGCCACGTGAAAAGATACTTTTATCAAACTTTGAGACTAAGAACGTACAAATGCTTCTCTTACCATGTCTACAGTAATTGTCTACGCTGCTCCATTTAATTTCTTAAAATTCCATATATCCCCAATATTTCTTCTGTCCTAGTTACAGTACAATGACAGGGAGCAAGAGAGTTAAAATAATTCTCTAAGCAGTTTTCTGCTGACCCTTCTTTCCAATCAGAGACTTATGGATGTGAGGGATCACACCTAAAATGAAATTAAAAACAAATTAAACATTAAGCTAGCTGTATCTAACAACTTCAGTGCCTCAAACCAAAAAGAGCAATTATACAAAGAGTGAAATTTACTTAAGTCCTCTCTTATATCTGATCCTATTTATGGCCTGGCCTGCGAGATCGGGCTAAAACCGGCTCTCCAACATCCCCCAAGAGGTCCTGGATTGCGAGAGGGCATAGGTCAGACCAAGGGACTCCACTCATGCACAGTCGGGGCTGGGGAGGGATGCTGGAGGTTGGTCAGCTACGGAGGGACCGAGGGAGGGCTCCAGGGCGTGTCGGGCCCATCTAGCTCAGTCCTAATCAGCCGGACCCCAGCAGCAAGCTAACCTATCAGTTGGAGCATCTGCTCCCTGGTGGTCAGTGCATGTCATAGTAACTGGCTGACCAGTTGACTGTCTGCCCCCTGGTGGTCAGTGCACATCATAGTGTACCATTGAGTGGCCTTAGCATATCATTAGCATATTATGCTTTGATTGGTTGAACAGGCGATGGACGACCAACCATTAGCATATTAGGCTTTTATTATATGCGATACCAAGGGGGGCCCCACTTCAAGGTCCAGGAACTCCTCTAAGACTGTATGTATAAAATGATGTGATTCTATGTGCTTTTGGGGAGAAGAATAACCACAGCTTTCAAGAGGTTCTCCAAAGATGACCCCAAAAGGGTTAAGGGACACCAACTTACACCTCACCTTCACCGACACTGACTCACCCGATTACCTCATATAGAATGTACACTTCTAATTAGAAAGGCCAATAGCAATCTCCTCTGAAGAGGTGACAATACATACCGCCCCCAGCGATGGTAGCCTTGATAAGCGAGTCCAGCTCCTCATCCCCCCGGATGGCGAGCTGCAGGTGGCGGGGAGTGATGCGCTTTACCTTGAGGTCCTTGGAAGCATTGCCCGCCAGCTCCAGCACCTGCAAGCACCAGCGGGACAGCACGTCAGACAAGGGGGTGTGCTGAAGGGTCCGGGGTGGACTTGCATTAATAGCTCAAAGGTCGCCGAAACCGGTTTGGCTCAGTGGATAGAGCGTCAGCCTGCGGACTGGGAGGTCCCGGGTTCGATTCCGGTCGGGGGCATGTGCCTGGGTTGCGGGCACATCCCTGATGGGGGATGTGCAGGAGGCAGCTGATCGATGTTTCTCTCTCATCGATGTTTCTAACTCTCTATCTCTCTCCCTTCCTCTCTGTGAAAAATCAATAAAATATATTTAAAAAAAAAAAAAAAATAGCTCAAAGGTCACTATAGCGTTGGCACATCACACACAGAATATCAGAAACAAAGAGCACATTTTTCTTTTTCACATTTTTTAATGAACTCTGGATATCTATAATGCTCCTCCAACAACGGATTTGGCATTGGACAGGAATATAAACATACAAACAAGTCCCATCCAATATATTTGAAAACAATCATATCCTTGAGAACAGACTGTCTTCCATGAGTACCCCTGGAGGAGAGGTCATAGGAATGTTCAACAACTCCGAAATTCATTCCTTTTCATATTTTTATAATGCCTTCAGAGAGCTCTCCTTATTTCACTTGGCCTTTTAACACAGAGTGTACCGCTCAGGAGTTTTCTCGTGTTTCGCGCGCCATCCGTTATGGACCTTAGATGTCAACACACTGTCTTGTCCACTGTGGGGCGTGGTTACAGTGTCTTGGCCAGGTTCAAGCCTAGGAGTAATGAAAGGACAGGGTCCTCTCACTGCCACATGCGAGTCCCAGCTGGAGGGCAGGCCCTCACAGCACAGTCATAGCCAACGGCTGTGGTTGTAAGCTTGAACCTATGGTCCGAACACGTGGCCCACGTGGCTTTGTACACCCCAAAGGTTGTCAGGTGACATGAAGCAGCATGAACTCCGTGTGTTCCAGCGAGTGAAAGAAAAAATTTCCTACGAGAACCTGCAGAGTTTGTGCCACCCATGGAAAAAGGAGCGAATCTAGATACTTATGTAAATTTTGTTTGGTCCCTCTTCATAGAGGAAAATGTTTTACGCAGTACCATACGTTAAAAAAGTATTGGGAACTTTAATTGTTTAATTGTTTTTGTAAATAAAAATGTTATAATTATTGAAAAACAACACCTAAAGTGCATTATGATCTGTAGTTATGATGATTTAAGTAACGTGCAGTTTGCCCAAAAACGCGGTCCCTGGCCTATGTCTAGAGATTTCTATGGGTACGCAATGTGTTAATATTCATTTTCTACAAGAGCACTAGAGCCTTCAGCAAAAAGCTATTTCTGTAGAAAAAAGTAAGGCCAAGGGATGTTTCTCCTCGGCCACGGTTCTAAGTGTGGACGGACATCTGGAAAACCATGGTCTATTTTCGTATAACCTTTAACGGCTAGAACTTATTTCCTAGCACTTGTAGAAAAGATTAAAAATATAATTCAAAAAATTTTCATCACCCTGGCTGGTGTGTTCAATGGTTAGTGACAGCCCAAGGACCAATGTTTTCTCTCTCTCACCCTCCACGCTCTCTAAAATTGAATGGAAAAATGAATGGATTTTTAAGAAGTTATTTTTATTCAGAGTTTTTAACATCACTGGGTCCTATTATACTAGTATGTACACAATAAGCTAGAAGCCCTTTAAAGACCACACTGGCATTATAAACCCTTGGATAGACTACAAAAATCATTCCACAGGCCCTCTGCACTTAGAGCGTAGGAAGACTTGTTGTACATCTGAAGTAACTGGCATGCTTTAAAATCTACCAGAATCCCACCTCATTTTCCTTGGGACTCTGGTCTGGCACCTCTATCTTTACTATTATTTTTTTAAATATATTTTTATTGATTTGAGAGAGGAAGGGAAAGGGAGAAACATCAGTGATGAGAATCACTGATCAGCTGCCCCCTAATGGGGATCGAGCCTGCAACCCAGGCATTTGCCCTTGACTACAATCGAGTCCAGGGCCCTTGTTCGAAGGCTGATGCTCTATCCACTGAGCCAGACCAGCCAGAGCTAATTTTATTGATTTTTAGAGAGAAAGGAAGGGAGAGGGAGAAAGAGAAACACTGATGTGAGGCAGAACTTTGATGGGCTACTTCCTGCATATGCTCCCTTACTGGGGATTGAACCCAAAACCTGGGAATGTGCCCTGACCAGAAATCGAACCGGTGACCTTGGTGTATCGGGATGATGCTCTAGCCAACTGAGCTACCTGACCAGGGCCACTGGTCATTTCATCTTAAATGGACAACGGGACACAAATGACCTGGGTAAGGTTAGTGAAAAGACAGCAAAGACAACATATAGGTTGAACCTAAATCTTTCTCAAGTAAAAACCACTGTCTGTTTCTACTAGGTGGGCTACCTCTAGCACTTGGCTAGCTTGGGATACAGCTCATGGAATTTCACAACACATTTTCCTTAGGAGGAGCTCGGACGGAGGAAGTGGTGGCCCATGACCCAGTAAATAAGAACTCTTGCCCCGCCATAGCCCGTGTGGCTCAAATTGGTTGGGCACCGAAAGGTTGCTGTTGTGATTCCTGATGGGGGCAGATGCCTGGGTTTTGGGCTCCATCCAGGTACGGGGTGTGCAGGAGCAGGCGATTGATGATCTGCTCGCACACCAATATTTCTCTCTCTCTAAAAATCAGTTTCTAAAAAATTCCTGGGCAGAGACCCATTTGGCTCAGTGGATGGAGCGTCGGCGTGCGGACTGAGGGGTCCCGGGTTCGATTCCAGTCAGGGGCATGTGCCTTGGTTGCGGGCACATCCCCAGTGGGGGGTGTGCAGGAGGCAGCTGATCGATGTTTCTCTCTCATCGATGTTTCTAACTCTCTGTCTCTCTCCCTTCCTCTCTGTGAAAAATCAATAAAATATATTTTTAAAAAAAAATTCCTGGTCAGGGCACATATTTGGGTTGCATGCTCCATCCCCAGTCGGAGGTGTGCAAGAGGCAACCAATCAGATGTTCCTCTCTCATTAATGTTTCTATCTCTCTCCCTCTCCCTTTTTCCCTCAAAAAAAAAAACAGCCCTAACCGGTTTGGTTCAGTAGATAGAGCATCGGCCTGCAGACTAAAAGATCCCAGGTTCAATTCCGGTCAAGGGTATGTACCTGGGTGGCAGGCACATACCCAGTAGGAGGTGTGCAGAAGGCAGCTGATTGACGTTTCTCTCTCATCGATGTTTCTAACTCTCTATCCCTATCCCTTCCTCTTTGTAAAAAATCAATATATTAAAAAAAATCAATAAAGACATTAAAACACCACCACCACAAAAAACAAATCTTGCCCAAGTAACTTTACCTTCCCGAAATGTGAAGCTAAGCACATTATAGCATATTATGCAGACAATCATGCAGAGAACCAGAATGATTGTCTTTTATCAAACTTCACATTATATTTGTGATTTTTATTTTATTTTTTTAAATATATTTTATTGATTTTTTTACAGAGAGGAAGGGAGAGAGATAGAGAGTTAGAAACATCAATCAGCTGCCTCCTGCACACCCCCTACTGGGGATGTGCCCGCATCCAAGGTACATGCCCTTGACCGGAATCGAACCTGGGACCCTTGAGTCCGCAGGCTGACGCTCTATCCACTGAGCCAAACCGGTTAGGGCTATATTTGTGATTTTTAAAAATTATCACACTGGCAAACCTTTCCCCCACCCCAAATTTCTTAAAAAAGAGATTATGCTGTAACTTCTCCTGATTATATACTTACTTCAGAGTTCACTAACAGTATAGTATTTAAATTCCTTTGGCAGTCACTTAAAAATATGGATGGATGACCCTTGCTTAATTTTGAGAACGAGTAAACCAAGGTTCTCTTTGACACTGCTGCTGGGTAACGGGCCAAGTAAGACATTTAAAACTGCTGCCAGCAGGGAGCACGCAGGAGGCAGCAGGTTGATGTTTCCATCTTTCTCCCTCTCCCTACCTCTCTCTCTAAAATCAATAAAAACATGTTTAAAAAAAGAGAGAGACCAACAAGCAGATGTGTCTTTTTTTGTTTTAAACTCCTATTTCCAGCCTCTTCTGGCTCGTACTTTTGCACTTCCGTGTCTAACCCCCCGACACACCTCAGCAGTGAGGTACTCCAGGATCGCGGCGCTGTACACGGCCGCGGTGGCGCCGACCCGTCCGTGGCTTGTGGTGCGAGTCTTCAAATGTCTGTGGATGCGGCCCACGGGGAACTGAAAGAGACACCGTCTGAATGGAGGCACCGAGGAGCCTTCGCACACCACGGAGCGTAATCAGAGGCAAACAATGAGGGAAGCAGGAGTTAAACAATTTCATTACCCACATTAGAAGCCAAACTTATTTGGCAATTAACAGTCTAGGGCCGGTGTGTTGTATCCTAGTATTTAGCCCCAAATCTTCATGCCTGCTTTTACCCTCCTGAGAAGAGAATCTGTTAAAAGAACACAAACCACCACAGGGTTTATAATAGTTTCTGCATCATACGGAAGGTCATCGTAACATAAAGAGAAACTGCTCTGCAGGCATCAACTGCACATTCCATGTGGCCTCATCATCACATTCATGTCTCGTTAATTCCTTCACCTAGCAGCCTCACGCAACACGTTCCTTCAGCCTCAACTCCATTCTGTTTCAAGAGGTGACCTGACAAAAACCAACACCATATGCTAACACACTGTATTAAATATGTAAGGTCTTAATCTACATGGGTTTGAGCAGAAACTAATAAAGTATTCTCTAAAGCACCATTCTTTCATTGTTTACACCCTCAATCCCAAAATACCCTACTCCCCCTGATCTGCACCCTGGACTGTCCTCTACCAATGTGTTAGGGATCCTCCTTACCCTGTCCCTGGCCCCACCATTCCAACAGCTTCCTCTCCACAGGCTCCTTTCCTTCTGCGCACTTCGCTCAAAACCTCTCCACGTGTCTAAATCAAGTGCTCCCATTACAGCCTAGATACCTGCTTGCGGAAGGCAAAATTTAAAAGCAAATCCTGAAACCCTTTCTTTCTTGTTACCTATTTTCTCCCAAACGTTAGTACCATTCTGGAAGACGAGGGGTAACATTGTAATGACCAAATGTATTAGCCGCCTCTAGATGGCAACCTTAAGGAGAAAAGGCATGATCTGGGAGGGGGTGGGGCTGGAACGGACTTCCCCATGCATCTCGGTGATCGGATTGTCCTGTGGCACAGAGTGAGACCTCAAAAACATCTTTTCTTGGATTGCAGATTACAGAGTTCTAATACTAACTCCAAACTCTGCTACTCCTCAGCCTTTTCTGTGTGTTTCTCAGGGGTTCACCACTACCCTTGTGTTCCTTTCCTATGCTCTACTTGGAAACTCATTTATAGCATGAACTACCAATTTTACAGAAATGATTTTAAATTTGTAATTCTTTCTATCACCTCACTTGGAAAGCTGGACTCAAAACCTATAATTTTTGGACATTTTCATGTGGATGTTTTGGTATAACTCCAAAATGACTCCACTTAAATTCTTAAATCTTATAACTACAAGCTCCTGTGTCCCTTAGTTCTAAGGCTTACAGAAACCTTTGACTTTCCTCTCAACACCATACCTCTCCTCCCACTTTTTGGGAGCACATGAATGACTCCTATTCCCATCCGTCCCACTTAATTCAAGTATGTATTCCCTTACTCCTAAAACCACTGCAATAGCCTCCACCTGTCTTCCATCTCCCACTTCAAATAAATTCTAATGGAAATTTACACAATGAATTAAAATATAGAATGTACCCATCAAGTGTAAGTTCCTGCACTACCATCTAGATCATGTCAGCCTCTTGTTCAAAAACTTTCAGTGGTTCACCACTGCCAAGAGGATAAAATCCAAACCTTACAGTTTGGCCTTCGAGCTTTCCTGTTTACAAACTGTCTCATATATACAGAATAATTCTTACTCATCCAGGAAATTTTTAGTCTGTGGATTAAAGGTGCAATTATTCAAATATCTGAAGTTTGGAAATATTTAGTATTTTGATACAATTTATAAAATAATCAGAAACATAGTTATAATCTAGAAACAATAGATTTTTAGAGAGAAAATTCACCAAATTTATTTTAGACCTCTTCATAACTGTTCTCGTTTGGAAGAAGAGAATACAAATTAAAAGATAATTGCTTTATGATTTAAATTTTGACCAATTAATCTCATTATTAAAGGTCAGTAGTAGTATATTTTTGTAATTAATGAACTTCTATGGGTCGTGAAATTGCAGCAGTAAGGAATTTAATAATGAATTACAATATCGTGGATACGTTACCTGTAGCCCAGCCCTCTGCGAGCGAGACACTGCCTTCGCCTTGGCCTTCCCACTGTCCTTACCAGCTTTGCCTCCAGCCTAAGTGAGAAAAGGCTCCGGGTGAAGATGCTATTGCAAAGTATTCAGGAAACGAAGTTTTTCTAATTTTATTTTAGTCAGCTAAAAAAATCTAGGGAATCTCCTTCCTCAATTTTATATAAATTAATAATGATGTAATTACACATACAATATACATAGCAATATACATATTTTATCACCACTTGCTAATTTATTTAAAACTAGAGGCCCGGTGCACAAAAATTTGTGCACTGGCGGGGGAAGTGGGGTGTGTGGGGGTGTCCCTCAGCCCCACTTGTGCCCTCTCACAGTCTGGGACCCCTCGGGAGATAACCACCTGCTGGCTTAGGCCCGCTTCCTGGGTGGCAGATGGCAGGCCCGATCCCTCGGTGCCTGCCCCGCCTCCCCGGGTCGCGCACAGGGCAGGGCCAATCTGGGGGTTGGGGTGCCGCCCCGGGTCGGGTCGCACACGGGACGCCTGCCACCCGGGTCACAGATAGCAGGCCCAGATGGCAGCAGGGCAGGCGGGATGGTGCTGTCCCGTCCCACCGCCCCGGATCGCAAATAGCAGGCCCAGATGGCAGCGGGGCAGGTGGGATGGTGCTGTCCCACCCTGCCTGCAGTAGGCAAATTAGCCGCCATCTTTGTTGGCGGTTAATTTGCAAATCGTGCTGATTAGCCTGTGGGAGGCATAGTGAAGGTACAGTCAATTAGCATGTTTGTCTATTATCAGATAGGATGAGGTCAAATGTTACTTATTTAACTGAAATTGCTAAAAATTTGAACATATTCTTAAAATTTCAGACTGAAGAATCTTCATGTCAACATATAATTTCCACAAGAACATTCAGAACTTAGCTCTTCTAGGAGTAAAGAAGAAACAAGTAAAAAAAAAAAAAATGGGAAAAAGAAAATTAAACATCCATGAATGGTGTGGCTTAGTGGGTTGGAGAATCTTACAGTACAGCCAAGGTGGCGGGTTTGAGTCCCGGGTCAGGGCACATACAAGAATCAACCGATGAGCCCTGCCAGCGTGGCTCCGCGGTTGAGCCCCGACCTGTGAACCAGGAGGTCAGGGTTCGATTCCCCGTCAGGCAAATGCAGGGTTGTGGGCTCAATGCCCAGTGGGGGGCGTGCAGGAGGCAGCCAACCCATGATTCTCTCTCATTATTGATGTTTCTCTCTCCCCTCTTTTCCTCTCTGAAATCAATAAAAATATATTTTAAAAAAATCAACTGATGAATGTATAAATAAGCGGAACAAATCAATGTGTCTTTGATATCAATTTTTATAAAATCACCTGTGTATAGTCCTCCTAAGTGCATGTCTCTGTTAATTTAATATTTATCTCTGAAAACCATATTTTTTTAAAAAGAGACTGTGACAAAAATTAGAAGCAGGAAAAGTCTAAGAATTAATTCATGTCGCTTCCTTACATTTAGTTTATTTCTTTTTAAAAAAATACATTTTATTGATTTTTTACAGAGAGGAAGGGAGAGGGACAGAGAGTTAGAAACATCGATGAGAGAGAAACATCGATCAGCTGCCTCCTGCACACCCCCCACTGGGGATGCCCCACAACCAAGGTACATGCCCTTGACGGGAATCGAACCCGGGACCCCCTAGTCGGCAGGCCGATGCTCTAGCCACTGGGCCAAACCGGTCAGGGCGTAGTTTTATTATTTCTGAGGTCAGATCAAGTAACACTATCTTCTCACCTACTCCTCCCAGAAGTCTGTGCCCCGGTATAAAACCTTTAGAAACCGCCCGGGCTGGTGTGGCTCAGTGGGCAGAGCGCCAGCCTGCGGACGGACCTGCAGCGGGGCGCGCAAGAGGCAGGGGTCCATGGTTCTCTCTCATCACGGATGTTTCTCTCTCTCCTCCCTTCCTCTCCGACATCAATAAAAATATATTAAACAAACAAAAAGGCCTCAGCGGGTGCGCGGGTCTAGGGTCCTCCCGTCTCTGAACGGTGAACGAGGAAGAACTAAAAGCCGCCACCCGCCCCCACGGCGGGCTCCCGCGTACCCGCCGCCCTCGCTGCCCGCCGCCGAGCCCCAGGGCACCTGCTTCTCCCTTTACGGAGGCAGATGCGGAACCGGCGCCAGAAACCCGCCGCCTCAGGGGCTGGTTCCGGGCGGGAGTCAGGGGCACCGGACACCCAGGAGCCCGGTCCGCGGCGTCCGCTCTGCGAACCGCCTGACCGTCGGCGACGCCGGGGAACGAACCGCGGCGCTGCGCCCTCTCCTCCTCCAACCGTAGGTGCTCCCGGTTCAGAGGGAGGCGGACGCCCGTCCCGGCGCGCCCCACAGGGGGTCCGACCCGCCACCTTGGGCGCACGGGACACCTCCCATCAACCGGCGACCCCGGATCGGACTCCGCTGGGCTCTGCACTCGGCAGGACGCCCGCACACTCACGGGCGCGGCTGACTTCCGCTCAAGTTTGAGATCCTACGGGCTAGGTGACAAGTCAGTGCCGCCGGTATTTATAGCCGCCGGAGGGACACCGGTGCACGGCGCTCCGATCGTGCGCGCGCGACCCCGGGAGCACCGGCCGGACCTGCGCCAAGCGCGCCCGCGTTAGGGCTTCGGCCCCGGGCCGCCAGGCCCTCCGATGAGCTGGGGACCCGCGCGTCCCCCGGAGCGCTGCGTCCCCGCAGCTCGGCCACCGCTTAGCACTCAGACGCGCTCGCCACCGGCGGAGGTGCTGCCGCCCACTCAGGCCGCCCGGCCTCGGTCCGCCCGCCTCCCGCCTGCCCCGCCGCCGCCCCCGCCCTCACCATAGTCTCGGCCGCTCCCGCCCTCGCTCCCGCCGAGCCGCCGCTGCTCCCGCAGCACCGAAGGCCGCCGCCGTCACCGCCGGAGCCCGGACAATAACCGGGGCCCGCCTCGCGCCGCCCCCACCAATGGCCGCTCGCCTTGCTAGTTTGAACCTCGGCGGCCGCCCAATCGCACGTCTCCTTCTAACCAGACCCCGCCTCCCGGCACCTCCTCCCTAACGGCTGTTTGTTTTTGCACACGGCACGTGGGGGCGGGGCCTCCAGCCTCCACTGGGACGTGCAAGTGCGAGAGTAGGGGCGGGGCCTCGCGCCGCTCTCCGCCTGTGTCCGCGGCAGAGCCTGACGAGCGGAGGGATGGACCAGTGAGGGTGGACGGTGGGCGGAGATTAGCGAATGAGAACACCGCCCGCCAGCCAGGGAGGCGGGCCTCGGGAAACCACAGCGGGATTAGCCAACGAGAAGCGACTGGACGGCGGCAGCGGTTTTCCCGCGCTTTCGCGGAGTCAGCTCTCGGTCTCTGAAGTTTGTGGAAGGGCGAGGCAGTGGGCGTCGCTTCTGCCCGCGGGGCTTAGGACTCCCGGGGCGTGTACGTGTTAGCAGGACTCGCGTCCCGGCGGACGCCGACCTCGGCATGCATGTCACAGGTCTCACCAGGGGGCGGGCCTGCCCCGTGTGAAGACCCTGTGACAGGAGGGAAGGTAACGACTGGAGGAGACGAGGGCCGCGTGAGGAAGGAGGCCGTGACCCGGAGGCGTGGGGGGAGCCGAAGGGGCCTGGACGTTAGCGGACTGGGCCCGCGCCTCCTCTCCTGTCTGAGCGACCTGCCGGGGCGGCCCCAGGAGCCTTTCCCGGTCACCGGAGGCAGACGCGCCGGGGGACTAATGGCGCAGGCCCCGCAGTGCCGTCGCCGCCCGCAGCTCTGCGCCGTTAGCCGCGGCCACTGCTCCTGGTCCGAGCCCCCACTTCCGTCCTCGACCCCCGCCCTGTGGACATGCAGCTCTCAGCGTGTTTTCCGTGACCTCGTGGGCTCCGCACAAGATCCAAATCCTCGGAGGGCGTGCATTTCCTGGCCCTGCCCCCGCGTGCTTCGGGGCACTCGGCTCGGCCTGCGCTGGAAACGGCCCCATTGCAGCCTCTCGCCTGCTGATGCTCACCCTTCAGGTGCCAGCGAAGACGTCCTCCCGCCTCCCGACACCCTCACCTGGACGGGGTGCCGCCCGGGACCTGCCACCTCTGCTCTCGGTGCCCGGGTTGCATTGGCTTCCCTCACACGGAGCCGCTGTTAGGCCGCTACCCTGGGCTTGGGACAGTGCCAGGCTCCATGAGTCACTGGGCAAAGGAAGGGAAACAAGGACGCTTTTTAAAGCCACTGAGACAGTCACTTGGTGGGAAGGCTTGAGCTTGCATACAGACTCCTTCACTCACTAGTGCTGTGACCTGGACCAGCTAGTTCATATCATCAGGCCCGTTGTGTCCTAGGAAAACTGGAAACTACAAAGTTACGGTAATCAAGGTAGTGTACTGGGCCCCAGCCAGTATGGCTCAGTGGATAGAGCGACAGCCTGCGGACTGAAGGGTCCCGGGTTCCATTTGGGTCAAGGGCACATGCCGGGGTTGCAGGCTCGATCCCAGTGTGGGGCGTGCAGGAGGCAGCCAATCGATGATTCTCTCTCATCATTGTTGTTTCTATCTCCCTCTCCCTTCCTCTATGAAATTAATAAAAATATTTTTTTTTCAAAAAACTTAAGGAAAAAAAGATAGTGTACTGGATAAGGATAGACATAGGCACTGCACCAAGCATAAAATAATTCATGAGGGAATGGTAACTTCTTAACAGGAAACTCATTGTCTCCACTCTCCACCCCTCAGCCTTCCTGTCATTGATTGAGATTTCCAGGAAAATGTTAGGTGGAAATAAACTGGTTCTCATTACAGACAAAGTAGTCCCTTTACTGATTTCTATGTCCTGTTTAGAGATGGGAGAGTGCCGGAAGCCAGTCCATCCTTGCTGCTTGACACAGTCGCTGCAGGGAAGAAATATCGGCACAGCATATGTTTCAATGGACCTGGCATATATGGCATACTGTTCTTAATATGTTTGCTCACCTTCTTGGCACTATGTGTTTTAACCAAGGTCTCCTCTCTGAGAAAGGTTGAATCCCCAGGTAGGGATTTTCCCCTGAAGTTAGGGAGGGAATAAAACCCCTCAACTAAGTGCCAGGCGGGTAATTAATCACTTTAACTACAAACAATCACGCTTAAGCTACATAATCTTTACTCCCTGGAATGGAGATAAGAAATGCCCTAACCTTTGGAATAGAGATTGATGGGATTGAATCAACTGGTATAAATACAGATGTAACAAGACAACAGGACACAGAACCTAGACACAGAACCTAGAGACAGAAGAACTTCGCTGGAGAGAACATGGCAAAAGATCCTGAATAGAAACTGGCCACAGAACCTAGAGACAGAACCAAGCGAGAGAACCTGGCTGAAGAACCCGGCTACAGAACCTGGAGAACCTAGCCAGAGAACATGGACACAGAACCTGGCTGGAGATCCTAACCAGAACTTTGCTGGAGATCCTGAACAGAACTTGGCTGGAGATCCTGGCTAGGCTGCTGATCAACTGAACGTTGTCTCCGTGTCATTCCCTCTTTGCCGACTCCGTCCACACCTTTGGGGACCCCTGGACCTGCCGGGGTTGGACCCCAGCATCTGGCGCCCGAACAGGGACCCCAGGTAAGCCCCACTCTCGGGATGGATAGGACTCCACCGTAGGAAGAGGGTGGATAGTCTTCGCCGACTCTATCCTCACCTTTGGGGACCCCTGGACCTGCTGGGGTTGGACCCCAGCAGGAGAGTGTGTTGAATGATCATTGATCAGTAGTCTTTTCCCACAAATTGTACTTGGCCCAAAGGAGCTCCATTGCCCACAGTCAGACCCCTTTTCAGGGGGCAGCCTCCCTCCAATGATTGATGGATATTTTGCCTTAATTTGGGACAATGCTGAAGGGCCCTTCCAGCTGCAGATTTTTGTGGATGATTAACACTGCATCCCAGTTCAACTTCTGCCTCTACTTAATCCTGCTTCCTTTGTTTTCTCAGTCATGTTGCCAAGAGCATTCCACAGAAAACTTCTCGAAGGTAAATCCCCATGTAAAAGTCTGTTTCCTGGGAAATCTAACCTAAGACAATGACTTTTCTATACAATTATTTAATCAACTTTTAAAAAATTTTAAATTAATTTTAGAGAGGAAGGGAGAGAGAGAGAAACATCAATGATGAGAGAGAATCATGAATCAGATGCCTCCTGCACACCCCCAACTGGGGATTGAGCCAGCAACCTGGGCATGTGCAATGCTCAGGGAATCGAAATGTGACCTGGTTCATAGGTCAATGCTCAACCACTGAGCCACGCCAGCTGGGGCTATTTAATCAACTTTTGAGTGAGCAGTATATTCATATGTCCAAAATGTTAAAGGGACAAAGACCTTCCATTTAGAATAGCATCTAAAAGAATAAAATACTTGGGAGTAAATTTCACAAGATTTATCCTCTTTTTCTTTTTTGAAATTTTTTAAATTAAATCTTTATTGTTCAGATTATTACATTTGTTCCTCTTTTTCCCCCCCATAACTCCCCTCCTCCCAGTTCCCGCCCCACCCTCCAACCGCACTCCCCACCCACTGTCCTCATCCATAGGTGCAGGATTTTTGTCCAGTCTCTTCCCACATCTCCCGCACCCCTTTCCCCCCCAAGAATAGTCAGTCCATTCCCTTTCTATGTCCCTGATTCTATTATGATCACCAGATTATTTATTCACTTGATTCTTAGATTCACTTGTTGATAGATGCATATTTGTTGTTCATAATTTGTATCTTTACCTTTTTCTTCCTCTTCCTCTTAAAGGATACCTTTCAGCATTTCATATAATCCTGGTTTGGTGGTGATGAACTCCTTTAGCTTTTCCTTATCTGTGAAGCTCTTTATCTGACCTTCAGTTCTGAATGATAGCTTTGCTGGATAAAGTAATCTTGGTTGTAGGTTCTTGGTATTCATCACTTTGAATATTTCTTGCCATTTCCTTCTGGCCTGCAAAGTTTCTGTTGAGAAATCAGCTGACAGTCGTATGGGCATTCCCTTGTAGGTAACTGAGTTTCTTTCTCTTGCTGCTTTTAAGATTCTCTCTTTGTCTTTTGCTCTTGGCATTTTAATGATGATGTGTCTTGGTGTGGTCCTCTTTGGGCTCCTTTTGTTTGGGGTTCTCTGCGCTTCCTGGACCTGTAAGTCCATTTCTTTCACCAGGTGGGGGAAGTTTTCTGTCATTATTTCTTCAAATAGGTTTTCAATATCTTTCTCTCATCTTCTGGCACCCCTATAATTCTGATGTTGGTACGCTTGAAGCTGTCCCAGAGGCTCCTTACACCATCTTTGTATTTTCGGATTCTTTTTTCATTTTGCTTTTCTGGTTGGGTGTTTTTTGCTTCTTCGCATTTCAAATCTTTGACTTGATTCTTGCGCTCCTCTGGTCTGCTGTTGGGTGTCGGTATAGTATTCGTTCAGTCCGTGTATGCTTAATTTCTAGTTGGTTCTTTATCACAACATCGAGGGTCTCATTAGATTTCTTGAGGATCTCACTACATTTATCGGCGGTCTCACCAGTCTTTGCGAGGGCCTTACTAAGTTTATCGGCAGCTTCTAGACAGTTCTTGAGAGACCTTAAAAGTGTGGTTTTGAGCTCTATATCTTCCATTTCTGACATTTGCGTCCTGTTTGTCTCCACATTTTTTTTATCTTTTCTTGGTGCACCCCCTAGTGTTCTTTGTGCGAAGTCTTGTTGTAGTTAAGCCTTGATTGTCGGCATTACCGGGGGTGATTTGACCTCCAGGCTAACTGGCTATGAGAGTCAGCTGTGTCTGCAGTGGGAGAGCTTCTGTGCTGGATCTCTAGGGTGGTGCTAATCTAGCGTTTGCCTGAGGCTATCTGGCAAATGGCTCTGTGCAGGGCTTGGGCGGGGCGGGTCCCCAGGGATCTACAGGGCGGGCCGGAGTGAGCAGTTATGGCTGCTCTCAGTTCCGTCCCTAGGGGCTCTGCTTCTCAGAGTCCCAGCAACCGCTGCAAACCTCGGAGAGAAAGCTGCCTTCGAGTTCTGACCGAAGCCAGACAGTCCCGCTTCTCCCGTTTGAGTCTGGGTCCCCAGAGACTCGCCCAGATCTGGAGCTCAGAGTCTGAAACTCCCTCCCGATTGAAAACAACAACCGCGCCCTTGCCGCCAGCCTGCTCCGCACCCGCACTCCGCACCTGAGTATTTCACTTCAGCACTGCGCCTCCTCTGAGTCTGGGTATGATATTCTCTTTCCTCCTAGTTGTAGAATTTCCACTCAGCCAGCCTTCCTGTGGTTCTGGATGATGTCCGTTCTGTCCTTTAGTTATATCTCTGAAGTGGTTGTTCAAGGCAGCAATCTCCGGGGTTAACCTATGCCGCCATCTTGGTTTCCTCTTCTATCCTCTTTTTCTTAATGTGTTTTTATTGATTTCAGAGAGGGAGAGAAAGGGAGAGATAGAAACTGCCTCCTGCATGCTCAACACTGGGGACTGAGCCCAAAACCCTGGCATGTGCCCTGATGGAATCAAACCATGACCTCCTGGTTGATAGGTCAACGCTCACACCACTGAGCTGGGCAATACTCTCTTTTGTAATGTTTTAAAAATGGATTTAAAAATATTGATTTCAGAGAGAAGGGAGAGGAAGAGGATAGAAACATCCTATATAATAAAAGAGAAACATGCAACTTACCCGTCCCTCCACTATGCTCAAGCTACACCTACAAGCCAATCAGGAGTGAGTATGCAAATTAACCCAACTAAGATGGTGGTGGCCACGGAGCTGGAGTGAGCAGGAGGCTTGGGTTGTCCCCGGCAATGGAGGAAGCCAAGCTTCCTGCCTGCCCTGGCCGGTCCTGGGCTCCACTCAAGGCTACAAAGTTTCAGTTATAGAAGATAAATAAATCCCAGAAAAAAAAGGAGAGGCTGGGAGCTTGGGTCACCAGGGGGTGTGGCCAGCCTGAAAATGGCCATCAGACCCTCACCCAGACTGGCCAGGCACCCCAGTGGGGACCCCCACCCTGAAGGAGGTGGGGCCAGCCTGAAAACAGCCCTCAGCCCTTCACCCAGACTAGGCACCCCAGCAGGACCCCCACCCTGATCCAGAACACCCTTCAGGGAAAACCAGCTGGCCCCCACCTGTGCACCAGGCCTCTATCCTATATAATAAAAGGGTAATATGCAAATTGACCCTAACAGCAGAACGACTGGGAATGACTGGTCACTATGACACACATTGACCACCAGGGGCAGACGCTCAATGCAGGAGCTGCCCCCTGGTGGTCGGTGCACTCCCACAGGGGGAGCTCTGCTCAGCCACAAGCCAGGCTGATGGCTGCCAGCACAGCAGTGGTGGCGGGAGCCTCTCACACCTCCTCAGCAGCGCTAAGGATGTCCGACTGCAGCTTAGGCCTGCTCCCCGCTGGCAAGTGGACATCCTCCGAGGGCTCCAGGGCTGCTGGAGGGAGGTCTGACGGCCAGCTTGGGCCCAATCCCCTAGGGAGCGGGCCTAAGCCAGCAGGTGGACATCCACTGAGGGGTCCCAGACTGGGAGAGGGCTGAGGGACCCCCCTGAGTGCATAAATTTTTGTGCACCGGGCCTCTAGTCAATAATGAGAGAGAATCATTGATCTGCTGTTTCCTGCATGCCCCCTCCTGGGGATTGAACCCACAACCCAGGCATGTGCCCTGATCAAGAATCAAACCATGACTTCCTGGTTCATGGGTCAATGCTCAACCACTGAGCCACACCGGTAGGCAAGATTTATACTCTTAAAACTACTAAACATTGTTGGAAAAAACTAAAGATCTAGGAGAATCACAGCTTGCTGCTTTGTAGAAATTGACAAGACCATCCTAAAACTCATGTGGAAATGCAAGAGAACCAGAATAGCCAAAATAATCTTGAAAACTTATAAGTTGGCGGATGCACACTTTTTTTTAATATTTTATTGATGTTTTACAGAGAGGAAGGGAGAGGGGCAGAGAGTTAGAAACATTGATGAGAGAGAAACACTGATCCCCAGTGGGGGGCATGCAGGAGACAGCCAATCAATGATTCTCTCTCATCACTGATGTTTCTGTCTCTCTCTCCTTCCTCTCTGAAATCAATAAAAATATATTTTAAAAAAAAAGAAATTAAGAAGTGTGCATCTGCCCTGGCCAGTTTGTCTCAGTGGATGGAGCGTCGGCTTGCGGACTGAAGGGTCCCAGGTTCGATTCCGGTCAAGGGCATGTACCTGGGTTGTGGGCACATCCCCAGTAGGAGGTGTGCAGGAGGCAGCTGATCGATGTTTCTCTCTCATCAATGTTTCTAACTCTCTGTCTCTCTCCCTTCCTCTCTGTAAAAAAAACAATAAAATATATTTTAAAAAATTCAATAGAGAAATCACAATCTTTTGACAAGTGGTGCTGGAATTTCTCCTTAAAGAGAATTTGCTTCCCTTTATTTATTTATATAGAAAATGGATTGGCAGGAAATGCGTCAACATGCTGAAGTGTTCCCTCGGAAGCCTTCAAAGACCAAGTGGCAGTTACAGTGTAGAAACACCGCAGCAAAACCCCCAAGAATCTCCCCCACACTGTGTCTGTCCTGGAAACCTTTAGCTGACAACCGTCTGGGAGAGGTCAGCACTTGTATCCAAAACAGAGCTTGCTGTCCCCATCAGAAAGGTCCGGGTCAGGCCGAAACCGGTTTGGCTCAGTGGATAGAGCATCGGCCTGCGGACTGAGAGGTCCCGGGTTCGATTCTGGTCAAGGGCATGTACCTGGGTTGCGGGCACATCCCCAGTGGGGGATGTGCAGGAGGCAGCTGATCGATGTTTCTCTCTCATCGATGTTTCTAACTCTATCTCTCTCCCTTCCTCTCTGTGAAAAATCAATAAAATATATTTAAAAGAAAAAAAGAAAGAAAGGTACAGGTCAGATGAGGGGCAGACAGATGAGATCCCGCTGTCGTGATGACTCACTGGCCTGAGCGATATCGCCAGCTGGGTTTTCCTCGCCGGAAAATTGGCAGCTGCTGGACTAGAACATTCCACATTGCTGACAACAGTTCTCCTTCCCTCCAAAGACTGGTTTCTGCCCTTCTTCCTGAGAACCTCACATGCTTTCTCCTTTTTTCCCTTTTTCTTTTATATTATTTACTAGAGGCCCGATGCATGAAATTCGTGCAAGAGTAGACCTTCCTTTCCCCGGCTGCCGGGACTGGCTTCCCTCTGGCACCCAGGACCCCGGCTTCCCTCCAGCTGTCAGCAGGCACCCGGGACCCAGGCTTCCCTTGCAGCCCCAAGTTCGTCTGGAAGGTCTTCTGGAACGAAGTCCAGTCTAATTAGCATATTATGCTTTTATTATAGATACTAAAGGTGGGGACCCTGCCTTTAAGTTCTGAACTACACATTACAAGGGACACAATATCCTATATAATAAAAGCCTAGGTGACGTCACGCACATCACAAGGTGGCCACCCTCACATCGTCACAAGATGGCCGGCAGGGGAGGGCAGTTGGGGGTGACCAGGTCAGCAGGGGAGCGATCAGGCCAGTAGGGGAGTGGTTAGGGGGCAATCAGGCAGGCACGCAGTCAAGCGGTTAGGAGCCAGCAGTCCCGGATAGTGAGAGGGATGTCTGACAGATGGTTTAGGCCCAAGGGATCGAAGATTGGAGAGGGTGCAGGCTGGGCTGAGGAACACTCCGCCCCCATGCATGAATTTCATTCACTGGGCCTCTAGTCTATATATATATAAAAGGTTAATATGCTGTGTCCCTCCGACAGTTTGACCAGTCGCTATGACGTGTACTGATCCCCAGGGGGCAGATGCTCAACACAGGAGCTGCCGTGATGCGCACTGGCCATTTACAAAAAAATGGCACCATGGACCTGGCACCGACAAAGCAACACTTGACTTCCCCCAAGTGGGACACAGGCTCCACCACCACCCTGGAGCAAACACCCCACCAAATTGCAGCCAATGCTGCCGCGACCCCATGGCGCAAAATGCGGCCCACAGCCCAGCCCGGAAATGGTGGCTGTGGGCGCTGGGTAATGGCGTCATGTAGCAATGCCCGGCTTCCTCTCCCTAGCAACAGGCCATTTAACAAGAAACGGCACTATGGACCTGGTGCCCACAAAGCAACTTTGGCTTTCGCCAAGTGGGACACAGGCCCCCCCCCCCGCCCCGAGTGACACCCCACCAAATAGCAGCCAATGCTGCCGACCCCATGGCGCAAAATGCGGCCCACAGCCCAGCCCAGAAATGGTGGCTGTGGGCGCTGGGTAATGACGTCACATAGCAACGCCCAGCTTCCTCTCTCTAGCGACTAGCCTCCTGGCAGCTTCTTCAGCCCAGTAACACAGCTTGCTTTATAAGCAGGTGCAAACATTGTACAGTTTAACCAAATGTCTGTGAAGCGTTTTCCCGAGCCTCATCTCGTTTGATCCTCACAGAAGTCCTGGAGTAGGCAGATAGGAGACTCGGTTGAATCCTATTATCATTAGCTGGAAAACAGAGATTTAGAACGTTTAGAAACTTGACCCGACTGAAAAGAAATGGTGGACCTTGAAAATGACTTCAGGTTTTCTCACTGCGCAGAATATAGTCAAACACGGCTGCAGTTAAATATTTCACCCTTGGTTCTCCCTGCGTGATCTATAATAATAGTCTGCTTTGTATTTACTGCTGTGTTGCCTACTATTACCTGAAAGAGAGATTGGGGTGCTTCACTGGGCTGGAGAGTTTAGCTAAATCAGAAAGTAGGTCTAATTAAGCAAGTTTATCTCTCTATATAAAGCTCTCGCCGGTGCCCATCGCACACATGTGTTTCCATCTGTCATTGTCAATTGTGAATTTGGTTGACACTTCTATTATAGAGAAAGGGCAAGTAGCGATATTAAAATATTTCTTCTAATTAATTTCCTTTCAATGTGCATGAACTGGTGCACCGGGCCTCTAATCCTATATAATCAAAGCCTAATAAGCTAAGTGTCTACCGTTCAACCTACCGAAGTGTAATATGCTAATGATATGCTAAGGCTGCTCAACCGCTCACTATGACATGCACTGACCATCAGTGGGCAGATGCGCCAATTGGTAGATTAGCTTGCTGCTGGGGTCCAGCCGATTGGGACTGAGGGAGATGGGCCGGACACACCCTGGAGCCCTCCCGCAGTCCCTCCCCGGCCCTGATTGTGCACTGGTGGGGTCCCTCGGCCTGGGCTGTGCCCTCTCACAATCCGGGACCCCTCAGGGGATGTCAGACAGCCAGTGTCAGCCCGATCTCGCAGGCCAGGCCAAGGGGCCCCACTGATGCACAAATTTGTGCACCGGGCCTCTAGTATAGTGATGGCAAACCTATGACACGCGTGTCAGAGGTGACACACGAACTCATTTTTTTGGTTGATTTTTCTTTGTTAAATGGCATTTAAATATATAAAATAAATATCAAAAATATGTCTTTGTTTTACTATGGTTGCAAATATCAAAAAATTTCTGTATGTGACACGGCACCAGAGTTAAGTTAGGGTTTTTCAAAATGCTGACACGCCGAGCTCAAAAGGTTCGCCATCACTGCTCTAATATAAAGGGGCTCTGGGAATTCTCCCACTCCTTCCTTCCTCTGTCCACCTACACTGGACCCACTTCCTCCCTGGGGTTTGGGGAAATCACTTCTTAGGATTTGAGATTCATAGAGGTGTTTTAATGAGAGGGGAGATCTGTAGCAAATTTCAGCTGCAACCCACCCTAGCTTCCTAGTCACATAAACCAGAATATTTGAACCCTAAATATACCCTCAATCCAATGTACGTTCCTTCTGTTTTCTCTCCCAACCCACTAAACTATAAGTTCCACCTGGACCATATCTTCCACACCTAGTACAATATCTGGTACATAAAGAACTGAATGAATGAATTTACAAAATGATCTGGCTTCATGGTTATTAAAAAGATTTCAGTGCTGACCACCAGGTGGCTCTCATCTCCCTAAGTACCAATGGCTTTTACCGGAAACCGAGCACTGTTAAAGCACCTTAAGGATTTTTGTGTGTTAAAGATACTGGAGTCAAGCTGTTGGTTTATGGCAGTCAGGAACAGAACCTAACTCACAAAATATCAAAGCTCTGAAGTCATACCCTGATATCTTGAAGTGCTGGCTTCAAAAGAGCTCTTAGCCGAAACCGGTTTGGCTCAGTGGATAGAGCGTCGGCCTGCGGACTGAAAGGTCCCAGGTTCGATTCCGGTCAAGGGCATGTACCTGGGTTGCGGGCATATCCCCAGTAGGAGATGTGCAGGAGGCAGCTGATCGATGTTTCTCTCTCATCGATGTTTCTAACTCTCTCTCTCTCTCCCTTCCTCTCTGTAAAAAATCAATAAAATATATTTAAAAAAAAAAAGAGCTCTTAAAGCTGTAGCCTGGCTGCACACCCAGAACTTCAGTGACTTTACAGTAAGCTGACAAAATCAGCAGGGCTGCCCTAGCCCGTTTGGCTCAATGGGTAGAGTGTTGGCCTGTGAACTGAAGGGTATTGGGTTCGATTCCAATCAACGGCATGTACCTTGTTTGCAGGCTCCTGGCCCTGGTTGGGGACATGCAGGAAGCAACCAATTGATGTGTCTCTCTCATATTGGTATTTCTGTCTCTCCCTCTCCCTTCCACTTTCTCTAAAGATCAATGGAAAAAATATCCTCAGGTGAGGATTAAAAAAAAAAAATTCAGCCTTGGCTGGTTTGGATCAATGGATAGAGCGCTGGCTTGCAGACTGAAGGGACCCAGGTTCGATTCCAGTCAAGGGCAAATGCCTGGGTTGTGGGCTCGATCCCCAGTGGGGGACATATAGGAGCCAGCTGATCGGTGATTCTCTCTTGATGTTTCTAGGTCTCTTTCCCTCTCCCTCTCTGAAATCAATAAAAATATATTTAAAAAAAAAATAAAAATAAAAATATATTTTAAAAAAATTCAGCAGCGCTAGAGCAGAACCAGTGCATGAGGGTGAATGCTTCCGGCAGCTTCTGTCAGTTAGTGACGACAGCTAATTTCCCCAGAACTTTTGTGATTTCTGCACTGAGGCTCCAAGTGGGGTTTGACCATCAGCAGCAGCAGCACCTGGGAACTTGCTAGAAATGCAGCTTCTCACACTCCACCCAGACCAGCAGCTCAGGAATTGGCGTTTAAGAAGCCCTCCAAGTGAGTGAGGCATATTCAAGGGTTCTATGTGAATAAAGCCCCCAGGTTCTCAGTGAGGGCGCTGCTGACACAGTATTTCACAATTCCATTTGCAAAACTTTTTTCAAAATGAGCTATTTTGGGGTTTGAGTATTGATGTAGGTAATTTCAGCACAGCAGCCTAGGTTAAGGCCGTGTTTGAGTCCTTTGCAATCCTGCATTTTTTTTGTTTTCCTCTAGCAGATTCCCAGTCCTTCCTCCCTTTCTCTTCCTTATACCACAAGATCCCACATCCTCTCACCCTAACAAGATAAAACACTGTCTATGACCCAAAGATTCTGGTCCAGTTGGTACTTGGGGGCATCAGCATCCAAGTGCTTCTGCAGTTAGCACTGAGAACCACCGCTGTATTGAAGTGTGTGTACGTATGTGCTGGGAGGACGTACGTTACTGGCTAGGGCTAGTTTATAGTGAGAGGCTTTAACACATTGTTTGCGGGCAGTTTTTATCGCGCGCTAACAGGTGGCGTGGGCCATTTTTGCTAATTTTTTGCGCAAATGGCAACGTTCAGTAAAATTACGATAACTTTAGTTTTACATATTTTTTTTCAATGAAACTTTTTGTGATTTACTATAAAATGTATACTGAATTATTTTTCTTAGAATCGCACTGTGTGGTGAGGCAGAGAATTGTGTGAAGGGATGACTCTACGCAGTTGAATAGATTACCGTTATACCTGGAAGTACATACATAATTCACCATTGTATGTGTTAGAGACCCAAATTTTGTCCTTTGGAATTCGTATATCCGCATGTTAGCATCCCTTCAGAGCAATAAAAAAAGTATAAAAATAAACGTATTTATACGTTACCCGCATTCTACCGCTAGTCTATAAAAAACGTAATACGTGTCCCGCGCTCTACTACCAGGCAACGTAAAACGTATAAATACGTTTCCCACATACAATGTGTTAATATAAAGAATGTGGGCCTGGCTGGCATGGCTCAGTGGTTGAGTGTCGACCTATGAACCAGGTCACAGCTGCAAAGCTCGATCCCCAGTGGGGGGCATGCAGGAGGCAGCCGATCAATGATTCTTCTCTCACCATTGATGTTTTTCTCTCTCTCCCTCTCCCTTCCTCTCTGAAATCAACTTTTTAAAAAAGTTGCCAGTTCCGTTCCATCAAGGCACATGCCAGGCAGGGCTGTGGGCTTGATTCCCAGTAGGGGGCATGCAGGAGGCAGCCAATCAATGTTTCTCTTCCTTTCTCTCTAAAATCCATAAAAACATATTTTTAAAAATGGTTCAATTTCTAATATGATAGATATCAATTATTATAGCCCTGAAAGGTGAAGAACTCCTTGAGTAAATTTTGAGTGTAAAGGGGCTTCTGAGATGAAAAACATTGGGAACCATGGCTGGGATCTACAGACATAACAATTTTCTGTTTCTTTTAATGTTAGCTTAAGACTGGCCTACTGGCCTAGCTGCTTTGGCTCAGTGGATAGAGCGTTGGCTTGAAGACTGAACGTTCCCAGGTTTCATTCCAGTCAAGGGCACTAAAAAAAAAAGACTGGCTTAATCTGCTCTGTAGGAAGTCAGTTATGGTGACACACGAGGGAAAGGTTCTTTACACCCACTGGAAATGACACGGCCCAAAAGCCAAGAGAATAGGAAGAAACAAGTGGCCTGTCTGGGAAATGAACCAAAGCACAAAATTCATTGCAACTTTGGTTTACTCCACAGACTGCTTACGAATTAGAAATGGGAACCAGAGGCAGATGGAATATACTAGTACACTGACTTGTAAGTCATTCCAGTGGAAACTCACCCAATCCCAGACCCATTTGAGCCACAGCAGAGGCTGTGTGGCATCTCCCTCCCAGTCACCAGGTAATTCTTTAAATTAGAGACACCAGCACAAGATTGTCATTCACTTTTCCGCATACTTTATTTGTTACAAACATACACTTTTTTAAATATAGACTGTAAAACTCCATTTGCAAAAGTCTGCTATTGTAAGGAGTACACACCAGCAGTAAGGATTCTTAAACTTTTTTCTGTGAGTTTTCTGTCAGTTTTGCTAGTTAGTGGTAATTACGGGACCCGCCATGTTAGAGACCTGTCTGAAGCAGCCCTGCTCATCTCAAAATTGACCGCAATCTGAGCTTCAACCTCCAGGCAGTGAGATCAACAGCCCATCTAGACTCTGCTTTTGAACGTTTTCAGGAAGTATGGTTTCTGAATGGATACTGCACTTTACGGATTTGTTTGAATTGCCCATGTAGCTGTTTGTTAAAGTGCATTCTTCTTTTAAAAAATAAGAGGAATAATCTTTACTCTTTAATCAAGGTACTTTAAAAAATGAACTTTTTGGTCTCTCAGCAGATATTCCCAAGTTGATCCTATTACTACAAATTTAGTGTTCTATTTACAAATATTTATAGGGTTACAGGTGGAGGGGCCTTATACATGGAAAGGTGCGGCTTCTTTTGAAGCAGAAGTCAGGCCTACAAATTCACACATAAGAATACACACTTGGTTTACAATGCACAGCAGGTGGGTATTTACACAGACTGAAGACACCCCAAAAACCCCTTTAAAGTAACTTCCATAGCTTCTCAGCCTTCCAGCCAAGATCAATTGTAAAGTGACTTTCAACCTTAGCTCTAGCTGCACATCTGATTAGATCAGGAAGCTGCCTCCTGCTGTCAAGATTTGGTTTTACTTCGCTCAATGCATATAGATTCTCTACCAGCAGGACATCAGCCTCACTTTGGAGTGAAGACTCTAGCGCAGGGGCGGGCAAACTTTCTGACTCGAGGGCCACAATGGGTTCTTAAACTGGGCCGGAGGCCGGAACAAAAGCATGGATGGAGTGTTTGTGTGAACTAATATAAATTCAAAGTAAACATCATTACAGAAAAGGGTACGG
This sequence comes from Myotis daubentonii, assembly GCF_963259705.1. NCBI lineage: Eukaryota > Metazoa > Chordata > Mammalia > Chiroptera > Vespertilionidae > Myotis > Myotis daubentonii. Next base: position 86,019,549 of record NC_081849.1, on the reverse strand, counting down.
TCTTTTTTTTTTTTTTTTTTTAGTTTTATTCATTTCAAACGGGCCGGATCCGGCCCGCGGGCCGTAGTTTGCCCACGGCTGCTCTAACGTAAGGAAGCCCTGATAGATATGACTGGAAACATCCCAAAATACAAATGGACTTTTTAAAATGATCATGGAAAAACACCTGCATGTATTTGCAAAAGGAAGCATAAATCCCCACTAATTTCCCTAGAATTTAATCTTAATATTATTCAAATATTGATCATTGAAAAAACTCAAAATATACTTGGCCTGCTACCACAATATGCAAAACTGCCCACTCTTGGTAAGTATGCCCTGCTCGATTTAAACTGTTTCTGCACTTGCCCAATCTATTAACTTCTAGGAAATCACAGAGCTTTTTATAACAGAGGTGGCATGTGGACTGGGAGAAAAGGGTCTACATCTCATATCTGAAGAGCTGGAAACAAAACTCCCAAATGCCTACACATGTGCTTAGTGACAGAATTTCTTCAATTTACTTAGGACTCTCCCCACAGTTATATGTTCCCAAAAAAGCAATTTTAAAAGGGGAAATATACTACTTGCTCAGCTACTTTCAAATATAAAGATTTTTTTTGAATCAACCTGATCTTGTGACACAGGGTAAGAGTGGGGACAAAAGTTTGCCTTTAAGGAATAAGGGTTGGTCTAAATCAATTTTCTTGAAAGAATTAGCCATTGAAATTGAAGATAGGAAAAAAAAAGTTAGTGGACAATGAATTTGGACAGGTCTGTTGTTTTCTCTCCAATATTCTGAGCCCACATTTCTTCATACCAAAGATATAACCAGCCCTCTCTTATTAATGGCAGTGAGACACTTTACATAAAACAGGGAAAATGAAATTTGCTCCTAGATTCAAAATCTGTTAATTACAAATACAGTTATATTCTCTTGCTGCTGTTCTAACATGTCTTTGCCTGTCCCAATTGGAATATCGAATTCAAGAGGCATGAGTTAGATTTTCAAATGAAAAGCAAAAGATTGTGAATAAAGGTGATTACATTGATGACATATTTCCAATTTCATTAGGAAATATACATTCATAAAGGTATTACTTGGATCAGAGGTACAGATAACAATTGGAAATTACTTAATAAATCTTCATGATGCAATTTTGTTATTTTTCCATTTTCCAAATTTAATTTTTGGTACTGATAAATGCTGAAATAAGAGTCTGATGAAACGGAGTTTTAAGACTGGGAATGGTGACTTTAAGTAACAAAGTTAGCTGTAACAAGAGTATCTCTTAAAAAAAAAAAAGAGTCTATCTCTTGAAACTTCTGGGGTCTAACATTTAAAAATTAATGGGTACTTTTCTAGATTAAAAATGGGAAGTTATGCCAAAACCGGTTTGGCTCAGTGGATAGAGCGTCGGCCTGCGGACTGAAGGGTCCCAGGTTCGATTCCGGTCAAGGGCATGTACCTTGGTTGCGGGCATAGTCCCAGTAGGGGTGTGCAGGAGGCAGCTGATCGATGTTTCTCTCTCATCGATGTTTCTAACTCTCTCTCTCCATTCCTCTCTGTAAAAAATCAATAAAATATATATTTTTTTAAAAATGGGAAGTTATAATTTGCCATTTCTATCTTATATTTGGAATTTCAAACAGGAGATCGATATGCACTTTTTCTTTTTTGTCTCTATTTTTCTTAAGGTAAATGAGTTTTTTCTTTTCTATAAACTATCTCCCTCTGCCCCCCAGCCCCACCTATACACTCATTATTCAGTTTATTCAATGGGAATAGTAACTGTTTATGAAGACATCTAATTGATTTACAGTACTCTAAAACTAACCCTGAAAACTGAATCTCATTCATTTACTATAACTTCAGTGCTGTTGCTGACAAAAAAAGTTACCTTAAGGCTCAAGGGAAAGAAACTTATAAACTGTGAATGCAGTATTGTTCACTATCCCATCCATTGGAAGCTAGCAAAATGCATTCTGGATCAATAATACAAACTTTCTAACATTAGGAAAGATTTCTACTCTTCATACACAGAGTTAGAATAATATTCATAAGCAGATTATCTAGGGGAGCCTGAGAAACCATGATCCACATCACACAAAGAGTCCGTGTATTTCATGATCAAAAAGTGCTTTTTCTTGAGAAATATGTCAGGGTTAAATGGCAATATACAATGTAAAATCACTCCACACTTTCTCAAGTGAAGTACAAAATGGAAAAGGAGCAAAAAGATGGGAGGCTCTGCCCTCTGAACAGGCCTTATGCATGTGACTTTTAAGGGTGTATTAAATTAAAATAGTTTTTAAAGAGTTAACAGTGGGATTTTACACCACTATATATATTCTAAAACCTGAGATTGGACATCAAAGCAATCAACTTTGTACTTATGAGAGCAATTCTGATACTTCCTAAAAATAGAAGACAACTCAATTGAATTAATAACTCCCAGATCAAAACCATTAAATTTCCCCAATCAAAAAGGAGACCAATCACAAACACATTAAGTACTAAGAGTGCTGCAGAACGACTCTTGGCAAATGAGTCATTTTTACATAAGCCAAAGTCACTTTTCTCCTTCCCCTTCTCACCAATCAAGGCCACACTATTTTCAAATGAATATCTACTGAGAGATCAGTTGTGCATTAGACAAAGTACCATAATTGGGTTAAAATGAAAAAAAAAATTTACAGTGAAGAATACTTATGTGCATAGCTTACACACTCAAGCGTCTCCTTAAATTCATCCACCTCAAGGCAAGGTAGACGCAAGCAAATTGTCACCTTTTCACACCTTGTGTAGATCATCCTATACCCCCCTGTAAAGCCAGTCAAGGTCACATGTAAGAAAGCATCCTCAGCAACTACAGTGCCTGAAGTGTGCAGCCGTTTACAGACCACTCAATATGAGGGCATTATTACAACCAGCCTCTTCTGCCCACAACCCTGCATTTTCAGGTAAGACAGGATAATTGTTTTGTTTTGAGAAAACTGAAGCTTGAATCTCTTAAAAGACCTGCAATTTATTGCAAAGTGATCGAGAGGTAACAAAGGAAGCAGGTTAATGGCTGCCTGGACCCAAGGCCTCTCAATCATTTTGCAATAAATATTATGGAAAGTGACCTGACAAGCAGCTGTGTCTGTCTCACAGCTACAGTCGCTTGCACCACCTACACGCCTCCCATAGGAACATAGGGTGTCTGGGTTTTGGTTTGGTTTTCGCTTTGCTTTTTGGTGCCACCCAGATTTACACTTTGTTCTGTGCAGCATATGCACTGACGACTTCCTTCCCCGATGAGAACTGTAGTTCTACACGAATGACAGGTAGGGACAATAGAAACCAGAAAGAATTATGGGATATACTCAGAGTTTTTTGCTCTTTCAATTCTGTTCCTAAAATTGTGGACTTTTTTCACTTCTGTAACCGCAGCAGTTTGAGAAATGAACATTCTACCAATTATTAGGAAAGACATTTTACTTCCCTATTTCTCTGGAAATGAACGGTTTTGAGCATGTCATTAGCTGCAATGTTTGCCAAAGTCAAAAACAAGCCCTACATCACTGTGTACAGCAGTGGTTGAAAACAAAACATTTTCTGCCTGGATTTAACAGATTATGTCCTTTAATAAGCAGTATCTATGACTGAGTTCTGAAAGATGGCCCGTTCATACCGCCTTGTTGAACAAACCACACATTAAAAGTGTAGTTTCTATTGTCCCTAGTGACTGGAAGGAGGGTCAGTGAAATGCTACAATCAATCCACATCCTTCTGTAACCTTCCTGCAGGAGGAAGAGAGGCCATCAACCACCTTGCAGGAGAAACAAACCTTTGAGATTGGTTAAGACTTAAAACCCACCACTATGACATTTACCACTTAATCTTACATAGGCAGGTCAAAAATTTTAATATAAATTACTTTTCCAACACATAGCTTATGCATTCTTTGCTCCTTGTTTTTGGAGGATTCTCAAATTGATTATCTAACGATTTACATATGATATATTACTGTTACATGGTCTAATGACTAAGAAAATTTCTCTGGTAACCAAAGCTGATTCCATATATGGCAGTGTTCTTGGCATATATTCTATATGCCTCAGACCACTTCCACATTCTTTCTATTCAGCTAATTATAGCTTAGTAGCCACGGGTGAGGATTGTGAAGACCCTGTCATTTCTACAGAATAGAAAGGCAAGGCTAGTTACTGCAATTCAGCCAAACAAAAGAACAGAAAAAAAGAGTAAACCAACCCCTAAAAAAGGAGAGGTACCGCACCTTTGCAAAATTGAACTGGCTCACTGCAGCTGAGCAACAGAACCACCACTGAAGCAAGAGAACAAGTTGGTCTATACAGGAATTGTACATGATTTCAAAACAAAAGTTACAGCGGTCAACTAATAGCTGCAACCTTAATTTTCATTGCTGCCTCAAAGTTTGAAACTAAACAGTTTCTGCAAACCTAATGCTAGTTTCTCAGCTCCTTTACTAAAACTACTTAGGGATTTGTTCTCCGCAGCAAAGAAATAAAACACTCAAAACACATAGGTAAATACAGCAGGACATCATTGAAAACAGCTGCCTTGTAGTACAAAATACAGTACAAGTATACGGATGTCATTAAAACATCGAAAATACTATTGCTCCCATACAATTTAGGAAACATTCTTTGCAACGGAGAAAATTTAAAAAAAAAAGAAAAGCTTTAAAAAAATCTGTTTAAAAACTCTACTGTGGACGATGAGAGTAGAGAAATTGTCTGAAAAGGGCACCAATGTTTGTGGCTCTTCCACTTTTTTTTTAAATCTAAAATTAATAATATTCTGAATCACAGTCTAATTTGTAAAAAAGCCTCATTTTATATACATAATTATTTCCCTCCCTCTCAGCCACAATGCATGAAAACGACCTTTTTGTATATTACTTAATTCCTAATAAATACAAAAAGATTGTATATATTGAATAATACCAAAATAAGATAATAAAAAGGGTATGCAATAAATTAAAAGGCAGCTCAAATAAAGGGCAGTCATGCAGTTAAAAAAAAACAACCACTAAGATTGTGGAGGTGGGGTTACTTGCCTCTTGGTTGAGAAGGTGTTGCACAAAGCATACCTGAAAAACTTTGGAAAGAACATAGCTCCCATTTGATTCAAAGTTACCTAGGTCTATGACACTCAAATACCTTTTGATGGGGTGGCATTAACTTGATTAGTAAAATCACTTCTACAGAAAATCCATTTAAAATATAGAAGAGGCGATCCTTGAAAACCCCAACTGTTATTCTTGAAAGACAGCTGGATAAACTGGCAAAAGCCAGTTTTGTTGAAATTTCAAGATGGTATAAAAATGCTTCCATATAGTCAGCATATTCACGTTCACTTCGGCTCCATTCAGATGGATTTCAGCTTCCAAAGGGCACACTGCTTGCTAGACACACATCCATCTTTTGCCAACTTTGATTGTGAGGTACTAATACAATGGATCAAGTTTTTAAAATTTAATTTAAAAAGAATAAATGATGCTGGAATTCTGGACCTGAGGATCTTTAGTATTTGAACAAATCCACAGATTAAACTGAAGGTAGAGGAAGACTTCAGTTTTCGTTATTTCCAACTTTTCTGTTAGATGTATATTCCATTAAAGCTCAGGCTTGTAGCCACTGTTCCTTTTTCAAGTTTTGTGGTTTAAAATCTAGACAACCAGTGGCCGAAACAGCCGAATTAGCCTTAATTCACTGGCTCACGTGGTGGAGCCACAGGATCTGGCTCTCATTCATACCGAAGCCATTTCTTGGTAATGACCTCCATGTTTAAGAGATCAGGGGGAAGAACTTTAGTGAGCAGCAACCAATCCACTCAAAACAGTTTTTTCCTTGTGCTTTATGCCTGATTTTTTCTTGTGCCTATCTCAGCAACCCCGATGTAAAACTGCTCTTTCATCTTCAAAATTTTTTGCCAACTTTTAAAATATTTTAGTAACCAATTCTAGTTCAAGGTTTGACTTCTGAATCCATTTGCATCCTGGAAGACAATTCTGCAAAGACAAGACACTGGCCTTGGTCCAGATATGGTGCAAAGCCTTTAATCTTCAACAAAATGGACCCAGTTTGTTTTCGTATTCCCCGGTGACGTTTTGAATTCCTATTTTGCCATGTCCATGATTAAAGTTGCATTCCTTCTTATTAAACCTGTACCCTCAGAACTGGGTAACTGCAAAGGTCTCTCTCTTCCCAAGAATTCCATGAAGACCTAAATCCAAAATGCTGATTTCAATGGAGGTGAAGGAATAGACACTGCAATAGAAAGGTCTGGAGAGATCTTTAGGTTCCCAAGCACAACACGAGTTCAGCTGTGATCAGGAGGTCTGGGTAACTCAGAAGTGCTCCTTGGCCCAGGGTGTGGGAGGACCTGTCCCCCACCGGGGTTACCCGATGGGCGTCGGACCCTCAGCGGGGAAACCACAGAAGCTGGGACTATTTTGCTCGGGTGAGGAGACGCTGTTCTCTTTGCAGGTTGCTGTCCGCTCCTGGGAACTTGACGGCTTTTTCTAATTGTCCGTGACTGTCCTCTTATGGTGACGTCTCGTAATTAACTACATTATTTTAAATGCTGTTTTCTCCCTGCGGGCCTCCCTTGCTCCCCCACCAGCTCACTGGGGATGAGACGAGGGGATGGACGCGGGGGCGGAGGCCGGCAGGGGAAGCGGCGTGGTTCAGTCCTCATCCACCTCCTCGCCCTCGGACTCGTCCCCGCCGCCGCTGCCCGCGCCGCGCCGCTCGTAGAGCTTATCCCGCTGGCGCTCCTGGATCTCCTTCATCTCCTCCGCATACCGGCAGAAGGCGCCGCCGAACTTGCCCCAGGCCTTGAAGGGGACGGTGATGGCGTTGCGGTAGGACGGCTTCACCTCGCTCACGCGCAGGAACACCCCGTACTTGTTGCAGCCCACGTCGAAGAAGAAGCGCTTCGAGTCCACCGTGATGGAGGTGCCTTCCGGGAGCTCCCCGTACGGGCCGCCGCCGGGGCCCGCGCCGCCGCCCGCGCCGCCCGCCAGCTCGTCGTCGTCGCCGCCGTAGTCGTCGATGAGCTTGGCCAGCGCGTCGCGGAACTCGATGAGGCCCTGCGCGGGCAGCGCGATCGTCTGGCCGCTCTGCAGCCGCCGGGCGCGAGGCCGCCGCCGCGCGTGACGGTCTGGCGGATGCGCAGGAAGCGGCCGCGCTGGTTCTCCTTGAGGTCCAGGTAGTACTTGCGGTTCTCGCGCACCAGGAACTCGCTCTTGAGCGCGCGCCGCGGCCCGCCGCCCTCCTCGGCCGCCGCCGCCGCCACACCTGCTCGGGGCTGCTGGGGCCCAGCTGCGCGTAGTGCTCGATGAAGTCGCCCAGGTAGTCGCGGAACTCGGCGGCCACGGCCATGGACAGCGTGAGGCGGCTCTTGGAGCCGCCCGCGCCCACCTCGGCGATCTTGAGGAAGCGGCCCTTGGCGTTCTGCTTCACGTCCAGGTAGAAGCGCTTGTTCTGGATGTCCAGCCGCTTCGAGGCCAGCTCCTGCGTCTCCTGCTCGCCGCCGCCGCCGCGGGGCGCGGGCTGGAAGCTGCCGGGCCCGCCGCCGCCGCGCTCGCTGCCGCTGTCGCCGTCCGCCATCTTCTCGGCCGCCGCGCCCTGGCCGCCGCCGCCGCGCCCTGGCCGCCGCCCGCAGCCCGCCGCGCTCGCGCCCCCGCCCTCCGCCCCGCGGCTCGCTCTCCGCGGCCCCCCAGCCTCGCCGCCGGCCCGCTCACTCTCTCCGGCCGCTCATCGCCGGCCGCCGCCCCCCACCGCCCCCGCGCCCCGCCCCGCCACTTCCGCCTGGTCCGCGCTGGCTTCCGGCGCGCGCGCGCGTGACGCCGCCCGTCACGCCCACCCTGGCCTCGCGGCCGGAAGCGCCGCGCGCGCGCCGGCGAGGCGCAGAGAAGTGACGTCACGGAGAGGCGCGGGAGCGTGAAGGGGAAAGGACGCTTCCTGCGGGTGGCACGCTGTCACCCGCGGGCCCGGGCCCTCGGCGCGCGCTGGTGTAGACAGAGGCGGCGCCCGGGCTCCTCGGCCCTCGCAGCAGATCGGCCTCCCGACGGGATGGCGGCGGGCAGCCCCGGGAGCGGGCGGGCAGTGGACGCAGCGTTGGTCCCGGGGACCTCGCACGAGGCCTGGGACGTAGTGGGAGTGTCAGCGCCACTCCTACCCGGGAAACGGGGTGAAGGCCGAGCCGGGACGTGGCGGGGGCGCCGCGCGCGGGGCAGGAGGACCCACGCCCCGGGTGACGCGCGCCCGGGCCTGCACCCTCCCAGCCCCGTGGCCGCAGGCGGACCAGCGAGCCCGTCTCCCTCCGGTTACAGGAGATGATGGGCCCGCCTCCGGGTGGGTGTGAGGGTGACTCGTGGTGCAGTTCATGGCAAAGAAGGTGCGCGAGCATCGGGGAGGCCCGGGGCCCAGCTGTCCCGGCCGGTCCTCGGGGAGCGCCCCCCGGCTCCCCCCCAAGCCCCCCCCCCCCCGGCCTCTCCTCTCCCTCCTCGCGGATCCCCGCGCGTCCGCGTGCTGGATCGCAGGCCTTTCTTCTCCAGTGAATCCTTTTTGGCGATAGATGCTAGTCGATTGGGTTTTATAGCCGGTAAGCGAGATAAAGCATAAAAAAACACACAAACGGACACAAGAAGCTCTAAGCTGCAGTTTCCTAAGAGGCCCCGCCAGATCCTTCCTAGTTCATGGGAGCGGGGGGCCCTCGAGCCCCGTGACGGCCTCGGCACTACGCCCGCCTCCCGTGGGAAACACGCGCATTCAAGCCAAGTTAGAACAACAGCTTCCGGCCGAGCACGGGAGGGTCCGGGGGAAGACAAATCCGGCCTGGGCCGTCCAGTCTGAGGGTCGGACATTGTGAATCCCGGGGGAGGAATGTGACGTCAGGCCTCGCCGGCCGCCATGGAAGATGCCCACGCAGCTCCGCCTCCGGTTTCCTGCCAACCAGGCCCCTTCCCTGCACGGGGACCCCGACGCGGGGAGGATGCTCTATCCCCCCGCGGTCCCTTTTTACCAGTTGGGTTTTAACAGCCGAGCTCTCATTTAGGGTTGGATGGACTGTGTGACGATGAATGAACAGACCTCCTTTAAGTGGGAACGGGAGAGCCCGTGGGAGAGATGGTACCCGAACCGGAAGGTGCCCCTTCCTCTCCCCGGGGAGACACGGCCTACTCCGCTGCCCAGCAGGAAGGGGCTCCTCCCGGAAGCACGATGGCCACCACTCCACCACCTCCTAACGCCGTTTCCTCCGGTGCATCCTTGTTGGCGGCCCCTCGGCCCGCAGCCGCCCCTATCAAAGAAGGTGCCTTCCCTGTGGCTTCCGGACTGAACCCGGTCCACCTGCCTTTGGAGGGAACGTCCTGCTTTATTTTCCCAATAAACCCCTTTGCTGGAGAAGTAGCTGGCG